>NC_046188.1:17401666-17705000 GCF_011004875.1 Balearica regulorum gibbericeps | reverse complement strand
AGATCATGTGCTAACATGGCACTGCTGGAATGAGGCTGTAGTGAGAGGGAGCATGAAAAAACCCTGCACATGCTGCACTGCAGCTTCTTCTTAGCTTTGAGAGACTCAAAGAAAAGTCCTAGTGCTGCACAGCATGTGGGACTAGCCATCAACAGTGAGGCTGCTAGAAAGAAATGCACGAGAAGCATGATGGGCTGCCGTTTCCTCAGGTCTCTGCTATATCTACAACTGATTAATTACTGCAAGATTCATTAAAAGCCCAGATATGGCTTCTTTTCACAGTGGTTCACTAGAGGATACGTGTGAATGAAGCCTAGCTTCTCTAGTTTATGGCTGGTTTTTGCCTAACTTCTGGCAAAACACATTATCATCTCAGCTATTGTCTGGAAACTTTTCCAAATGTACTCTGGACCAGCAGCTTTTAAATGCTCATGGAATAATAAACGAATGAAAATTAGTACTGGAGGATGAAATCTCATTTCTGATTTTTGTGTTCCAAATCACAAAGGCTAACTCCAGTCAGGGGACAAACTTCAGCCACCTGCTGCCGGGTTCCTGCAGTGGCTCCTGGGAGGGAGGCCCCTCTAGTGGCGGATTCAGCCCAACTTAATTTCTCTGAACAACCCGTTGCCCGTAGAGACTGCCCAGGAGGATTGTCCTCGCTAGCTGGAAATCAAACTGTCGTTTTACAGTCAACTAAATCAGGCGTTGCTGTTTAGAGAAGCAGTCCTTCCAAAAAAACCTGCCACTTGTCCTTACCCTCTGCCATGCCCTCCTTTACAACAGCCCAAGTGCTCATGTGGCTGTGCATGAACAGGATCAGGGAGCCAGGAATTGAGCTGGACTGAAACAAACTCAGAAGGCTGACAACAGTATTTTAGTCTTAATCCAAACCAGTTCCTCAGTCTGGACCACCATCCTTCTTTCTACCTGCTTACAGTGGCACAAGGCAGAGAAGAGGCTGGAAGAAAGAGGCAAGGAAGAGAAAGCACCAAGCTGCCTCTTTTGGTGGCAATCCCATTTTACAGCAGCAGCAGAGGCTGGTGAAAGCATGGTGTTCACCCATGTGACTAATCCCTCACTCACCTAACACCCTATGCAGTTTATACTGCAGTATTTTGATTTCATAAAGAAAAGAGGGATTAGTGGGGACTGGCTGAGACTCATCAGATCTTGTAGAGAACAGAAGGAATTCAGCCAGAAGGGCTCAAAAACCTTCCACAAGAGGGTAATGATGCCTGGCAGATCACCAGATCTGTGTGGCCCGATGCGGTGCTGTTCAGGGGTTCCTGAGCTAACTCTCACCAGCCCCAGCAGAATGCTGCTTAGATTGCTACCTGTTACACCGGTAGCACAGCAAGCTCTTATGTTCCAGTCATAAAAAGAGGATAACTATGGGGTTTTTTGAAACTGCAAGGAAACCACCATTATGAGAAGGTATGTCTTACTTTATGTGCAGCTCAAAAGTTTGGCCTTCCTGAGCTCTGATGAATGTAAATGCTGCAGGAAAGTAAGAAAGAGTCTGGCTGCCAAGTTTGCTCACCTGGCCTGTAGCACTTTGGGTGCAGACTCTATGTGAGCTCATAAGCCAAGGAAATCATCAGTGAACAAAGAATTTAAAACCACAGAAAACATGTGGCCAAGATGCAAAAGATGAAGCCTTGTGCCAGTATTAAGTATCTCAGTAGGAGCAGATTTTTTAAACTGAACTACGTTTGTTAGGCAAATCCCAACTGTGGATACAGACTGCGCTGCTATACGTTGCTGTAGCTCTCTTGCCTTCTATTATGGGAATAAGGTACACGGAAATAATGTTCATGCAAACTCTTTCATTACAGACACATGGAGAGATTTGCTTACCTGATTGCTTTAGCATAGTTAAAATTATTCAACTATGCGTAAGTCCTGAAACACTGTTCTCTGAAGAATTTGGGTGACCTGACAGTGCATTAGGTTTGGATTGGGACTTGGATAAGGATTAGGCTGGACTGAGGTTTGCTCTACTTACAGTTTCATGCTAACAGAATTACTCAGGTTATAGGTGTGGTTTTTTAAATCAGATAGTAGTTTTAAGTACCTATGACAATTCTGGGAGCATGCTTCCAGCAAAATGAGCCATCTTTCCACAAAAAAAAAAAAAAATCAGCTATATATATTTTGAATTGCTAGAATTTATTATTTTTTAAAATTATATAACCAGTTTTAAAAAGATGAATGTAAAAAAGACTGACATGAACGTATAACTTCTACGTATAAAGTGACCTGGACATACATGAGTCCTACCACTATTATCCCATATTTTGCTGGCTTACATCTATCTGTCTTTGCCTCTTGTGTTAAGAACACATTGTGCCAGATGACCTAAAGCACACGTCCTCATTCCAGTGGTTCTCCACTTCCACAAGTTGTGGCTACAGTTGAAACTTTTAAACTGCTAAAACTGAGAAAACAGGAAAGATAAAAGTCCAATGTAGCCTGCAGTGCCACACCATCACTTGCACTTTCTTCTCATGCTTATGCCTCCAAAGATTGAGGACCCTTTTCCTGTTTTGTTTAAATGCTTCCTTAGAGTTCACTGAAAGTTCACAGGCCACAAGTCTCAGAAAACCATTGTTCTTTCTGACTCTGCATGGCCACATCAGGAGACACTGGCTTTTTTGCTGTCTGTGAAGGGCAGCAATTTTCATCTTTTCAGAAGCTACCACAATGTGTAGACTTCCAAGTGCAAAAAGAATAGATGCAGAAAAGCATTTCCAAAGCCCATGCCAGCATTATTCCAAAGCCAACTAACTGTAGCATATTGAAGAAGGAAAAAAAACCCCCAAACCCCCAAAACAATCCATCTGATGGTATCTCCAGCATATGAGCATGTTGTAGAACGACAGACCTCATTTTTCCCTGCGACACCCTCACAGAGTGAACTCATGCTTCATCAGCAAGGTTTAGAAATATTTTCTGAAACAACCCCAATCCTAACCAAAAGAAGCTTCCCCTGGACAGCCAAGAGTTCTTTAGGACATACCAGAGTTATCGTGAAGTTAACTAAAGATGCTGCTGGGAGATAATCTAGAAACACAGCTGGGAAAGCTGTTAGGTGCTGTTCCTTTTGTGCTTGCAAACCTTTAATAGTTAGGAACCAGTGGTGCACTGACTTGACTTCTACTTAGTACTGTACTGGAGGCAGGAACAGCACCTGTTTTGCTCCACCACTCATCCCCATCCTTGGCTTTTTCCCACTCAGAGTGTATTTCAAAATGTTATCCAATCTCAATACTCAATGACTAAAAGAGGCTTTTTTTTTTCTTCTTGCTAAAATACCAATCTCATATCCAAAGATTAAACTATGCACGTACATCTCCTCCACATTACCAACATTCGCTGTCCTGTAATATCCCATTTCTACATGCAGCCCTTCTGAAGGAAGAGGAAGATCATGTAAAGAATTGGAAATTCAGGAGAAGCAAGTTACAGAAAACAGGAGATAACCAGCTGTAGTTTTAAAAGGACCAAAAAAAAACCAAACCAAAAAAGCTGGAATAATCAACTGAACTCACAATTTGGTTATAGCTCTGAGCTTTTACTGGATGCTCAGGCTTGTTAGGTGAGATAGACAGCTCATTTAAGATCACAAACTTTTTAAACACATTTTAAATTGCCTAGATTCTGTAAGACACTTGCAGTTGCATGGATGATAAATTCCATTAATACTTGTTTGTTGTACCACCGTGCTATTAAATTTATTATCTCCCATACTGAGTGCCTGTCAGTCTGTAAATAAAACCTTGGCAATGGGAACATCAGAAAGTGGGACATATTATAATGCTATAGTGTCACTATGGAGCTGCCTGGACAGGTAGTGCTTCCCAGCTGTTTTTCTGACAGCTCAAAGGCCACTTCCCTAGACAGGATCACTGCAAATACTCCTAGTGGTTCTGTGTTGGTCTGAACAGGCCACTTCTGTGCCTCATGGTAATATACCTCAGATACACGAGCAGCCTTTAGAATTGAACGTACAATTCCTGTGGTGCCCTTTGGGATTCTCCCTTCTCTCAGAGCTTCATGCGGAAAAATAAAGGGCAAAAAAGGACTGTTAGTGGCTGAACCAATGAAGTCTGCTTGCCTTGTGCCTCAGTTTTCTGGTTTGACCTCTGAGGAAAGCTTTTCACATGGACGGAAAGTTTGTAATAACCCGTATCAATGAAGATTCCCACTGTTTGATAAGGGGTGAGCTCACACTGCACCCTTGGGGACACAATTTCCATTACCTGACTGCCAATTGTCACAACACGTATAGAAGTTCAATGTCTTAAAGAGGTCTATCCTTCTATGTATTTTTTTTTAAATCGTGCAACAAATCCAGGTACGTACACACTCATTTATTTATTTATTTGGGAAACAATCTAAACAAATCAGATGGGGGGCAGATTAGAAGAATGCCCTTCTTTAACCCTTAGCACTTTGTGTAGGGGTTATTTCTACACCATTTTCTGCACAGTTTTCATCAAGCCTAGGAAATGAGATTCTTGCTCAACATGGAGGCCTGATGGGAAAACAGAGAGGGAGAGAAACACACTAAAACAGAAGAAAGAACTCGTGCCACCATTTAGACAGAGGAGGCCTCAGGACGTGCCAAGGAGCTGTTATAGAAGTGTTTCGACCACTAGGCAAAGAACAGTCCTTGTGGCAAAAGGTATCAGACATGGTGCTGAGGCAGACAAGCTCTCCAAAGAACGCAGCTGCTTTGTGTTCACATTCAATGTTCTAGCTATAGCCTGCCTTCTACTGTCTTTTGGTATTGTCACATCAATAATGGGTTTGTATTGCTTGAAAGTTGCACTCTTGAAAAGAAATTAAGTTGGGCACAATTCTCCCTAATAGCATAATAATCCTAATAATATAAATTCATAAATGCATATGCCTTTTATGTCATGGGGCTTATTTAAATTATCATTGTTCACTGGGTAACATAGCTTCCTGCCCCACAACCCTGGATCCCTGATGAACACGAAATTTTAGTACAGGCAGGCATCTTGTCTGTCAAAAAAGTCAAAATAACTTGAAAGTCTTCCCTGGCTCTGCTCCCTAGCCTTCACTAAAATGTTCTCCCTTATTTTCACATACAAAATGCAAAGCATAGCAGCATTTCTAATGCACAGAAAATCTTCCTCAAAAACCTCCATCCTTGTTACCATACCTCCATCATTTTTTTAATCTCACAAACACATATGCTGGAGTCATTTTACAGCTACTTGGACTAAAGAAGTTAGCCCAGATGTTTTGAGGGTAAAATTGATAGTGGTTTCATGTG
The DNA here is from genome assembly GCF_011004875.1 of Balearica regulorum gibbericeps. Lineage (NCBI taxonomy): Eukaryota > Metazoa > Chordata > Aves > Gruiformes > Gruidae > Balearica > Balearica regulorum. Next base: position 17,699,692 of record NC_046188.1, on the reverse strand, counting down.
AAATTTTGGCTACTCTGCAATAAAGCAAGAAGCTGCCAGAGGGATTGACCACAATTTGTAGGACCTCTTCTGAAGATGATGAGGCCTGGATCAGGGTGGGGGAGAACGAGATATAATAGGCATATGGGTCTTGTCAAAGGATCTCACCTACTCAGTTTTGAGAGAATTCAGAGCTGAATTATTCTTTGTTAATAATCTCCACTTCCTATCAATTACAATAGCCCCAAAGGACTGATTTACCATCACTCTGTTGTTCTCCACACAGCTGGGGAAAGGAGAGCTTCCAGGTGTTATGGACTCCTCTACAGTGACAAAACTCTCATGTTGCTGGCTAACATTGGTGCTTTGAGGGTCAAATTTGCAAAGATTTTCAGAGAAGCGGCATCTACACCTTACGCTCTGCTGTCCTTTCTGATCCTCCCAGGACAGCACGGCTGTTCTCACCCACCAGCCCAGTGCTGGCTGACCAAGTCTCTAAGCATTTTCACTGTGTGCAGCCACTCCAGAAAAATATCAGGCTGCCTGATTTTACTTTCATCCTCCACCTGATTTTACTTTCATCCTCCACTTAGAGTACCACAAAGGAGGTACTCTAAGTCCTATTACACAAAGCACTGTAGAAACACACATTCAGTGAGACATTAATTGAGGCTAGATAATTTCTCATGTGGAGAAAGTGCTGGTTTGGATGCATTTAACCTTGTTATAGTCTCAAAGCAGCATATTTCTTTACCTTCTAAGCACCTTCATATTGTCACAAATATGTTTACATTCTGTTGGTGAAAGGCAAACAGAACATACATTTGTGTGGAAAAGCAGACATATTGCTACTGTAAGAATGCCAACAAATGTGGTAATAAGTGTACTAAGATGGAGACATTTAAATATTCACCTGGAACTTCAGAACAGAGCATGACACAGGCATTACTGCCTGAAATTTCATTTCATACAGGTATGATAAGAGCAGCAGCTTACGAACTCTGGACAGTAAGAAACATGTAATACCTTTTGTTTTAAAGATTTGCAAATACTGCTTAATGTGCTTTTGCTAAATGAAATACAAATATTCACTTACCAATAAATTAATGAAATTCTCCCTTTGAGAGTAACCATCAGCTGCTGTTAACACCTCCATTCAAATACCTGAGTCATTCTGGGTCTCTGTGCTGACTTCTAGTATAAGCCTCTAAGCTTGGGCTTCAGAAAAAGTCAAATTCAGTTGAAGGGCTAGATGAGTTCTTAAAAGCTTCACAACTACAGTGAACTGGCTTTTATCTTCTACTGAAGTCTGTAACAATGGGAGCCCTCCATACAGAAGAGGAGGAAGATTTACTTCCAGTTGATAAAATGTATATAAAAGCCTCCTCCAACCCACGTGCCGGCCTTTCAGTAGAGCTGACAGCTCACAGTGTGCACTTCAATGAGTAACAAGGTGCTCTCCAGGTCTGATGCTAGGACCAACCATCAGGTACTTTCGTCTCTCAGCCTACCTCTGACACTGACTTTCCATTGCCTCAGACAAGTCTGTTATTCATCCAGGCTTAGCTTTTCTTTTGGTAGGGACTACGAAAGAATACTGAAGAGACCAAATAACAGGAGAACTGTAACGGATACCTGCTGTATCACGCAGACAGCTCACAGGCAACTGAAACATGGAATTTACTACTAGAAGAGCATAAGCTAATCAGTGTGACATTATGAGGCACTAGTCACTCCCAAGTGCCCAACACAATCTTTTCCATTATTTACAGGCAAAACCTAAATTGTGGGGTTCGAAAATAAGCAAAGAATATGTAGAACAGTTTTGAAAATAAAACCACATAAGATTACAATCGAGAAACAAAGCAGTGTGCAAAACCTTCACTTAATAAAATGTTATGAAGAGGCTAAACACTAGGTGATCAAAATATTCTCGAGAATGAGAAATAATAAATAAAGCTTTTAAGAACAGAACAAATTTAGGTGGAAAAAACTGTATTGATACTTCTGTAGAAGAGTGGAAGTTCTGCTTTTTTATAATGTATGCAAACACTTCTGTGACTAAGAACCAACCAACCTTCACATTATATGGATGGATGTCTTACAAGTATGCCTCTTGCAGTACATTTTAGAAGTTGGTAACCGCATGCTAATTGCTAAACTCTAACAGGACACAGGGAAAAGTTTCCTAAGAGAAGACAGACGCACACGTACATAAACACTTTTTTTTTTAAATGAAAACTTAGATTCAGCACAACTCAAACAATATCCTCTCTACCACCCCCAAACTTCCATCTTGATCTATGCTAAAAAGTTGGGATCCTTTGAATGTGGGAAAAGGCCTAATCTGAACTGTGCTCTCTCATTGTTTGTTTAGTAAAAGAAAGTCAGGAAAGTCTAAATATAGATATTCCCTGCTGCACATGGTTCACAGTCTAAGCAAGATAGGCACAGCCTGGGAACTGGGAATCTCAGAAGATGCAATAACTAAATCTCTTCAAAGTCATTCTATGGTATTACTGACTTGCTTCACAAAGGCACCACAGAAGAAAAGATAATTAGTGGAAATTAAAACAAGAAAAAGCAAGAGTGTCATTGCAACCTTTTCCCATGAGGATGGAGCTGTCACTCCCTCAGGTGGTCAGATGTTTTTCTTGGAATATGTATAAGGAGGGAAGAAGGAAGGACAGTGCATATCTCTAATAAGTGACCTTCAGCAAGGTTTGTTTGGTGTTTTTTTTTTTTTACTTTTTTTTTCTGCTGATGGTTGAAAAATAACTCTTTTAGGCCAGCTGACAAAAGCCAGAATTTTCAGCCTGAGCAAAATTCTGCAGGATAGCTGTCTGTCCTTCTAGATCAGCACAATGCTGGGTCATATTGCCAGAGCTGTGAGATCAATAGCTGCATTGCTTCTGCATAAACTGTATGTGTCCTCTGTTTAAATAAACACCACTGAGAGAAATATTCAGTCACCAACCATCTCTGCTGGTATTCTTTTAGTATGTTTTGTCAGTTCTTGCTAAACTTTGAAGCCACTTTGGCTGAAAACGAAGGTAAAAGCAAAGATTTTATCTCTTTCCTGCCAGAATTATCTTGACCACAGACAACAAAGACATGAAGCTTATATTCAGTGGTAACTAATGAACAAGGAACATCACTGTAATGAAGTCTAAAAGTTCAGTCTAAAATGCTAAGGTCCTTCTTCGTAAAAGACTCAGTTCTTCAGAGGCACTCTGACAAAGGCTAATAGTGTGTAATACTACCTTTGGCAGATGTTTACTGTGGATGTTTGGGAGAATGAGATAGCTTTTCCATTTGTAAACATAAAAATATTTTTTTTGAAAGATGGTAAATATTTCTAGAACCAAGAACAAAGTATGGCTCGTATTCAGAGAACCTGGATAACATGATTGCCTGAAGCTTAACTCAGATGTGGCTGCTGCTAAGAAACAAAGGCTACAGCAGAATTTCAAGAACAGAAAATTAAAGATCAAGGTAATTTAAGGTCTCAGCATTTAAAAGTATAAGAAGCAAGTCAAAGGAGGAAAATATCACCATGGATTACACACAGCTCACTAAATACCTCTGTTTCATGTGGTCAATGTAGCTAAAACAAGCAAACATAAAATTACAATTCAAAATGAGAAGAAATAAAATATAAAAATGCCAACATATAGAAAAGTGTCTTATGTGCTCCCAAAATACTGAATGTGCTATTCCCTGTAAGAAGACAGATGTTTCCAACAGAGAAGTTCAAAGAAAGACAACCGTAAAGCCAAAATAACCACCCAAGGAAAAAATGGAATCAGAAGACTGTAGCCTTATTTTCAGAAGAAACAAAAGTATAAAATACAAGAGAAGGATTCATAAAACATGAAATAAAGCATATGAAACTGAAGCTGAAGGAAACTGATGCTTCTGACTCACAAGAAATGATAATATAAGAAACTGATCAAAACAAGTTATTACACAACAGGATACTGTGAAATTCACTGCAACTACATGTAATAAACAAAACCGCTACAAGCTGCAAAAACACTGGGCATTCATCACTCACTGATAAAAATTCACATGAGCACTATAAACATTGTTCTGAGAAAAAAACAAATAAAGGCATTCTCTTTTCCCCATATGCTTCCTCAGTTTTTTGGGTGTGCTAATTAAAGATTCACGGAAAAATCTTTCCCTTCTGTATTTCTTTATTAACACAGTACTAGCTCTTCTTGTAATACATAGAGGAGTTTGCCCATCTGGAGCTGAGGGCAGATGCCATGTGAGGCCTGGGTTTCCATGTGTGTTTTGTTTCTCCAATCAAAGCAGTGGTTCTTCAGTTTGCTCTTCTGTGCCCTACCTTTTGAGTACAAGGAAGAGATGAGAGCCTACCCGGGTCTGAAGAAAGTCTTCCTTTCTGTCAGTTATTGTCCTTCTCCATAGGCCAGCAAGTGAGCATTTTCACGGAGCTCTCCGCTTCATCTCTCATTCCTCAGAAGCTTAGCCCTGCCCTAAAAGTAGTTTAACCCTCTTGGCTTAAGGTTAGGTATGATCTTCATAAGACCAGCACATGGGATCATGACCTGTTCTCCTCCTTTATGCCAGTTTTCTCCTCGGAATGCCAACACATATGGACTCCGTAGGGATGCCAGATCTCTAGCCAAGAGTTTGTCTTAGAACTAGGATTAAGAAGGAAGAAATCTGGGAACATGGTGTTCTCAATGAATCAAAAATCAATGTCCTACAATGTGGAAGGCAGATGCCTTCCTGAGACAAATGTTCCTGTAATTAGATTCTCACCTCTTTGTTACTTGTCAATAATGAGAACCTACCTACAGCTATGTTAACTCTTTATCCACTCAAAGAATGCATGATGTATCCTGCCCTTCAGCTTCTGCCTTCCATTTGGAAGCCCAATTAATTTTGGTTTGGTAATTATCGCAAGTCTTCTACCTTTGTTTTTCTATTTTGGCCAAAATATAACCCTAATGAAGACCTTAATTTCCTCCTAAGTTATGAAAACCTTGTTTGATGCAAAGTTTACAACTAACCCTTCTGTTTCCTATGGTCTGCCCTCATTTGTCCTGTGTACTTTGTCAGGACCCTGAGTGCACTAATAGGCCTTAACAGCGCCCAAAAGCCTCACCTCCTCCTCTAAACCTAAGAACACTCACTTCTTGTTCCACTAATTTCATTTTTCCCCCTCAAAGGCTGCTGCTAAAAAAACTCAAACAAACCCTCAGCTATTTGCTGTATCGCTTCCTATACTATGCCAAAGGTTAAGCATAACAATGAATTTATGCAAATTGAGATCTAACCCAAAGATATTGCAAATTACTCTGCCTGGTGTTATGCCTGAGCTTTCAAAGGCAGCTTGTGTTTCCTGTAACAACTCCACAAATTATTTTACATCTTTCTCTTCATAACCATAATTTCAGGCCTATGGTTAACACAGAAGACAAGACCCATAAACCAGGCAGGTTAAATCCTAAACCATCCTCCCTTTCCAACTCAACCCTTCAGAGGACTGACTTGTTAAGCAGGAATAAGCCCCACATTTCACTCCGTTTTCTTCAGAATCTGAAGTGCAGGTGCAGGCTTTACACTTAGCACATGTATCTACTGCCAAGCCATATATTCATACAGTCACACGTCCATTCTGACTGAAACCCTCCTCTTTAGGTTGGTATTTTAAAGGAAATATAGGTTCTATGCAGTAGTTATTCCATTTCTCATCATTATCTCTAATCCCAATATAAGAAAATACAATAAAGTCATACTTGAGTAGAAGGTTTGTCGGCTATACAGGAGCTATATTCACTTCTAGATCAACTGGGACATCACCACCTATAAGAAGAGAAAGAATGGCATTTAGTTGAGAGCAGCATCCCAGGGATAACTAGCTCTATGTAGTTATTCATCCCTACATCTTTCATCAGAACTACACTAAACTTCATGAAAGATGATTAAATTCTTATTCAACTGAAGTCAAGTGCAAAACTTCTACTCAACTGGGAGTCAGGCTTTTCACCCGGCCCGTGAAAGGTTGGCTTTGCCTGTGGTGTTGAGCACCATCTAGTGTCCTTCCTCACAATGGCCAAGGAGATGCACTTTGAGCCTTTAGATGAATGAGATCAAAGGAAAAAAAAAAAAGCAAAAAAAAAAGCAGCGTGGCTTAAGGTGAAGTTGCTGTGCCAGGGAACTTATTTGTGACTTTTGAGGGCTCTCAGTGTCCTTTTTCTGCAATGACATCTGTAGCACCATGCATTTAGTCATCAGCTGTCCTGAATATAATCCAAAACACTAGTTGCTAACATTTTTCATTGAAACATCAAACATAGCAAGATAAGCCATCATAAATTTAATATTGCAGCAGCTTTGATATAGTGCCTCACAAGAACCTACTACACCCTCCCAATAAAAACAGCAGAAAATCCTACATGTATATATTTATTTACACCCAAACAAAAAAAGTCATTGCTTTAGCATCTTTCATTTCTTACTTGACATCCCTTTTTAAATTCTCTTTTAGCCTTCTTGTTAACTATAGCTGGATGTGTGCCACCACTCCTTCTCTATAGCATTAAAGGACAGAATTCAGTGCTGACTGGCAATGTCAGTCATTCCCAACACAAACAGAGAGTAAGTCAAGCTTTTGACAAATCAAATAGATTTGAAGTCCATTTTGCTCATAGTTGATTAAATTTGTGAAGAAACTCAGAAAGAAGTTACAACAGCTCCCAGCAGCAGTATGAGAGAACAGTAATTTTCTCATGACTCTGGGATACAAAAATTTAGTACGAAATTTCCATTTTACATATAATGCTAAGCAGTTATTGAGTTCTTTTAACTAGCACAGGAAATATACATTAAAAAGTTACTGAATTCAGACAAATTTTGAAACACTTTCTGCACAAGCAACTTTCCAAATGTCATTGTGGTGCTCATCAGCGTGCAACATCTGACCACATAAGGTTTGTCAATTTAGACAATCTTCTGGCTTCATTGAAGGCTTTTTCTCAGTCATGTTTTTCCTAATAGTTTAATTCAACAGAAAGATGGCAGTAAGACACATTTATATATAAACGTATACTGTTTAAGTACATATATGTCAGTTGTTGAAGACTGTTCCACAACCTAAGTCTCCATTGGTATTTCCCTCAATGCATCGCACCTGGCTAATGCAGCCAACTGTCAAAACTCAACTGTTGGAGTGTCTCCTCTGAAGTGCCTGCGCAATTAAAAGAAGCGCAATCAGATGGGGAGCGTGGGGAAAGGTGAGTGTTGTGTCAGGCTGCTGTGGCACAGGCCTGCACATTGAGGCAAGCCAGAGGCTGGTGCTGTGGCTGAGCCGCCCGAACCTAGCCTCTCCTCCACCATCACACAAAGCAGCACTAGCACGTAAACGACGGCAGCTTGGAACCCGCAGTCACAACCGCGCCGGCGGTAACCAAAAAGCGAATAAGGAAGACGTGCAGCAACCCAGGACCGCCGCCCTGAGCGCTGGCCGCCATTTTGGGCGAGGCCAACCACGCCACAGAGGGGCGCGTGCCCCAGCCAAGATGGCCGCCAGCCAACCCCCCCGTCCCCCGTCCCGCCTCGCCTCGGATACAGACGGGTGAGCACCGGAAGTGGTTCTCCCATGCCGGAAGTGCCGCGGTTCCGGGAGCGGCGGCCGGGCGGTGATGGCAGCGGGCCGGCAGCGGCGCGGCGGGCCGGCGGGCCCCTCCTTCTCCCGGCGCGTCGGCGCGGGCTGAGGGGAGCGGGCCGCCTGCCGCCGCCCTCCCGCTCCCTCCTTCTCCGCTGGAGGAAGGTAAGAGGCTGCCGGTGACGGAGCGGCGGAGCGCTTCTTGCCCGGAGCGAGCGTGGAGCGCTCGCGGGAGGGCTGAGCGCTGCAGGAGTCGCCAGCGGCCGGTTTGCGCGGTCCGGTGCGGGAGGGGAGCCCCGCAGCACCCGCGGAATGGGGGCGAACGGCTCTGATAACTATCGCGGGTGTCTGCGAAAGCTGCAAATGCAAATAGGGTCTCGAAAGGGAAAATGAGAATGAGAAAACTCTGACGTTATCTCTGCCTTCTGCGGTGTAACCGAGAGCTCCTCTTCTGGCAGGAGAAAATCACCCACTGTTTACCACCTTAAATCTACTGCATTTTGAATACTGGTTGTGCTTTTAATATGCGTATTCCTCTTGAAGGTTTATTTTCTCTGAAGGCAACTACTTGTCAGCCATCTCTAAAGTGCCAAACTACTGGAAAAAACGGACAGTGACTTTGCTATTGGGTAACTGTGCACTCTGGAATTTAAGCTTTTACCCAGTAGACTACCAGCTTCTTTAGTATTTTTAGGACAACTTAAAAAATTGTTTAAGTCCTTAAAAGTATTAACTTGCTGTATTAAAAGGAAACATCCTGTTAAGTTGGTTTTAAGTATAAGCTAAACAGCAACTAGCTGTCACAGACATAAGTAATGGCATTCTCAGGTATTTATTGCCACTGTACGTTTGACTCCTCTAGCCATGAGAAACGCAGAAGTGTGAGGGCCAGAACAACTTCTCCAGGGCTACCCTGATCGCATTCTGTCAGGTCAGGATTGAGGATATCCCATCAGATATGGAAAACCAGGAAGTCGTTCAGGATTGCTAACCAGACAGATTAGTCTGGTCTCAGGAAGGGGGATGTTTTCAGTCTGCTCATCCTTTTATATGGTTTCTGGATGGGCTCTCAGCTAGAGCTTAATAAAACTGTATGTTGCTACGCTGCCAACTAGCAGTGATGCTTATGTTACTGGCTGGCTAGCAGTGTATTTGTCTTGCAGACATCAAAAAACTTTACAAGTTTCCTGTATTTATAGAAAGTCTTGTATTATCCCCACCCTGTGGCTAGAGACATTGAGGGCAGGTGGGGTAAGTAACAGCCATTTCATGACTTCTGTTTTGTTTACTCAGTACATAACTTTGGCCTGGTATAACTTGATAGCTAGCAGGCCCTAAACCAGTCAGAGCTATCAATGGAGCATTGCATGTAATTACCATTAGCTTGTTGCTGGCTAATGGTATAATAGTATAATTTTCTCTGATGTAGAGATAACTCGGGTTTTCAGAACTGGATGTCTGTGCTGTTTTTACTAATGTGTCATGAAAATTACAAAAAGTTAATTTGTGAAAACTAAGCCTCATCTGTATGCCTTCTTTCTCCAAGCTGTACTGAATGTATACATTGCCTTTTGTTCCAGGTGCAGAGCATGGAGAATGATGAACTTCCGCCAGAGGATGGGATGGATTGGTGTGGGGTTGTACTTGTTAGCAAGTGCTGCAGCTTTTTATTACGTCTTTGAAATCAATGAGACTTACAACAAACTAGCACTGGAGCACATTCAGCAACACCCCAAGGAACCACAGGAAGGAACTACATGGACGCACTCCTTAAAAGTACGACTGCTATCCTTGCCTTTTTGGCTGTGGACTATAATATTTTTAATACCATATTTACAGATGTTCTTGTTCCTCTATTCCTGTACAAGAGCCGATCCCAAAACTGTTGGCTATTGCATCATTCCTATCTGCTTGGCTGTTATTTGCAATCGTCATCAAACATTTGTGAAGGCCTCTAATCAGATCAGTAGATTACAACTGATTGACACTTAGCTCAGTTTCTAGTTTCCGTAGCTGTTTTGAAGCAATTGCATATGCCTGATCTAATCACAAGACTGAAGTTCTGAGTGAAGGCTGGAAAGAGCCTTTTCTTTCAAACGGTAAAGCAATGAAGAGAGTGACTGTTTTCTATTTAAAAAAAAAAAATTAACTTCAAAGGTTTTTAAATATGGGTCTATCAGAATGGCCAGAGTGGGACAGCCCTATGTGATGCTTGATGGAAGTATTCATCATTTTGCCTTAATGATGCAAAATTGCAACACTCCATCTGAAATGCTCTCTGAGGAAATAAGTTTCTGGTCCATGACTTTACTCCTCTGTGCAAAAAAGTGATTTCCTATGTTTTCCCTTGGAGTAAAATCAATGAAAATATACTTCTTTTGTGGTAAATGTAAAAGGAAAAAAAAATCAGAACATGATTATAAAAGCTGCACTTCACACAATTCTTTGCTTTTTCTTTTTTTTTTTTTAAGTAATTCATAACTACATCAGTGCTGTTTTTTAATGATTTTTTTAAAATAAGTTTAGATAATACAGGAAGCAAAGAATAAGAATAAAGTTTGTGCAAACCTTTAAAGAGAAAAAGGTACTTCTTGTATGTGGTAGTATACTCTTTTCAGTGACCACAACAGTACCATGTTGTAGTAAGTAGGCAGTGAGGAGTGGTATAGGCCTGGAGATTGGTGCTTTAAACTCTTTCCTAAAGAGTCAAAAGCAGCTTGTGCTGGCATTGGCCTGTAGTCTGCACAAAACTTGATTTGTGTTCCTTCTCCTATCTATAGAAATCTCCTCTGATAAAATTGCAAGTGATTGGAATTTACTATCATTCTGTATCACTCTGGATATGATACAAAACCATGTTCTAGGAGCACTGATGTATTAGGAGAAAGTTTAAATTTGGGAAAGTTAACTGATATTAGGTTGGAGGTATGCTACAAACAGGTTGTAAGACACATACTTCTTCAAATTTCTGGAAGAAACATAGTTAAGATACCTTCTTCTCATTCTTGCAATGAATGCAAATTTCTTCAGTCGTACTGAAATTCCACTGGGATTTCTTACCATAATTTCAACCTCTATTTTTCAGGGCTGTTTTGGCATAGCATTTATTCTAACCACTGGATTGTCTATTTTGAATAATATCGAATCTGTTCTTTCTTCTTGTCCTTTTTTGTTTCTTACAGTAACTAAATTTTTGAGCCAGCCATGATGGAAGTAACCTTCTGAACATGAAAACAGTGCAAAATATGCTCTTCAAAAGCAGTAGGCCCAAAACAATGAGTGAAACTCCTTGATTATCATTTCAATTGTATGTGCTTGTCAGTACCTCATCATCCCAAATGCTAAACCATTTCTGACTACTTTAAGGGAATCCTGGAGAATATCAGCTTTCTCTTGCTTCGGAAAGAGAACACTATTTTCAGTGTCGCTATGTTTAAGCATGTTTAAGTTATATCACCTTAAACTTTCTGTTTGCATTTGGAGATGTGTTGAGACACTGGTTTCAAATGCCACCATCGGTGCTAGGACCTGAAAACACAATGTAGCCTTTACAAGAAAGTTTTAAGTTCTAAGTGCAATATGAAAAGGAGGAAGCTGCCATCTTAATATGCTGGAGTAAGAATAAACTTTGACTTGCGGTATCTTTGGGAGTCGGAGCTTTTAAGCTGTGCTGTTTCGTAACTTTAAAAATCACCATCCTATTTATCTAGAAAATAAAAACTTTTCAATGTTTATAAACAAAAGTCTGTTAATGCAGATACATATGGTGCTTTTTTTTTTTCCTAAGATTGTTGCTGGATAGCAGTGCTGGCAGTCAGCTGCTGTAGCTTACTCTCCTGGCCTTCCCTCAGTGTGTATGTTTGATCTTTGTTGTCCTTTTATGCTCTGTGCTGTAATTACTATTCTGTAGCGTGAGGTTTTGGGGCTCGCTGGCTGAAACTGAATCTCTTTGTGTAACAGGGAGATAGCTCTGGCTGGACTGTGTTTTTAACTTGATGCTGTAGTTTTTAAACCGAGTGTTTATATTGTGTCTAGAGGGAATTATTTAAAGAACAACATCATAAGAGGAAGCATCAAAATTAGAAAATGATAGGGAGAACTGCCTAAGTTTCTGTTGTGCAAGCATGTGGCATTTAGCAAATTCATCAGCATGCGATGAGCCAAGCTGTCTGGATGTGGAGCATGTGATGAGTGCAGTAGTGACTTACAGAACAGGGGTTTGTGTTTGTAGACTTTTCCATCAGAAGTCTGGTTTTGGATTAAAGGTGGCTACAAGCATGAGCTTTACAACTAACTACAAAAAGACACAGAATCTAACTGAAGCAAATGTTATGTCTGTAAGGGTTTCAGGAGCAATAGAGAGAATTAGTATTAACTATTAACATAGTGCATAGGAATATTAGACAATAGGCATTTTTGGCACTGGTGGAACATCAACAGATGAAGTCTCACAGAATAAGTGAAGGAAGGACTATCAAAATTAATCATTAAATTGGTTTTTACTGTAGTCTTAAAAGAGGTAGTGAAATTACTTTAAGCTTGATTATCCTGAAGATTTTTAGATACTGTCAAGGCTAATTAGTTTTCAGTCACAGAAGATAACTGCCTGTAACCCAAATTGACATTATCTACAAGCTTTTGGGATAATCAAGCTCAAAGAAGTTTTACAACCTCTTTTAAGACTACAGTACTTGTCAGTTAGTTCTTGATCATGAATGACAGATAGTAGCACAAATCTGTTCCTACAGCAATGGCATTAATGAAAGATGCAAGAGTAGCTTATACTAGAACCTGCTCATAAAAATCTACTTAGTTCTTTTCACTGAGTGGGCATAAAAGATGAGTTGCTACAACTTCCACTTAGGAGTAGGAAAGCTATTTTTACTCTTTTAACTTAAAATGAGTTAGCTCAGACCTGATTTTGAAGAGCTTCCAAAAGCAGAAGCAGTAATAATAGAGACAGTAATGAAGTCCTCGGAAGATTGCTAACCTCTACCAGCTTAGCAATCATTTTGAGCTTTAATTTTCTGCCCAGAAAGTGAGAAGCTGTAACACAAGGTTGATTCATGTTCATCTCTGTGCCACCTACCCTGGATTTCTCTTTGTGTTTGTGTCACAAGATAAAGCTTTGTCAGACTGCTTGAGGATCACTCTGGGGTAGTCTGAGTGTTAGTTTCATTAGCTGCTCAACCTTCACCTGACAGTCCCTTCCTATCTCAGGAAAACATCTGCCACTTTTAAGCGCTGCTGAGCCTGTTCTTCACTTCCTCCTGTGGGAGAGCAGGTCCAATGAAGAGCACAACTTCAGGCTGCAGCCCTCCAAACTTGGACAGAAGTAAGTTGCAATAAAATGTGTTCCTTATCAAGCACGTTTCTTCCAGCAGTGAAGTAGAACTGCAAGCTTGGTTTCTTTTTTTAAATAAAAATACGAGGATTGACTTATCCTTAGAACAAAACTTTCCAGTTTGTGCAGGGTATCTATTAAGATCCCTTATTTTCTTTTGACTGGTCTGCTGTTGTCTTAAAAGGATGCACTCTAGTTTCTAAAAAAACCTGCTTTTCATGTGCCCGTCTCAGATTATAACCTCTTTTCTATATAAGACCTAATGCGTGAAAGCAGTTTAATAACTTTATCAGGTAGTTAATTTGTAAGAACTGACTCACCTTTGCTCTCCTTAAAGCTAGCCCTAGGTACAGGTTTCTCTGGAAAGAAAGAACATGCTACAGCCACAAGAAGAAACTTCTGCTCGACTCTGTCTTCAAAGTCTGTTTACTAGCCCAGTAAATTTTGGTTAGTGGACATGCCCAAAACCACTGCTCGGTTGTTTACACTGCTGAGTATTAACCTAGTTACGATATGTTAAACCCCAGGATACATGATTATGTCCTAACTGCTAGATTGCTGTGTATTTTAGAGAGAATGTGGTATCTGTAGGAGCTTGTGTATAAATGAACTTTTAAGCTAGAACGAGTAGGAATTATGCAGGGGCTGCAGTAGGTGAATTGGAATTGCATTCAAACCCTTTTAATGAAAATTATGAGTGAATCTCTCTCCTGGGAACTAGGAAAGGTCTTCCACTTCTAGACGATGCCCTGATTATTTGGCATAAGGGAATTGCCCCTTTCCCTCACAGAATCATCTGAGTGTCTAATAAATATTGCACTTGTGATTTCAAACTTTTTTTTTAAACACAGAACACTGCAACCTCTTAAATTCCATTGTGAATTTAGCCTCAAATTTGTTTCAGTATTTCAAAGCAGTAACAATAGACTAAGATGTCATACAATCCCAGTCTACGTGAAGGAGACTTGCTTTGACTTTTTTGATGTTGTTTTACAACTAGTAAAAGTAGTTGGTTCCCATCTAAATACTTCCAAGAATTTAATTTTGTATTGCTTCAGCTCTTAATTCAATAGAAACGTACCAGCATTCTCCCCCTTTATCAGTAAGGAAATCCATCTAGCCCCTTCTCCCTAGATAAATTAAGTTCTCTTAGTAAAACACACAAACTATACTAAACAGCACAAGAGATGGTGAACTGGCCTTGTTCTGTGCCAGCCTGAAGTTTGGTTAAGGTACAAAAGCACTAGCATATCTTGGAGATGAAGAGTATGCCATCTTTTCTCCATTGAGGCTTATCTACTCTACCTAAAATGCAAGGGACACAGTTGACTTATGACATGTGTGAAGCTTCATCCTCTTGGACAGCTTTGTAAAAGTCATCACAGACTTTCTTTTGCTATGTTCTCCACACACACAAACCTTTTCTTCCTTCAGAACATTTTGGAGCCTCTCCCACAGCCATGGAAAAACCTGTATGTTTCTCTGACTTGGTTGCTTGGAAAAAGGGTGCCACGACCAGTGAGCAACACCAGCTAGTTCTCTGTGTTGCTCCATGTATGTACCTTTCCCCAGCTGTCTGGCTAGAAGGACAGTACAGGGAGGGGGAGACTGCAGTCCTTCTGGGGGAGAAAGGGGCTTCCCAGAAGGGGTTCAGAACACAGCTGTTTCTGTGTAGAAAGGGAAAACAAAACTATCACAGCAAAGCTTTCTGTACCCAGTTACCTTGCAGCAGCTCTCAGAAAAGTCAAGTTCTGTGTTGCAGAGTTAGGGCACCTATGTCACAGGCAAACCTAGGGTTTCGAATTACTCGAGGCCCCATGAAGCTCCATTACCCTTTTCATTGTTTAAAGTATTTGTGGCCACAATAAGGACTAGAAACAAATAAAAGTAAAACTCAAGCAGCTGTTCTTGACCCAATGTGCATTGATCTCTTCTGGAGCAGCATGTTACTGTGTCCAGGATGACAGAAAAAAGAGGTATCCCATTAACTGGAGTATTACCTGCATTTACTCCCAGACTGGTCAAGTCAGGGTTTGTTGCTTTACACCAGAGGCTTTCAGCCTGTGACTCGCCAGTGGACTATTTACACAAAGGTTATATATAAAGACCACAAATTCATGCTTAATGTTAAATGTTGCTTTTTAGCCATCCCGCAGTTCACACCATTGCTGGGGTGTTTAGGACTGTAGTCTGGAGGGGGGGAGGAAGGAAAACACTGCTCTCAGATTTAGCCCTACAACAAGCTTCCAAAGCTCCAGAACAGAGCTCATAAAAGATGCCATCACTTTAGCACACATCACATGAAGAAGCCCTTCTGATATATTTATCAGCCTAGCTTTTTTGTACTAAATGTTGCCTTTGCCGTTTTGATAAGCCATTTCCTCCAATAAATTATCTACCCTAAACCACTTTAAGCGTTTTATCACGTTAAGATTTTGCAGCCTGACAAAGAGATCAGAATTAATTTGTATATTTTTTTCTTACCCTATGTCCTCAGCAACTAAAGCTCCCTAGTCTTCAGAGTTCATCTTTTCTCCTCAGTTACACCTCTGTTATATCTGCTAACAGAATAATGGGTGTATGAATTTAAGAGTACACAAAAGTGTCCAAAATACGTTTTCCAACTTTTTTTTTGCACTATTTCAAATGAATGCAGTGCTCATAAAAATTCACCCATAATTTATTCTGATACTTGGTGCTCCATACACAAGTCTCAAGATTTGCTCGGTGCCCATAATACATAAACAAACTATGCCAGTGGAACACATGAAAATTTAGGAAAAAAAAAAAGTTTTCCACACTATTAAATCAGTTCAGGCTCCACAAGAAGCTTTATGGAGTCTTTTACCCCTGTTCACAGAAGAATGCACCAAATAAAAACTGCGAATTAAAATAACATACGGGAAACATTAACAACTTTCCCCTTGCAAGAAGCATCTGTTACCTTAATGACATTCCATGCACTGCATTATCGTAAGAAGGAGCTACCTTAGCAGAGGGATTAGGTTATGCTGATTTATACAGCCAAGTTACACGTAATGGACTCATACGTGTTACTGGAATATTTATGCTCCCCCCACCTTTAAATAAACTATAGCAACTAGTGTAGAACCCTACTATGTTTCCCCTAGTTTCTGCCCAAAGTTTGGTTTTTATACAGCATCTAAAAAAAAAAAAATCACTCTCCTTTTTTCTTATTTTTTATTTTGAGGAAATAAGAGTTATGCATAGGCAGAATATTAAATTCTGATGTTTACTTTATTTGACTTAGTTACTGAATGAGCCTAGAAATAACCTGGATAAAACTCAGTGATGGAAGAAAGTATATAAAGACTGACTGCATGAAAAAAAAAAGAAAAAAAACACTTGGAGAAGACAGATTTGGGAGGCAGCCGGTTTTGAATTATGTAATACTAAAGATAATTATCAAAATCATATTGACTTGTACCTTCCTGGCCGTTACTGAAAGTGAGGATTTTTTGAAATGAAGATTTCCAGCTCTTTCAATCTACTTTGTCTATGACCTTTTCCAGGAAAATACATGCATGATGGGTGACTAGAACAAACCTGTTAGAAGACAGGCAAAACCAATCTTCTATTATAGGACTGTACAGGGCTGTTGCAGGGCTGTTCAGGAATGGACAGATACGTGTCTGCTGGTGTTTCAGTGGTCTTACATTGCTTTATCTCCGTATAAGCGAGAGTTGTCTTGCACCATTTCAAGATCATATCTGACAAAATAACTCTTTCCAGATTTTATTACTTTATTTTAAAATAATAGTTTAAGTCACATGAAGAAATACTATGACTTGGAAAAAGCAGTTAAAAATGTAGTGGTCAGAAGACTTGTGAGAAGAGTCGTGTATTTGTCAACTAGCTTACTAAAAATTCTTCTCACTGTAACACTGGTACCCTGTAAGCCACACGCTGCTAACAGCAAGGCGCATCCTTTTGTTAAGGCTTCCGTATTAAAATTGTGCCGGGATCGACATTTCACTTTTAAAACACGAGCAGAAGAGACGCAGGCGCCTGCCTGGCCAGAGCGGCCTACCCGCGCCCGGGGACACTTACAGTCGGTACAGCTGACACGTCCCTCTCTAGGCCTAAACCCAGTCTCTAACGGCACCGTCAGGGCTGCTGAACCCTCGTCCGCTTGGCAGGTGGGTCATCGGCGCTCGTGTTCGCGTCGATGTTGTTTTCGTCTTCGCCCTCCTCCTCCTCCTCGTCCTCCTCGACATCACCTGTCAGGGTTCAAGCGGGGTGCAGATGAGCGGCGCGGGAGGCAGCAGCGCCCCCGGGATGGCGGGGCCCCCTCGCCGCGCTCACGCCCGGCCCCGGCCCCTCCACTCACCGCGCGGCCCGCCGCCGCCCGCCGCCTCTCTCTCCTCCTGCACCAAGGGCGCCAGCAGCTCCACCACCCGCTCCTGCAGCTCGGCCAGGGCCCGCCGCAGCCCGCGCAGCTGGCCGCCCTCGCCCTCCTCCGCCGGGCACGGCACCCGCACCGAGCGCGTCTGCCCGTCGCGGCCCCTCAGCTCCGCCACCAGCTCCATGGCGGCGCCGCGCCCCAATCCCCGCACGGCGCGCGCTCGCCCGGAAGCGCGGCCGGCCGGCCGACACCCCGCCCCGCTCGCCGGTCACGTGCCCGACACTCGCTCGCCGCGCGGGCTGCCCCGCCGCTCCCCCCTGTGACGCTCGGCCCCGGTCACGTGGGGCGCGCGGTTCCGCTTCCGCTGTGGCGCCCCCTGGCGCCTCGGCCGCGTGTTTCCCGCCTCAGCTCGCCCTCGGCCTCGCGTCCCGGAGATGGAGGCGGCGGCGGCGGCGGCGGAGGGCGCCGAGCCAGGGAGCGGCTGCGGGGGCGGCGCGGAGGAGCCCGTGGTCTCCTTGGCGGAAGTGCTGGCGGAGAACGAGGAGCTCGAGAAGGAGGCGCGGGCCGTGCTGGGGGGCAGCGACCACGAGCGCTGCAGCTACTCCCAGGTGGGGGCGGGGCCGGGCGCCACGGGGGGGCGGGGCCGAGGGGGTGGGGGCGGGGCCGCCCGGGGCCGGGACCCCCCGGGCGGCCCCTGTAGCGTTCGCCGATGTCGCCCCGCAGGGCGCGGTGAAGAGGCAGGCGCTGTACGCCTGCAGCACCTGCACGCCGCCTGGGGGGGAGCCGGCGGGGATCTGCCTGGCGTGCAGCTACGAGTGCCACGGCACCCACCGCCTCTTCGAGCTCTACACCAAGAGGTACCGCGGCGCGGGGTGGGCGGGCTGGGGACGCGTGCCCGTCCCGGCGGCGGGAAAGCGCGCGTGCGCTGGGGGCGGCTCGGGGCGGCTCGACCTCCCCTCATCCCCTCAGCCTGCGGCGCGCCGGGCCCCGGGGCTCCTCCCGCGGCTCCCTTCGCCCCCGCCTTCGGCAGCCCCCCGGCCATGTCGGTTCCTCACAGCCGCCCCGGAGCGAAGCGCGGGCCCTTTCAGCGGGCTGGGCCGTCACCACTTACCTTCTCCTCCCGGCCCCGAGTGCTAGGACACTCTGTGGGGGGGCTGTAGCGTGAGGTGAGCTTGCCAGGGGAATTTCCCCAGAGTCTCCTCTGCTGTATAATACATTTCTGTGAGGTAGGACAACGTTCAAATGTGTAATGTGTACAAAATACACCACTCCCAGCAAAACTACATAGGCAGCTGATGTCAGGTCACTGAGGTACTCACGTTTCCCCATTCACTTGGAATAGCAGCCCTACTAAGAGACAGCTTAGGTGTCTGAGTAGGAGGCAAGAGCTTAATCACCTTCATGGATCCAGCCTTTGGAAGTGATCCAATTCACGCTCCTCTTTCACCAACACGCGTGCTCGCATTTCTGAATGTGGTAGCTGCAGCACCCGGGGTTAGCTGTGCTGTCACGGTCTCCCAGCCAAGTGCTGTTGCAAATGATGGTGTTAGCTGAGATCTGCTGAGAACACCGTGTAAGAGTGTAAGGCCGCAAGGCCCTTTGGTTGGTTCTGACTGATGCTATTGTTTAAATAGCTGCAAGAGTATTTTTATGGCTCCTAATAAACTGCTGGGAATTGTTATGAGCAGAAAACCTAATGTGTTTTCAGTTAATAAAAAACCTGAAATGCTATGCTTTTCTTTCCAGGAACTTCCGCTGTGATTGTGGAAATAGCAAGTTCAAAAATCTGCAGTGCAAGTTACTCCCGGTAAGTTCAGACATAGGTTTCATACATACAGAGTCAAAGTAACAGTCTTGGGAGGTTGGTGCCTTGCCTCAGCCAGTGCTGACTCATGCAATGCCTCTGCTTTTCCCGGTGAGTTCAACAAGGTGGGAGTATTACAGCAGTAGATAAAACTATTGAGGGACCAAAGGGAAATGTTGTGAGGAGAGAGAACGTTTGGTCCTTTTCAGCCATGAATGCAGCAGTTCTGCATCCATGGTCAGCGTAATGCTGGAAACATGTCTTGGTGCCCGCACCAATACATCTCAGTAGCTTTAAGCTGGCTTCAGGAGAACCTTTTGTGTTAAGCCCCCTGTGCTTTCATTGCCTTGGTGGGCATTTTGGACTTGTCAAGTAGTTGGTAATCTTCTGGAAAGCAGCAACAGAAAGCTGCTTGGCTCACCTGCAGTGCTGTTCCCGGGGTAATAACAGTTGAAGTGTAGAAACAGCAAGTGGTTTTGTGTATGCCCATTTCGTTTGGGCAGAGCTGGTCAGCCTAGGGCTACAGTCCAGTGATCCCTAGAGAGACACCTGTGACAATTTTAAGATGTTACTTTTTTTCATTTGAGTCAATGAAACAGATCACATGGCTGTTTTCAGTGCAAAATCAATTGTACATGTTATATTCAGCATCCATCCATCAATCTGTCTGAATTCATGGATGCTGGGTGCTCACATCATCCGTTTTTCCTTTGTCAAAATAGTGGTAGAATGTGTTTCGTAGTAACATCATAAATGGTCAAGCTGTTTCTGCAGGGGCCAATGGTGACTTTAGGCTCCAAGTACATGCAGTTCTGAAGCCCTCTGGCTGCAGCTCTATTAGCTGTTTGGTTTTTTTTTTTTTAAATGGGATTACCTGTAATTGAATTTCATTCAGCATGTTTTGTAATTTGGATAATCCTCTCCTGTAGAGTGAGGCTTATATGACATGAATTTAATGGAAGCTCAGTGGTAAGATTAAACAAAGTTGGTTTTGGATCACAGTCTGGATGTTTAAAAGAAAATGGAGGGGAAAGTGCACAATAAATCCCCAGATGTTGCTTAATGGCAGCAGGCAGGCATGGTCAGTGATCAAAACTCTTACATCGTTTCAGATTAGCAGTAGCTTAACAAACACCACAGTTGCCATTTGTTACAAAGGTGGAAAGACTGTTTTTTCTCTTTCCTTTTGAACTTCAGTATTCCTCTCATGCTCTATCTGCTGCTCACTGTATAGCATAGTTGTCTGGATAATATCTTTCTTTTTGGATCTTCAAGCTGATGAATGTAATGATTGATTGTTTTTAGGAATAAAAGTGGAACAGGAGTTGAGTTTTTCTAGATTAAACATGTTTTCTGTCTTTTGGTTTTTTACAGCATTGTCTATTGAAACAATTTTTCCTTTCCTCCTAGGAAAAGGGCAAGGTGAATTCAGGAAATAAATATAATGACAATTTCTATGGATTATACTGTACTTGTAAAAGACCTTATCCTGATCCTGAAGATGAGGTAATAAGTACAAAAACCAGGAGTAATCATATATAGATGGTATTTATGCAAAATTGTGCGAAGGATGGTCTCTGCGCTGCTTTACAGGGCAGATCTCACTTTAAGAAATCTTATGTTCCATATTGGTTTCGGTTGTCATGTGCTGTATAAAGTAATTACTTCATCAGTGGTTTTTTTTAAGTGGTAGAATATGTTTATGCCTTAAAGACAGATGAGGAAGACAAACCATCATTTGGACAAAACACTGTGGCAGTCCTCTCTGCTTTCCTGTCTCTAAAGTTGCAGTGTTCCCTTAAGGGGTGGGTTTCTCATTATCTTGAGAAATGTGGCAAGTGCAGAATAAGAACATTGCACACGTTAGGAGAGACCAGAATCTGCTGCTGCGGGCCTGCAACAGTGCTCTGACAAGGCTCCTGGGATGGGGAGGATCTGTCCTGTAACTGGCTTTAGCTTTCCTTTATGGTAGTCAGAACACCTTTTCTCTATCCGAAGTTTTAAAATATCCCAGTTGGTTTGCACATGTATGCTTTTGTTGGCAGTCATAGAAGTTAGGTATTTTAAAGAGTAAGGAAGGCACAAGTCTTTCAAATACAAAAAAGTAGTTTATAAACTCATCTCCCTGAAGTTCAGAGATAGCTAAACATTTCTAAAGAAATCATTAATAATTGTTTCCAAAGCAGTTTGTACTATACTGTATTGTGGGCAGTTAAGTTAGGATTCTGGCATTCCTATGTAAACCTGATGATGTAATGAATATCAATATCTTTCTTTTGCTAAACTGCCTGTTCCTGCATTTCTGTTCACTGGAAGAAAGATACCAATAGTGTATTAACTTTCATCAGCTCTTTTGTGTGAGAATGTCTTGCTCTACTGGGAAAATTAGTTTTGTAATAACAAATGGGAATTTCCGCAGTCTTGATAATATGACAAATTACGTATGCTGTTGAACTTCAGGGAAGCAAACTGACTAATGAAACAGTAAATACGTATTAATGGCAGCTCCCTGCGGGTGGGTGAAGAGGGAAGTGCAATTCACTTGAGCAGGCTTTGCATAATACTGCAGTTTGAGGCTTGTGAAAGATTCTGGAGGTTGCTACTAATGCTAATAATATGACCATTCATCTAGATTCCAGATGAGATGATCCAATGCATAGTTTGTGAAGACTGGTTCCATGGAAGGGTAAGGAAATGATAAGTAGCAGAATTGCCATTTGCATAGAAATGAGTTGGTGTCGGTTAAGTTTGTATGGTTAGTCATAGTTGGGAAGGTTTGCTGTAGTTCTCAAAAGATTATTACATGAGTTCTAAGGTATTTCTTCTCATCTTTTGCAAAGGAAAATTGAAAATTTAATCTTGTGCTGCTGTCCAGTCCAGTCCGAAAAACCTGGGAAGAGTTCTACCTTTTCGAAGGTTACTGCTGCAGAATAAAATAACAACTCTATAATGTCTCTTTAATTGGAAAGTTCTAATCAGTAGAATCAGTGAGAAGATTCTTACTGAGGCACATTATTATCAACTACCTGAATAGTTCTTCATTCAAAAGAATGCTTTTTAAACTGTAATTACTTTAAATAGCAAGGAGCAAACTGCGCTGTTGGTTCTTGATTGCGAACTTTGGGGAAATCTTTTAAAAGCAGCTCAGCACTTCAGCAAGTGCCCTACTTAATGTGTAAGCATTAGGGATTCAGCCTCTTGTGCCTTGAAGGCCGTGAGTGAAATTCCATGTTTGAAGTTGCAGGATCAAAGAATTTAATAAAATATGATTGGCTTCAATTGTGGGTTCTGTAGATAAACTATAGCATTCTTTTGTATAAATATAGGTATTAGGAATGTTATGCTGCATACTGTGAACTTTGCAAGAGTGCTTTTCAAAAGAAAGCCAATTAGTGCTTTTAATTACCTAAATTGTTCTCACCAGTTTATGGAGAGCTTTGGGACCTAATTCTGCTCAAGTTCAGTATGAAGACTTACAATCTCCTACGTGTAAGGAAGTAATCACAAGTTAAATTTGAGAGTTTAAATGTGCAGTGTGCAATAGGTATCTTCACCTGTCCTATGTTTAGGACATTGCAGAAGAAAAACATTTAGAAATGAGATAAAGATAGGACTGAGATTTCTGGGTACGTCAAAGACATAAAAGGCTGTAGACAAAGAGAGAATTATTTCAGGTTTTCCCTGGAATTTTTATCAGCTCTTTCCAGTCTTTAAATTATACTGATAATCATTGTGGAAAGTTTGCAGGAGTGTATGCTTGTGCTGAAAATGTGATGGCAGTTGATATTTTACTTCCTCTTAACAGCTGAGTCTGTTAACTTGCAGCGATTGCTTCACTGCTGCATGCTTGTTTCTTTTTGATAGCATCTTGGTGCAGTTCCCCCTGAAAGTGGAGACTTCCATGAAATGGTGTGCCAAGCCTGCATGAATCACTGCCATTTCCTATGGGCCTATGCATCACAACTGGCAGGTAAAGCAAATTAAGATATCTGAGCCAATATTTTGTTAGCATGTATTTCCCTTAATGACATAATACTGTTTAAGCGGTTGGAGAAATGATACTCGTTATATTGGACAGTTACCTTCAGCAGTGGAACATGCAGGTCTGCAGTAACTGTTCTGTAAAAATATAAACAAAGAAACCCCAACAAACAGTTCTTGTTCCTAAATCTTAATTCTGCAGTGCTGACTGATTTATTTTATCAAAGATGTGCTAGCACATGGATGGATGAACATTTAATACTTGTCTCAAGGAATTTAATTTCTAAACTGGATCAAAGAACTGAAGAGCCAGCCTAAGAGAAGCAATGAGGCAAACAGCTGAGTCAAAGAGGCTCTGACTGGCAAAGAGTGGATGATAGAGTGACCTGAAATGTGTAAAACCTTAATCTGAGTAGAGCTGGGGCTGTGCTCAGGACACGTGTTCCCTGCAGTCATACCAGGTCTCTGTGTCTCTGCTATGTGGTCTCTGCAGGATTAGAAGGGTAGATGATGTGATTTCTGTGGAAAGAGCTGGTTTCATGTAGTCTCCTAAATAGTGCTTATTTCAACTGGTGATTGATGTCTTATGTACCAGAAATTTCAATGGTGATTGTAAGGATTCCAAGCTGGCCTACCTGGAATTCTAGTCTTTCTAATGTAAATACAGTACAGAATGTTTTTTGTTTGTTTTTGGTTTTCCTCCTAACCAGCTATGTCACAGTGCACACGTTTGAATTGACATCAAAAGAAAAACTTGTTTTAAATTTGGAAATGGTTAGCGTAGTTAATCTGTCATGAAGTTTTTGGTGCGTGTGTCTGGAGAAAATGAAGGACTCTGACACAAAGTCAGCAAAAAAAGTACACAACAGCTCCTGAACCTGTGATAGTTATCAAGGGGTGTCGAGAAGGACAAGCATCTGAATACAGAACTCTCAAATTGTGATATCCTTTTCCCTCTCCTAGAGCTTAGATTTTGGGAAGCAGAATATTTTAGGCATATGAGAGGTGAAGAAGTCTGTGGTTAAAGAGGGAGCGGTTTCTTTGTATACCTAGGTCACTGTGTCTTTGGACACCTCTAGAGTATATGCAGGACCCTGCAGTGTATGAGGTAATCTAGGTGCTCTTTGACGCTGCACAGTAAAGCAGAGAAACGTCTGTGGTAGCCTGTACCTTGTCTGGCACAGTATTTTCACTTACACGGGTATGTATCTTCCAGTTCCTGCTTTGACCAAAGTGAACTTGCTTGAAGATGAAGGGATTGTCCTGAAGGTTGAGGAAGGTGAAGAGCAGAAAAAAGAAATTAAAAAAGAAAGTGGAGTGGAACACCAAGAAATGAAGGAGGAAAAGCAAATGGAACAGTTTAATGAACCATCCACTAGCTCTGGGTCTGCCTGTGCAGAGGTAAAACGGGCCTTCTTTTCTGTCCTGTACAGCTTTGTACTGATGATAGGTGAAGTAAAGCCCACCTCTTACAGGTTCAGTGAAGAGGTAAATGCTTTCAGTCTGTTTCCACGTTCCTCTTCGGTCACTGACACTTCAAATGTGTGGTCTCTGTGGAGCACAATGTAGGCTGTGGGAACACACTTGTAGAACTGTGTGACAAGGGTGTAACGTCCGTTTGCAGATAGGTTAGATCCATCCCTTCTTCTCAGCCACCTGGCCTTTACACTGAGGTAACTTCTGAGTTTGGTCCAATATAGGGGTATTCTGCATTGTAGCTGCATTTGCATGATAGTCTAGCTCTGATTTCTTAAACATTTATGGCTATGCAGTAAATTACTACAGAAATTTCCAGTGGAAACTGCTAAAACCACATCAGAATCCTTGCGTGGATGAAATGGCAATATAGGTTGTTTATAAAAATAAGTGTGTCTGAGACAAAAGAAAAATCTTGCATAAGGAGAATTACATGCTGGAAAGAATAGACTGTATTTGAAGTAACATTATAGAGCACTGAACACTCTCATTTTAATTCAGGTGGTTACTAAGAGTGATGGGCCTGTCTGCAAGCTGAAAGAACTCCAAAGCAAGCAATTTTTAAAAAAAGATACTGCCACCTTTTGGCCATTGAACTGGAGAAGCAAATTATGCACCTGTGAAGACTGTTTGGTATGTATTCTGTCTTCATTACCATCATTGATGAGGGGGAGGCAGGGAGGAGCTCCCAGAGAATCTTTGAAGAGAAGTTTGTAGATAAAATCTGTGTCTGCATATAAACACCTAAAAACCCCCTCCACCCCACATAAAGAAACACATCATGTCTTTTGGAATGAATACAGTACGAAGGAGTTTCTAAACATTTGTATTTTCTTTGCTGCTTACATCCATTTTTGCTTTGGAAGTTGTCATGGGGAGATGTCTGAAATGCTGGATACAAAATTTACATTATTATTTTTATTGTTATTATTTGTGATACTGAACACACAAAAAATTGGGCGAGCGCATATCCATCTGAGAAGTTTTGTAATGTAAAAGTAAATTTTACTTTATTCTCCAGAAAATGTATTCAGAGCTTGAAGTCCAGTTCCTGACAGATGAATGTGACACTGTCTTGGCTTACGAAAATAAAGGTACCAGTGACCAAGAAACGGAGAGGAGAGATCCTTTAATGGACACCCTTAACAGCATGAACAGAGTCCAGCAAGTAGAACTCATCTGTGGTAAATACAGCTGCTTTTTTGGAATCTGCCTTAACACTTCAACGGAACAGTTTCCCATAAGAGATTAGTATCAGTTCTTGCAGTGTGGTGTCAAACTAGTTTTGAAGTACCATGTAGGAGACCGTATGACAGATTGCACAGCTCAGCCAGGATTGCTCTGAAGATATTTGTCCTCTCTGGCCTGTTGTTACAACTTTAACTTACATCAAGGAACTAGATGGTGTGGGAACTTTCCCCCTATTTAACATCTTTCTTAGATATTGATAGTAATTTCTTGCAATGTAAATATTTAATCATTAATTTACACTTCTGCTGTCTGGCTTATTTATCTTACCCTGTTCTGTTGTTTGGCGGTCTCCTGTTGTCTGGGTGAATGCCAGCCAGTGTGAAGCTGGGGTGCAGGGTGCTCCCCGGCAGCTCTGACGCAGAGTATATTGACAGGGCAGAGCTGAGGTATTTTATAGCTGGAGCCGTGTCCCCCTCAGCTGAGTGATGGGTTTGCGCTCTGGCGAGGGCACTGACCCAATCCAGAGTTACAGGGCAGGACTTCCCACTCCTGCCCCTGTGTGCTTTTGCAGTGGGAAGTTGGTAGCAGGGCTGCTCTTTTAATTAATTGTAATAATTCACTCACTGAACTTCTGTACATTTCTCTGAAGATCAATCTGAACAGATACTGAGGTGGCAGAGGCTAGTCTGATAAATTATTAGGCTTCTCAGGTTTACCTGGACTTGCCTTTATTTTTGTTGCTATTATTTATAATCCAGTTCAAACCTAGATTTGCCTCTAGTAAATCTAACAAATGCCAAGAGGAAGTGAACGAGTGGTTTTCTTAAGCCTGTATTAAACTAAAGCTGGATATCTTCTTGGTTCTTTTGTTTTCTTTCCCTTGCCTTTGCTTCTCCATCCAGAATACAACGATTTAAAGACAGAACTGACTGACTATCTCAGGAGATTTGCAGATGAGGGAACGGTAAGGCATGACTCTCAGAATTTGTTTGCCAGAAAAAAGTGTTTTAAAGTACTATTGAGGGGTGGGTGTTGAATACCGTGATGCTATGTTATAATATTTTTTTCCTGTCTCTTGGAGTTGGAGATTTCTAATTCCTGCAGTAGGAACTAGAAATCCCTGATTTGACTGGAATTTAAAAGTTGTATCATCTCCTTAATGGCATTGTTGAGAGAAAACAGGGACTTTGCAGAAATCTGTCTATAAAGTACTGCTAGCAGTTCTTAACTTTAAGAGAAACTTCTGTTGCTCTAGGAAAAGTGTTTGGGGGGCGGGGGGAGGATTTTAACATTTATGTTTTTTCTTAGATTGAATTTAAACCCTTAGAAGAATAAAGACTGACTAAATATTGGCAAACAGTCATGTCAGGGTTTTTTTGAGGAATATGCATGCTATTATTAATCAACGCATGCATTTTGTTGGCTTTCTTTTAGTTACATTGTAACGAGCCTGAAGTGAACTAGCGAAAATCCTGCTTTGTGTTAATTTTTCTGATGATAAAAGCAAGTAGTCAAACCTCTTAAAAATACCGCAGGAGCTTTGCTCCATGTGCTTGTCCTACCTGTGGCGAGCTCATTTCTCTCTTTGTATTCTCTTATAATAGAATTTGGGCATTAATCATGTCCTTTGGGTACAACAGGAAAGCTGTTTTGCCAGAGAGATTTCAGGACACTTGGTTCTCTATATGTTGTGCATTACATGTGGGGTGCGTGCAAGAAAAAACAAAAACAAACCCAAAAAAAAGATGGTTTAATTGAATTCTTGTACCACAACTTGGGTTTCATATTGCTTCCCCTAGGTGGTTAAAAGAGAAGACATTCAGCACTTCTTTGAAGAATTTCAGTCACGGAAAAGACGACGGACTAACCGGATGCAGTACTACTGTAGTTAGTTAGACTGAGAGGGTCTGAAAGGACAACTGGGAAAACAGTACTCACTGACAAACAGAAGAGGCATCTTCAGCATTTAGCTTCTCATCAAAATCCAACTGCCCAAGAAACATCTTCATTTTTGTCTCCTACTACTTCCTTTATTTGTAGCGACTGAAAGGTCTTCTTAGCAGGTACATTGCATTTATAGGGATTTCAGTACTGCTCGACTTCGCATTCCTTTGAAAGCTGGCCTTGTCTCAAGGGGGAGGAGGGCTTGTGAACAAGAGCAGCGTGCCACCGTGCGCTCCCTTTAGCCTTTCCCCTATTTTACTGTTAGTGCCTATAGCTGTACGCTGTACTAAAAGGGGGTGGGCTCTGCCCCCCCTCCCCTCTGTACATGCAGGGAACATGCACTCGGTGTGCTTTGCAAGACTGGAATGCCTTGCTTTCCTGCTTTAAATGGCTCTGCATCATCTCTGTGATTCTAGGGAGGGCTCCCCACAAAAAGTAAGCATCTCTTTATTACGCCAAGGGATGCACGGCTCCTGGAAGGGTAAAGCAGGTAGGCGTTATGTCACAGCCATTGGGTAAAATTGCATCCTGACATTTGGGTCGTATCAGGAGAACTAACCAGCACTGTACTTCCACACGTGTGCATTCTCCACTGCAGAAGTCCTCCCAAGGCAGGTAAAAAAAATGAGAAATCATAACTTAGGCTTGATGCAACAGAATGTTGTATCTGTTTTTATAAATTCAAAAACTTTGTTTCTAATATTGTACAGTAATGTTTTACATGTAAAAATTGTCGCATGAACTTTATCCACTTGCTAGAATATAAACAATATCTAAGAGGAGGTACTAAACTATTATGCATCAGGGGTGTTGATAGGACTTCTAATGTGCTTTCAATTGAAAAACTAGCCTCCTTCAAATTACTGTTACTTCATAAATGTTCCTGGAAACACTGCAGCATCCTGGCATTTTGCTACAATATAAAACGTGTGATCTTTTTCTAATCACTGTGATAATCATGGAACAGGAGATGTTTCACTGACTTTTAAAAAAAAAAATCTACACTTAGCTACAATTAAATATTGACTTTTTGTAAGTTTGGAGCCTAATGTAGTTTTTAGTTTTCTTTACCCACAAACCTCAAAACATACTTTAAGATTTAAAATAGTTTTTAACTCCTGCTTTCTGTAGTCAGAGGGTTTCTTTACCAGGGGGGTACTATTCTGCTTCCCTGTTTAATGACTTTTGAAAAGAAAGCCAGACCTTTCTCTCTCACTCTCCCCATTGTTTCTGATGACTTTATTTACAAAAGCTAGTTCTAGCCTAGAGGCTCAGTTCATCTGTTTCATGCAAAGTTACTAGTTGCTTTTAAATTTAACTCTGGGTATTGTATGTGCTTTTTTTTTTGGTAGCAGCTGTTATGGGAGTTGTAACTGCATATCTAACTAAAATATCTAAAAATTAAAGAACTGTTCACTCTGTCTTGATTTTTTTGACATGCTGCTGTAGCATCTTGTTTCCATCCATGATGCAGACAAGCTGAGGGCAGCACAGCGATGACCTGTTAGCTGTAGGCCAAGACACCTCTCAGGGGCTGAGCCAAGCCCTGTGTTCCTACAGCATTGCAGGCAGGTGTGGAACAAGGGCTGGCACCTCACTTGCAAGTACAGCTGAGCAGGAGAAAGAGCCGAAGGGGATTACATTTCCTCTGTATCGCAGTTCATGGCATTAAGTCACTCAAGGGGTGGGGCCAGAGAAGGGGCTCAGAGCAAGCACTATCTTGGGTTCCAACTCTGAGCTCAAACGACCCCAAACCAAAACCCTGGGGTGCCAGGTTGTGCCATTGCCTCCTGTATATAAGGCACATCAACAGCTGCCAGGGCACAGGGAAACACTACAGCAACACCCAGTCCCACCACTCCCTGCACTCAAGAAAGGAGAGCAGTGCTGCAGAAGGCGTTCCGCTGCAGGAAGTTTCTGGAACCAAGTATAACATTTCCTTTTTTATTGAAAGGACACAGCTAGAGCATCACACCCCACTGAAAAGCACACAGTATTCGCTCACCCCCTGCCCCCACTTTGTCAGGACACAACCCACTGCAATGTGCTGTTGTACATCAAAGTGAAACTAGTCAAGATTTTCTGCTGCCAGGTGACACTTCTAAACCTCCATCGGCTCTTTGAAGTAGTGAAGCATTTGTTTCTAGGGAAGATTTAAGGCACTTTGAGCTGAGGCAGGATAACTGCAGCTCCAGAAAAGTGTGCTGGGTCTTTAATGAGCACCTTTGTCTAGCTGCTTGCTGAGGAAACACACACTGCCTAGATCAAGGGCTAAGTCCCTCTGCCTCCACAAGGAGTAATCCTGTTGCCTGTAATAGTGCATAGTCTCAGTCAATTAAGCCCTGGCCAGAAGAACTCACTGAACTGTTGCACTGAAGTGTTTTTCCTTTTTAATAAGCTGCCTGAACAGTGCCACTAATTTCAAATTCTTTTTTTATACCAGTTTGCATCACAGCCTCCATGTGCAAAGCATTATTGTGCACTTTTTCCCCCAGAAGAAAAAAAGCCTTGCCAGTTTTAAGCGTCTTTACTGTTAGAGAGCACCTTAGGGTTTGTATTAAACCACTGCTTTCCCTGGCCGTCAGGTAGGTGAAGTTTGGAGTAAGAATGGCACAGCCCATGGGGGCAGCCTGCTGGTAATGGTCCAACAGAAGAAGTCGCACAAGCACGTTCTATACAAGCCATTTATTTGAAATGCCAACTATACGTAGGATAAAGTCAGTGTTACATGCTTCTCAGCAACAGTAGAAAAATAGAACCAGTGAAAACCTTTTTACAACTGTAATGGTACTCAAAAGAGAAATGTATTGTTTTACAATGCATCACACAAGACTAGAATTCAAGTTTGGAGGTACCTAAATAAAAATACTATTTTTTTAAAAAACACTATGTACAATTGAAGCGTAAACAAGTTTTACAAAGTACTGGTTATGCAGGTTGTAGAAAAAACACTTGCATAGGACACGAAGTCAGTTTAAGAAAGTTTTCTGAGCCTTTAGCATTGAAGGCACTTGACTTTATACCAGTAACACACGGACAAGAAACAAAACTGTAATGGTGCCGAAGGCAGGGCTACCTCCTGGCAGTACAGAAACCCCAAATACGGTTTTACAACTAGATCTCTCAGCTGCTCCCTGCATCTGGCAGAGCTCAGCACCACCTCCACCGCAGAAGCATATCATTATTAGAAGAACAAACAGTGCCTCAAACAGCATGAGGATTCTTTCAAAAAAAAAAAACCAAAAAACCTCAAAAAACCCCCACTGAACCCAAACCCAAGAAACCCATCAGACAAACACTTGGGACATTCCAGGACCAAAAAACAAGGCTTACAAGTACAGGTGGCCACAGCCTTAATTTCAGAAATGAAACTCCTCAAGAACAGGAAAAAATACAACAAGAAACTGCCAATCAACACAGCAGTTAACACACAACTACAGTAACTCCATGGAACAACAAAACATTTCGAAGGAAGAATTTGTTTCAGGAATTAAGTTATTCATCCATATATTAAGGAAAAGAGGAGGGGGTCAGGGAAAGGGGAATAAGAAGTTTTTGCATGTTGCTCACTAAATTGAAGTCTTGAGCTCTCTCCTTGAATAGGATGATGAGCATGAGTCTTCCTCATCCAAGAAAACTTAAATGTTCATACCTCTTCTACCCTCAAGCAAGATACAGTCAGTAATCTGTTATCTCCATCAAATTTAAAGGAGGACAAGATGTTAATTTCCAGCCTAATCAGAAAGTGCTTCATGTAAACAAGGAGCTTCTGCACCAAAGTTTCAGTAGACAGAGAACAAGAAGCAGCAGCAGGTAGCACAGGTACATGTGTTCTGCGAGTGAGATGCAGTATGAACACTAGCTTCTGAATAATGCTTCCGTGAAGAATAAAGATGGTCTCCTTCCCCTCCCTCCACACATCCAGCTAAGCAGGAAATTCTACGCTGGAGTAGAAATTTGACAAATCCTTCTTTCCCACTTCATATCAGCTGCCCTTAGCTGCTGTCTTCTTCCCAAGTCAAAATATACCAATGAAAATGCAGATTGTCTACGTGGCCTGATTGTCTTTGTGGCCTCAGAAGGATTTGTCTTATTTTGCACCTACTTTTAAACACTTTATTCTCTTTTTTAATACTGTTCAGCTTCTGAGACTGCAGAAGCAATTTTGTATTCTGAAATCCAGACACATCCCATTCTACCCCCAGCATTTCTCATTCTCACCAGCTTATGAAATGCTTTGGCTTTGGAATGATTTCCCTCAAGCCATAACCGCAAAACTTCTCAGTCCTCATCAGCCACGTCCCCACAAATTTCAAGCTTAAAAGCTACATTTGTAGATTTCAGCCCCATCTCTGTCCAGGCACACAGTGCCACAAACTGTGGTAATTAAAATAGCTTTTTCAAAGTACATCTATCAATTTCAGGTAAAAATAAGTTATTCAGAATAGTAAGTCTTCCAAGGACAGTTATGACTTTAGTAATTAAGCTACCGACACACATGATGCAAACGCAGTGAGTTTCAGGGTTTTGTGTGTGATGGAAGTTAATGCTCCTAGTGCTGGCGAGCATGAGACCCAAGTGTCCGCTTAGAACTACGCAGCCAGGCAGCACTGTGCTCAAATCTTCAGCAGAAACCCAGCAAACCTCAGTCCCTAACCCACAGCAGCACTGTCCCCCAACTGACAACTTAAGTGTTCTGACACCACCTTGCACTTCAGTGTTCTACACTGCAGTCCCGCAGAAATACTACCTATTGGCCAGGACCACCACATGTCTTGACTGTGGTCAAAATAAACAGATTAAAAAGGCTGACAGAGGGGAAAAAAATCCCAAACCATCTCCCCTCTCTCATGAGAGATCACCTGCACAGTTTCACGAAGTTCCTCTTCCAATCCTACACCACACCTTCCATGTCAGGACCTTGAAAGGAGTGTCTGCAGAGCTTTCACAGAAGCAGGAGACCCACACATGTGCATGCAGGAGACACTGGTTTGAACACCCATATCTTCATTTATCTAGAAGCTATGTGGTAGTTTGGAAGTACAGTATTCCATATATTTTAACAACATCGCGGTGTTGTTACCAAGCCTCATATACTTTGAGGAAAACAGGTAAGAATCTGCCACCAATTAAAACTAAAAGTAGAGTTGCAGCAAGATTTCTGTTTAAATAGTATTAAGCATTTAGAACTGCAGGAAACAACTCGACCCAACCTTAAAGTAATCCTTAGGTCACACTTACAATTGAAGTTTTCCACTACAGAAAAATTCTTTGTTATACAAACTGCATTTAAAAACCCAAAGAGGCCTTTACCAGCAATCCCTGCACCGCAGTGGCATCAGATCCCTATCCTAAATGCAATGAATCTGTGGTAAAACTGCATGGTAAGTATTAAGGATGCACTTACTAACTGTAACTGTTACACCAGGTGTAACGCTTACCCCCAGCCCAGCCCAGCCGCAGGGAGCCAGCCCAGATGACTATCACTCCCTCTCTTCAGATCACATCAATAGATGAATCTCATTTCTGTGCTTTAAAAAAAGCAAAGTCAGGAAATGGAAGTGTAATGTCAGAGTGCTAAAGCTTCGCACACTTCATGGCGCTAGAGCAATTACTCTTCACTTTGATTTTGTTCACAGAACAGTTGCAATTATGAAGTCAGCAACACTTCAGATCAGGTAAAGAACACTGAATGACATCACTAAGAGTGAAGCCCTTTTTTAATCATAGGCAGGAGAAAGCAAGGCAATGAGCAGTCACCTCAGCACCTCTGTTGGAGAGGAAACCCTCTCAAGTGGCAGGTCACCCTTCAGGCAACAGCAAAGACACTATGCCTTATCTTCCTGACACTCCAGGATTTAGCACAAATCCTCAGCTCCGGTCTTCACTTACCCCACGTACGGGTAGCTGGAAGAACAAGTTATTACTATCATTTTTACAGTATTTCTAGATTTATTTCTGCATGGGCAAATGAATGATTCTAGTCTGTCTCGTAAGTGCTTCTGGGTGATCATGGACCATCTCCATGGTCACAACTGAACCAGAAAGCAAATAGAATCATATTGTCAGATCCCAGTGAATTTCACTGGAATCTGGACTCCTAAATATCCCCCGGACTCTTAAAAACCCCAACATAATTCTTGACAGAGGGCTTGCTATATAAGACCAGCTGCCGGAACTTTTCCAATAAAACATTAGACTGGATTCTTGCCATACTCATAAAAATCAGGAAGATTTCAGATCTAAACAAACAAACAAATCTAACTAAAAATGTAGTATTTTGATGTGCTGTTCTTTGGAATTCCTATAGTTAAAAAATAAATGCATTGTTACTATCTCATAAGAAAATACATTTCATAATGTGCAACCCAATGCACATAGGGAATTGGCAGGTGAAAGGGAAAATGCAAAAGTATGAAAATACAGTCCTTTAAATGTGACAATAAAGTTTAACATATTAGTACAAAACTAATACACTAAAATAGATGTACAGGTGCAAAAAGCTACCAGGTTGTAGAAAAAAGGTACCAGCTTTTGTTTTTTTTCAAAAGGCTTAATTAAATTTGCTCCAAAAAAAATTCCCACAAAATAAAACCAGAAGCAGCATTAAAACCAAACTGATAACATGCTGTCTCTAATAAAGCAGTGTATGTACAAAAGAAGTAAGCGAAGCTGAATTTGTCTGCTGGCATGAACAAATTGTCTGACAGAAGTCAGGCCAAAAGTTGCAAAGAATAGGACGTTTACAACTCTTAGGCACAGAGAAATAGTGGAGGTTGCTTTCACAGGGCAGATTTTTTATACAGGAAGTCTGGTTTGTTTGGAGACCTCCTTCCTCTGCTTACTGCATCCTCCCTTTCCAAATCTGCATTTCTCTGTGCTCCATGTTCCAATGGCTCATCATCTGCCAGTCTCCGACTGGGTCTCTCTTCTTGCATTTCAGAGGCGTACGCAGAGAGGGAAGGTCTGTTGGAGGTTAGCCCATAGGTTAAATCGGTTTCCATTTTTGTTCTTCCCCTGATGTGAACTGGGCCATTACCAGCATTTTCCTGGGTAGCCAACGCCAAGTCCAGTCGCTGGGGAGGTTGCTCTAAGACATCGAGGTGTACTGGCTCATTCTTTTGTCTGTGTTGATGCCCATCTTGGGAGAGCAGGTATTCCCTCCTAGAGTCCTCTTGCTTTTTAGGAGATATCTGGGAAGGTAGGTAGGCTGCCTTTAAGCCACTTGGTGATGCCTTATTGTGGCTGTACAAATCTGGGCCAAAATATATGCCTTGTGAAGGCGAAGGACTGTGCCTGTTGGGTGCTGGAGTAGAGGGTCTGCATGCAGCATTAGAAAAGTCGTAGAAGTCGGGATATTCCTGCTGATTTTCTCGAGCATCTATTTTTTGCTCTATTGCATGTTTCTTTCGAGAAGTGGGCACATGTCTGTTCTGAATACATGAAATGTGCTGGGGCGGACCAGGCCCTACCTCCGTCTGGCTTAATTCTGTGTCAACCGTGAGCTCTGGCAGTCTTCTGTCTTTTAAAGACATTGCTGACACACCCATTGCGATATCTGGCATCAGTTCATTTAGCAAAGGCTGAGTACACTGGAAAAGAAAAGAAATTGGTCCATGGAAACAAAGCAAAAGCTAAACACAAACTGTATCTGTAATTCAAACTGGCATTTCCCTAATCCACCTGTGCCTAGATCAACCTCAGCCTGCAAGGTTCCTACACTGTTTAAGGAACACATGTATCCTCCAACCTTCTCCTTCCTGCTAGCTTGAGACAACTTCTCTCCTTCATGAAGCTGTCGTGCCACAATAATAATTCCTTCTTAAACACATCTTGTCTTGAACATGCAGAAAATGGCAATGTACCATTAACCTCTCAAAAGGTAAGCCCGCTTTAAGCCACTTGCTACAATCAAACTAGACAAGGTACTGAGTGCAGAACTTGACAAACAGTTTGTTACAGCACAGAGTTCTAGCGCAGGGAAGCCACAAGACATGTATTTCATCACTACAGATGCAACCCTTCTGCTTGCATTTCATGTTTTAAAGTCAACTGCAGGCACAAGTGTGTGTAAGCACAACAGCTTCAGGGCTTGGGGGAGAACATCTGTCACAGGGCTGACTAGACCCAAAAAGCACACAGAAGCTGTTGCATGGCATTCTTCTCGCCTATGCCTATAAGCAGTCCTGGAATGAGACAAGCATATTACACAGTCTTCCAGACAGAAGGGTTAAAATTTCAACTTTTATTTATCATTTCTAATAAAAGCAATTTTAGTAATCACTGATTACTGGTAACTGATTACCAGAAAGAATACGGAACAAAAATATTGCCCACATTAGGTCTATGCTTCTCCTTGCATTATTTTTTTTTAGTAGAAACACTGTACCAGAAACATTTCTAATGTGAAAAAGATCACTAGATGGTTTCCTTAGTGAAGGCAGTATTGATCAAGAGAGACATGCTACAAAACCCACCCTTGAACAAGCAATGGCAAACAATTCTGATTTGAAGTTAAATATTTTAACCTAAAATATAAGGAGTGCAATAGATTTAGGACAATAGCTAAAGGAAAGAAAGATATTAAAACCCCATGTTTCCATTCAGAACTCCAGATCAAATCTGCATCTAAAGAGCAGGTTTTCA
Source organism: Balearica regulorum gibbericeps (assembly GCF_011004875.1). Lineage (NCBI taxonomy): Eukaryota > Metazoa > Chordata > Aves > Gruiformes > Gruidae > Balearica > Balearica regulorum. Next base: position 17,663,322 of record NC_046188.1, on the reverse strand, counting down.
GTATGACACAACTGTACACTGAAACAGTTTTTACACTGTGGAAATAAGTTACCAAATTCTTTATTTAGCATTTCATTTACTTCACAAAGCTATGTCTTTGTCCAGTATGTTATAGATCATGGTTTTAATTGCATTATATTGTACGTAGTTCAGCAACTATAACGATTGTCTTTAAATGCTGTAACAAATCCTTTTGTATTTGCAATTAGCAATTTCTGCTTGCCTACTCATTTTAAAGTTTTTTTCAGAGCTTAAGGCCTTCACATTCTCCAAAGGTTCCCTTTATACACATCTGTTTACTTCAGGGCTACTTAACCTGTCAATAGCCAAAATATCACTATTTCTTCCTGTGAATTATAGCATGCAGTCCACTACTGAAGTTGACCTATGCTTTGTTTTCATGTAGAGCAAAGTGTATTATTTCAGAAGATTCACGAGTTCCACCTGCCCCTCCAAAATGCTCCTGTCCCTTCATTCTTCCAAGGATCAGGACATGCCTTTGGGATGCAAAATGCTGGCCAACAGTTTGGTAGAAAGTTTTTCTCCTAACCAAGATGCTCTTTTATTTAAGAAAGCCAAGCTACTTCATACCCCAGCTCCTCTTTGAGTGGCCAGAGATAGGGAGAAGAAGAGAAATCATAATACTTACTACTTGCTTCTCGGCTGCCATCACTGCCGCTGCTGCAGCCACTGTTTGTCTTCCCAGACCTGTAGTGTTAGTGCAATCAGGAGGTGCTGCTTTAACACTGGGCAAGTAGATGGGCGGTGCAGCTTTGGGAGCTGTTCGGGAGTGGAATAGTGAGTGATTACACGGGTAAGAAAAGGAACGGGAGGGATGTTGACTTGGCACCCTTTGTTTCCAGCCCACTTTGAACTGGTTATGAATAGGAGTTGCTGGTGGGTGATATGGAGGTGGAGGAGGGGGCAATGGTGGATGGAAGGCCACAAAAGAGTCCAGTTCTGTAAACATGGTTTCTGCAGTGGGAGTACTGTTAACGCGACACCGTCCAGACTGTCTCATTGTCAGGAGTGGGCTTTCGTCCCCAAACCGCTCATCAGGAAAGAATTTGTGAGGATTCTGTGAAGGAAAAAACCCAGCATGTAACAAAAAGTAGGAAACAATCTAGAAAGATCTCCTAAACTAACATGCATTGGAACTAGAAGTCTGCTAGTACTGCAGTAGACTAGTTGTGCCACCTAAAACCTCAGCAACACTCAAGGCAATTACAGCTACCACGGAATAAAGATTTTTTTTTAAAACAAACAAAACAACCCAAAAAACAAGAGAAGCAGTATCAGATTCACTGTGTGAATAACATGACCAACAATTGCATTTGCTTTAACAGCAGCATACAAACAGAAGCAGGATTTCCAACTTCACAGTCCTGATACGTACTATACAGATCTACTGTATTAATTCAGACTTTCTCCTCTCCTATTCACAAATACATCATAATCTAGATTTCTAGTTATAGTTTGACTATTCTCATCAACTGCCTCTTCAGCAGATTTTTTTTGTACCTAAAAATCTGTGGCAATAAAAGCGCCCTGAATTGCAACCGCTCTTGAGAAAAATATTTATACTTTGCACTTAACACATTTATAAAATCACATACATCAAATACAACAGTCTCACTGTAATTTGCACTTCTACAGTTCTGAAGTTATCCAAGCATTTCAGAGGATTTTTGCACCTGCGTGTGGACACACAAAGCAGTTCTCGTATTGCAGATTATGCATTCAAGTCAATTCATAAACAGAACAGAATCAAACCATTTGTGGTTGTATACAGCAATCTTTCATACCTGCAAAAGTTCAGCAGCAGCATCAGAAAGTCCAAATTCCCGGAGCACACGTATCTGAATCTCATAACTGACTGTGGCACCTTCTCCACAATTGAGAGCATACGCTCTTTGTACCTGCTCCGTATGGCGCAGCTCCTGCAGCCGTTTGATCATCTCTTTTACAATGAGGAGATTGGGAACTGCAGGGATAATAAGAGAATGAAAATGGGATAATAGAGATTACTTTTTGAACTGTGAGATAATAAGTTTGATTGCAATGGTTAGATTTAATTCTGAAGGGAAAAAAAAATCTAATGACAGGCTGAGTTGGCTTTTTTTTTAAAAAAGCATTCTGCCAAGAACAGTTCGACTTAGACACGTTCCTTGAAGCATCATTACAGCACATGGGATAACACACAAATACAAGTGGTAAAGACACCATTTTTCCAGCTTCTGCTAGAGTGAGCCACAAATACAGCCTTCTGTTAAACCCCTCATGTTGCAGGAATTTTGATTTGAGGTGGGGGCAGGGTATCTTAAATAACTACTGAATGTTCCCTCATGAATTCTACAGGCCAAGAATTCATTGATTTTTTTGGCATACACTTCATACTTCTAGTAGGATTCTATAATCACAAGACCATAATTCCAGTATGTAACTACAGAAAGAGCATTCTAAAAAAATTACACGAACTGTAAGCCAACATAAACCTGTTAAAATTATGTTGTTTTATGCAGCCATATTGAAATAATTTTTAAAAACTCTTCCAAAAGAGAATCATGTATAATTTGGGGTATTTATCCTGTTGCAAAACTCTCTCATGCCACTTCTTGCTGCCGTTTGATGAGGAATATTTCTCTGTGGTCTTTCTGTTCTCAGGAAAATGTACATATCGCAACAGAAAACAAATCCAGATCTCTGAATATGTAAGTTCTGATATCTGATCCTTTACCAGCTTTGCAAGCGTCATATTACCATGACCAGATGTCCATAATGAAAGCTCATAAAAATTAAATGGATCAGACAGCAAGAACAGTGTGAAAAGACATTTATATTACAGAGAAGGAGAAAACCCAACACCACTCAACTACAACTGGTCCCAATTTCACAAAGTTTACACAGGCACATGAAAGGTAAGCATAAGTAGTGCAGTTCCTATGCTCTATAGTGCTTTGGGATGGATTCCTGTACAAGTTATAGGTTTGCCACATGCCTGAATCTCCTCAAATTAATTGGGCTCCATCTACCCTTCCTAGCACAAGGCATTGGCAAAACAATCAATTCTTTTGCTTAATTACACAACTAAGCAAAGCAGGCAGTTACCAGGACAATGCCTGTGCTCCAAGTACTAGCCAGGCTCTGAGCTCATATCCATGCTCAAATCCAAGGGCTGCCAATAATTCCTACGTATTAAATTGCACGGAATCAAGACGTAGTGGAGTTTCAGAATGGTCAAGATGTCTCATGTTTGGCAACAGAGCCAGATTTTTTCAGAACGTGACAACCTTTGCAAAACATTGGAGACCTTTGAGAACCTATTTCCTTTCTCAACTTCTCTGGAAACTAAGATCAAGCAAAGTGTTATCAAAGTCACATCTTATGATGAAATACTTCACATTCAATTCATGGTGAGTATATTTATGCTTTTCGGAGGGGGGGGGGGAAGGGTGAAAGTCTGAGTACTGTAATGTACTGCTCAGATGCCACAGCTGTAAGTTTCTAAACAAACAATTAGTACTTTTATCAAATTACAGAAGTTTTCAAAAGCTCTTTTTAGGCTTTATCATGTCTGTCTTAATCACAAGAAAAAAAATAGACCAACCTTCCTAGAAAACTTACTGCAGTGTAAATCTAAACAGTGTTTCAAATCTTCTAACACCTCAACTTAAATTCTCTTGCAGCAATTTAAACCCATTATTTTTATCCTATAAGAATAGTTTATCTACTTCCTCTCAACATAGTTGACTGAAAGGAGACATAAACTGATGCATAAAGAGCTTATAAAGCAGAGAATGGGAAGCAGGTGGAGGGAGGAACATGACTATTTTCTTGGTGGCATGTCATCTTCATTGCTTTTCTAGACTCCCAAACTGATCCATATCTACTGAAATGTGATACTTCGATCTAAAAATGGATACCAAAAGTTTATGCAAGTTTAACGAAAGACCACATAAGCTCATGGATTAAGAGCACATTTAAAATTACTAACTACACGGAAACACCATCCACCGTAAGACATTTGAGCTGCAAATGGTTGAAGAGTGCACAGCATTTTACAGGGAATTCTCTTAACATGCTTTTTCTGCTACACTGTCCTTATGCACTCACTCCTGGTGACTGCCAGAATAAGGATCCTAGGCTGGACAGACAAATCCTTGACCTGACCCAGTATGGCCATTTAAAGGACTAAAACAGAATGCTCTATCCAAGACCAAATTACTTCATATGTCTTATGGAATGTCTGTATTTTAGCACGATGTCTGCTCTTTACGGAATTGTACAATGTTGACTTCCAGGATTTTCTCCACAGAGCTTCCCTCAGCTATCCTGTACGCACACAGCTGGCTACACCTACATAAGCACAGTGTTTCCCGCCTTCTTCACTGAATTTAATCTTAATCTTGGTCATTTAGCAATCTAGTCCCACCCTCCAAAACATCCACTGACTTACCCAACTTGTCATCAGCTGCAAGTTTTGTCAGTATATTCTCTCTGCACACTGAGTATTAATGGGTTGGGGGAAAGGTGGGAAGAGCCAGATGCTTTGGGAATCCCACCAGATACGTTCTTCCAGTATACCAGAAGGTCAAATCCATAAGTGACAAAATATATTACAGCAGCTTTATAACTATATTTCCCTGACATGCCTATGGGGAATGTCACACCAAGTATCCTGAGGTCAAGAGAGGCTGTATCTACTTCCACTTAGAAAAAACTTACTCTGCCACGTAAGGATTGAAGTTGGTTTGACTTTAAAGCCAAAGTGGATTTGGTAAACTGGAAAAAGTGTGTTTTGAGTGCCTACTTCCCATATTTTTCTGGCAAACTGAGTTAAGCTGACTGCCCCTACAAATTATGCTCCCCTGCTTTTTGTTTTTAAAAGAAGTATTTGGCCATTTTCCAGCCTTCTGGTTCTTACTGATCTTGGATGGTTGGTTGTAGAAAACTGAAAACAACTCTAGAACAGAGAGCCAGGCTCCAGCAAGTATTCTACAGTGAGTTTAACCAGTCCACAGTTTTTCAAATTGCTCAGCTGAGGCAGGTTAAAATACTACCCCTCTAGTAGCTTACTATTTACTATGCCAATCCAAAAATAGTTAATGTCTTCAGAGTAGACCAAAGCAAAAGGGACTACCGCTGGGTGGGAAGAAGTCCAAATGGTGTGGTATTACTCCCCAAGGAAATCATAATATTGAATAATTCACACTCATTCTCCCCAGTCCCAAGCCCCCATCCACTCCCACAACAGCAATCGGCATGGTGAGTGATCTAACAACCTTACCTGGGATCTCATTGGCTATGACTGAAGGAGGACTGGACTGGTTAGTGCTAACTTGCTGGTGGGTAATCATATGACAGCACTGTGGGACTGCGTTGTTTACCATGTAAAGGGTGTCGGGCACATTGGACATTCGGACCATCCGCAAACGAACAAGATCGGTTTGTTCCACCATCATCTCATCCAGTACTGACTGCAACGACAGCCACAGAGCCCTCGTGAAGGCACTGAACACACATACCCGCTGTGACCTGCTGCAAATGCAGTCCTGAGGCCACAAGTCTAGCAATGTCTGAACCATAGCTTTTCCAGGTCCCAAGCAGTATTTGGCTTTTCCACAGCATTTTCTATTCCATTTTCCAGTCATGATCAGAGCTGAGTTTTAGAGCTAAGAGCAGGCAGGTGAATAAAGTTTGGGAAGGTTGCTTTTTATTTTGTACCTATCAGATTAGAAGTAACCTTCTTGAGGCCAGACCTTCTGGACTTGGACAATTACTGCCTATAGATCTCAGCTCTGTGCCATTGATTAGAAGGCACCAGTCTGAAAATGAAATATGTTTCCCTCAGATGTCTTAAAGACTAGAAAGGGATTTATGCATAGCCTTTTACGATTCTCATTTAATGTTAAATAGATTTATTTCCAAAAATGGGAGTCTAACAGAAGAGTAAAAAAAATAAGAAATCACTGATCCACAATTTTTGCATTTCACAATAATTAAACTATGAATAGGAGTATAGTTACCAGATAAGAAGTATGAGTCCTCCCTTTAAGGTTAAACAGCTAATGATGCCTTTAAAAATATTAACAGCATAATATGAAACTAAGAAACAAGTTGGATTCCTGATAGGGGAAAAAAATTTAGAATGCACTTTTTACTTTAAGATTATACTAAAGCACTCCCATACTGTATACCTGAAAACTTAGAGAGTCAAAGTTTTTAATCACATGTTCTTTAAAACATTTTTGTTAGTTTTAACAATCCAAAATACAAAGATAAGATTTTAACTGTCTAGTCTTCCTTTACTGCTTTAGTGACACCTGGTGCTCTCTAGCCTTTGTGCCCAAAATGCAAAGCAGTTTTATGTCTCCCTTCCCCTCAAAAAGGGGAGCCAACAACAACTCACACCCACAGAAAATTTTCTTTATTAGGCACAGGGCAAAAGCTCTGAATTCACCAGAGCGGCAGTTAGAGTTTGTAGGTGATGTGGATGTGCATAGCTTCACCTAATCCTCTTGTTTTGCACTGCTGGGACTCATGAGCTCTTAAGTCAGAGCTGCCTTAAGTGGTGGTATTAGTTAGCAACCTACAAGGTCCCATTCTGTCAAACAGAACATGGCATGTTTCTGCCCCACACAGAGCCATCTCCACCAGCCAAACATCACCAAAGATGCTACAGGATCTTCAGTCTGACAGTCCTCATGCAAGATATTAAATAGGGAAGCTACTGCTTGAGCAGGACACAAAGGACTTCAGTCAAATTGGACACAAGATATTTATTCCATTTTGCGGAGGATCAAAATAATTTTGGATATGTTCTGATTCAAACAAGAAGATGAAACAGAGTCCTCTGCCGAGTGGAATAGTAGTTCTCCACCCAGCTCTAGTGGGAGCTGGGGAGCCTGAAAGACTTGGCACCAAAGTTGCTGACTAGCTGCAAACTGGGACTCTCAGGCTCTCACCTTGCCATCCGCCTGCCAGGAGGACTGCCGAGGAGCTGGGCCGGCAAACTGGCTGGAAACCAGGGAGGTTTCCCTCAGAACGCTGCTTTGTTTCCGGTGGAATTTCATCAAGATCTGTCTCGCAAACATTTCAATTTCGACAAAAAAAAATTTTGTTGAAATTTTTCTGACCAGCTCTAGAGACTTGAGCCTGATGATCAATCTTGTAAGTCTTGTTAAATTGAAAATGTTAGTATTTTAGGCCCGTACATGCAAAGAGAGACAAAACATACCAAAATCTTTCCCTGCTTACAGAACCCCCGATGACTCCAATTTAACAATAGTCAAGCATTATTAAATGATTCTTACCTTAGCCTCCTCCACATACGGCGAGAACAGTCTTGGCCGCACATATATTCCAGCATTTTTTTGCCGCAGCCAGGCATTTGACTTTCCACCTTCCGATGTTGGTAGCATGTCTGAAGGAGGAGTACTAATCAGGCCTCTCTTCATCTTTAGGAAGCAAAAGGTTTTATGTTTTTTTTTTTTTTTAAATATAAACATCAGAAAAACTTGAAAAAATTAATTTCTTACACTGAATCCTTATGCCACTGATTTTTCTTTAGCCTTCTAATAGAGAACAGAAAATTTAACCAGAAAGTTATACATGTATTACTCTGAGTGATAACATTTTAAGAACTAATCCTTAAAGAAACCCACTCCACCCTGAACATTGTAGAATCTGAAGCACAAAGAACCTACAGATAGTATTTGTATGAGACTACCAACTTACTGCATCACTCAGTACTTCACTATTCATGGGTAAGATGTGCTCAATGCGGACAAAAGGTAAAAGTGGAGACAGGATCTCTCTCAGCTCCTCAATGTCAAGATCTCTCCTCTTCACACCTCTTTTGTTCACACTGTGAGCAGTACCACTGAGTAAATTAGGCTCTATGGGAAGGAACAAGAAATACTAAGTTTACATCAAAAAGTTTAAATAGGAAAGCAGGAGTTACAGAGCTTACAGGAAGTTATAGAAAAGGAAAGAAAATTCTAATTTTAAATCGACAGTGCTTATCAGCATTGTTCCACAGAAATTACTTCATGCCTTAAAGTCTGATATGAAGCATCCATAGAGACAGGTTCAGTTTATATGAGCATGGGTCATTTACACAGCTGTCAGTTTCAAAGCATAAGCCATGGAAAAAATACAGAAATAGTGTTTGAGGCAAACTTTTAAAAAGCTCTACCAAGAGCTATGCTACAAAAACATTTGTACCTCCCTGCCAGCAATTCCCCCGATGATTCTGTCCTGCAGCTCCTCTCCCTTTCCCCAGCAGTTTTCAGAGACTGATTCTCTACAAATTAATGTCTGAAGAGTCCACTGGGATAAATTATTCTAGCTTCCTTGTGTAACCCACCTTAGTAACAACTGTGTCAAGCCCAAACTGCTCCCTTGGTCACAGGATACGCACAAATAGGTATGCTCCTAGATATTGCAAGATGACAATGTATGACACAGGTTATTCTCCCTCCCCAGTTAAATATCTTCACTAGTATTTTAGGTGTTGTGCCTAACCTGAATTTGACTACCTCCACTCTTTGAGGAAACTTGTTAAACAAACCATCCTCCTGTCAGTACAGGCAGCTCAAGTTTTGATCACAGCCCATTACAATTTCTAATGCTCTCTGGTATTTGATTGACACCGCCACATATGCAGAGCTGCAAAACCAGGAGCATCACTGGGGAATTTAGACCAAGTTACTAGACTAAGTTTGGCCCTAACATGATAGAACTTGGTGTAGCTCTTACTTCCGCTTTTGCTTATCATGTTATCTGACGATCCCAGGAAACAAAAGTGAGCTGTTTACTTAATGAACACCACAAACCAGGAAGCTGCGCAATTACTCCAAATGAGCAGTTTCTTCCCAGTCTAGGTCTGTTACAGTTTAACTGGCTCCATGCCAATGTGCCTTAAGACAAACACTTAGAAAAATCTTGTTTTGAGAACAGAAGGTTAATACTTACTCAGGTCACTAAAAACACTTATTTTAACTGACTTTTTGTTGCATTTCATACATGTCCATGACAAAGCAGCTGTATTGCAAGTCCATTTCAAAAACATGGCCAGCCCTCTAAAGACAGTAGCCACACCAGCGCTGCTGTTTTCACACAGGCAAGTTCTTCCTTTTCTGTTCCTCTTTGCACTATCTGATTGACACTTCATGGTGGGGATGAACTACAAGCTACTTGCATTTGTTATTTGGGAAATATATATTTAACCTACTTCCTACCTCTAACACATGTGAGATTGCCCTTGAAGTTACCACTGTAGCAATAATATGCATCTGAGCTAACAGAAATACATCTACATCTAATTTAGGAAAAACACTGATGCCATTTGATAGCTTGTTACTCACTACCACAGATTTCTGTGGGAGAAACATACTCAGAAGTGAAAGGTTGACACAGTAAACTAAGAATAAGACTACTGTGAAAAGCCTGCATGATCACAGAAAAGTAAAACATGCTGCAGGGTTTTGGGTTTTTTTCTTTGATGAATTAGTTACAAGAAAAATAATTCTGAGACAAGAGGAAATCAACCAGACTTAAAAAAAAAAATCAGATAGTCATAGAGGTTGAAAGGACCTCTAGAAGTTTGGTACTGCCACAACAACTGCCCTCTCCCCACAGCTCCCCAGGCAAGGTAGAGCAGGTTGTCCACAACTGCATCCAGCTGGGTTTTGAACACCTCCAAGGATGGACATGCCATAACTACTCTGGGCAACCTGTTCCAAGTGTCTGGCCATCTTCTGTTTAAACACCAGAAACAGAATTTCCTGCATTTCAGTTAATGCTTCATTGCTTCTCATCCTGTCTTGGGTGCCAAGAGAAGAGCGTAGCTCTTTTCTTTCCTTCCTATCATTAGATGGTTATAGACTTTGCCAAGATCACCCCTAAGCCTTTTCTTCTTGAGGCTAAAGAATCCCAGCTCCCTCAGAATGTGTACATTCATTTTTTAAGAGAACAAAAGCTTTAAAAGTGCATTTGTTTAGTTTTGACCATACTATGAACAAAGTAGATTACATTTCCTTAAGTTACAGAACTTCCATACATTTTGGCTTATTTGGTGTAAGTACTGTGTGGTTTAAAGGATCCTTACCTCGATCTGCGATTCTCTTCATCAACTGGTGTTCTCCCCATTTAATCAGATATTTAAGAATATCTTGTTCACTTGCCTGGTAGAAAGTCAGCAATCCATATATGCTTAGTTTAATGTCACGCACACACACAAAATTCACATACACAGGTTTTCTACAGATATAAAGAAACACAACTGTACCAAGAGCAGTGTAAGTATTTGTACTTTATGATCCACTATACCACTTCCTCGAAATATTTTAAGGTGGTGCTACTGGTATATCACCACCATGATTTCTAGATTTGTGTCACTTATTGAATCCCTAAGAAGAGGAAAAAAGTTTTCTACAGAAGGATAGGTTCTGTCTAGCATGAAAACTTACGGGTATTAAATTTGAATGATTAAAGTTAATTAAAAGGGGCAGTTCTAACACTGGGTGTTTGGATCTCTTGTTTAACATTACAAATTCAGCAACTGCACAGCCTGGAAAGCTATGAAGACAATCAAACCAACTAAATTACAATCTAGGTGCAGAGAAAGATTTTCAGTAATATTATAAACAAAACAACTTTGCTTTGTTCATACCTATATACATGTGCAAACTACTCAACATTCTTAAAGGAAATAATGTACCAAAAAAATTAAATTTATCTATGTAATTTCTTAACAATTAGGGTAGGAAGTTTAGTCATAATACACACTGCCATAGAAGATCAACAGTACTGTTACTGTAATTCCTGAAATATTTAAAATAAACAAAATATTTTTTAAAAAATACTTTAAATAATCTCTAACATTTTATACTTTAAAAAAAGGTAAGATTGTGACAGGTACAATTTTAAAAAGATCTAGTCATCTTTTAAGCTATATAATGATGACCAGCCTTTTAAAGATGCCTCCCCTGAAGAGAAATGGTAGGAAAAAACCACAAGCTTTCTATCAGTCAGTATGGTTTCTTCTCCCTAAAACCACACAATCACTGAAAGTCACCAAACCCAAGAAATTCTGCAATACTTGTCAGAAAAGGTATTTTTATGTCTCCCAAGAAAATAAGCCTTCTGAATGATTACTAGTTTATTAACTCCCATTGCCCTCAACTAGGATGTACGCTGTTACAGCAAAACTACTACCACCACATAATTTTATAAAACACTTAAACTTGCAAGGCAAATATTAGGTTCAGAAATGCTTCGTTTAAAATAATTTGCAGCTGTTTCTAAACTATTATTAGGCTTTTAAGCAACAGCATATACCACAGTTTGGATTGTGTTAGAAGCCAAGAACGAAACATTTTTCTTAATCACTACTTCATTTTTTATATATTATAAAAGGAATGCTTAGTGTGCATATAAACCCACTCTTGCCTACAATTTAAAATGAACTACTCCCAGGGACTTCTAGTAATTGTGTAACATATCCCGCTTCAAGCACGACCATCTGTATTCTGCATTGCAGGTTACCTGTAAATAGTCAGACTGAATAGCTGTGAGCAGGTGGTCCTTGCTCAGTTCATAGAAGACATCTGAAGTCATGACCTGGGTAAACTCCTCACAGAGGAAATGTAGCGCTTGACGATGTACCCACTTGGAACCGTATGGCTGAGAGCTCCACTTCAGAATGGCAATTAAGGTGTCTAGTGAGATGCTCTCAGCAATAATATCTTCACAGCCTAGGAAACAAAAGCAAAAATCAATGATGATGTTACAGAGGCACTTTGATCCTGATGGAATAATACATATGGCTAAATCTGTAATATTAAGGGTTATATGACTCCCAGTGACAGTAAAAACAGAAGGGCCCTACTGACCAAGGTTGCAAATGGGGTTAAATTCTGACTAGAAGTATAATAATTTTAATTGTGGTTTAGGATTTCAACTATACAGTCATTTTTAAAGGCACATGAAATATCTGCTGGCATGCCTGGATGAACAACTGGAAAACTAGTTCAGCCCTGCTAGAACTCCCTTTGGTTAATATACATTATCTGACTGTTTAACACATTTTAAAGTTGCAGATTTGAATTTGAGTCACTATTGTTTGCAGCAGATTAATAGAGGCCTATAAACCATAACAGAGATGGTATTTTCATTCATATCACTTTGCACATGGACCCTCCCAAGACAGACCATGCAGAGGAGCAGAAACAAAAGCTGTGACATTGTTGGTACTCAGCTACTCCACAAAGGATGAGGGTGGCAAAGCATCATTGTTCTGACTCAGAGACTGCAGGAAGCAGCAGTTGCTTGCTCTAGGCTTCCACCCTGCCCTTCATACCAAGCAAGGCACAGAGGGTGCCAGGACAGAGAGCACCTCCGATGGGGAAGCAGAACATGAAGTATCCAAAAGGCAGGCGTTGGGACTCCTGATGAGTCTGCTACAGTTTCTTTGTACCCCCTGCTGCATTGGGACTTACACTTTCACAGAGTAAATGTCTTCTTCAGAAGAGACAGGGAATATTTAAGTTTTCTGAAGTGAAATGGAATAGGTTTGTAAGAAATGAGGGGAGACATACTGTGTAAGGGCTGAAAACACGGGTGCTTGGGGTTCCTGAGTTAAGGTAGACAGTACCACAACGTTGATAACTCAAAGTCTCCAACAGCACTTTGTTGATTTTATTTGTACATCTGGTTTACATATACACAGAATACTATTTCTATTCGTACTATAAAGATAGCAATTTAAAGAAAAAATCCTATTCTAGAATGATACATTCCAGTCTCAACCCACTACCGCCACAAAATTACAGCAGTGCTTATACCCATGAAAGGTCCCCAGACAGTTCAGAGCAGCATGCTTACACTGCCACTATTTTACTTTTTATACATCACCATTTTTCTCTCCGTTTCAAGTATATTTAAAAACTAAACTTTGACAGTTTGAGAACTGTATCTCATTACAGAGCTCTTGGACTAAGCTGAGTAAGAAAGTGTTTAGCACAGTAATCAGCCTCGTTGATCTTTGTCTTGACAAATGCTCTTCCAACGCTACATATTTTTGAACTGGTTGCATACATGTAAGGCATATTAGCAGCAATTAATAGGATTAAGGGAAAAATCTTACTTTTCTACACAAGCCAGCATACAGAATGTAAGTATTGACTCAATTTCTGCTGGATCTAATAGTGTGAAGGATAAGTTATTAATAAGTAGTAACAAGTGAACATACTACAAGTAGAAGGGTAACTGTCAAAGTAACTACTACTTAGGAGCAAAGTCACTGAAAAGGGAAACAAACAGTAAGGTAAAGAAGGTACTAGGAAGAAACAATTTAAATGTGAGACTGGTTATAACTTTACCTGTGCTATTAAAACACATGTATTACTACTTAATATTATAAAAAAGCCAGTGTGTTAGTTATGAGAACAATATTCTGCCATTAAATTTTTCTAATTTTCTATACTTAAGTATAGAAATATATATACTTCTATACTTAAGTATTAAAAAATACAGTAACTATCATATAGTCAGTGCTCAATGTGAATGTTTGCAAACTCCAGAAATATGTCTGCATGTATGTATGTAGTTTTAAAAACAATTTTTATTTATTTTTCTGAGTAATTTATGAGAATAATGCATGTCCCCTCAAAAGTGATAAATCCTACACCAGTTCATACTTAAAACAAACTTTCCTCAACAAGCACTTGGATGATTTTTCACATCCCTGATTCACATGAGAAAAGGAAGACCATATATTAAAGCAGCCACTAACAAAAGGGCTAGTAAAAACATACACGTTTCTGAACTAATAGCATTATGCTATTCATTGTATGTGAGATTCTCCATTTGCTTTTGACAAAGGGGTAAGTGTTTCAACACACTTGCTTTGCCTTTTACCACTACTGAAGTAATATGACACTTTTTAGAGCTACCTATTACCAGTAGGTTACATATTACTACTACTACTACAAGCAGTAACAGATGCCTTACTGTAGATATTAGCCTCAAACCTGCATGGTGAGGACTAGCCTAAAGGGAGCAGTGAACATGCAGCAAAGATTGGTTGGAAGCACTTGGAACATCACCCTGATCATCACTGGTACCACTGAGAGCAGAGGATGAGAACTGCTCTGAAATACACTCCTTGAGTTTTGGTACTGGTTAGAGAAATGGCCCCCCACCCCTCCTCTAGATGGGGGAATTCCCCAGGAGCCTGAAGATTAAACCTCACTCTGAAGTCTTACAAAGTTCTGGTCAAGAATCTGAAAAACAGTGTTTAAAAAAACCCAAACCCCCACCTTAAATAAAGCTCAAAATACTTCAACATATGGCAGAAATATGAGTAAATGAAGCCTGAAGCTTTCCACTTCAGGATCCATTTTACTTACAGCTTTCCTTACATTTTTACTGACATAGTTAACGGCTGACATTGTATTTAACTTTGTCATGCAAGTCCCTCTTATCTTCCCTTTTGGGGCTCAAAAAAGGAAAACATTAAGTTAGCAGCAAACATGGCATGGCAAATGAAAGCTAACCATGACTAGCTGCAGTATGATTAAAAGAGGAGTTTGCTTCCCCGAGTAAGAAACACAGTTTGAAACAATTCTTTGGGTCATCTGTCGCATTGCGCTGTTTTGCCCTGCTAAATGCTAACACAACTTTTTGTATGCAATTATTCTATCTGCCTACAAGCTGACTTCAGCAGATTATTACATCCCCCTGAAGTCTAAAGATCACACGTAAGGACTGCTCCATTTCAAAGGCAGTATGTAAATCCACTCACTGAAACCAGTCACGAGGAAATTAAGAGCAAAGATACTTCTCAAAGTGAGTGCCATTCATAGTATTTCATCTGACATTTAGTTTTGAAACAAGGATACCTGCCCCCTGCAAATACAGAAAACTACATTTCTGTGAGAAATGCAGTTCCAAAGATCTGAGCAACATTGATACATAGAAACAGAGCATCAGCTCAGTCTCAATTATTGCACAACTACCAATAATACAACATCGTCAGGTGAAAAGCTCATTTAGGCTGCCTAGCAAGTGAAACAGTCCTTTTCCCAAGTTATTGTAGCAACATGTCAAAACTGCAGGATTATTAAAAGTATTTCTTTCCAAGTAAGCATGAGGTAATAATTAAAGTGTTTTCTGAACATCTAAATAAATTGGGGCAACCCAATTCTAGCTATGGAAGTAATCCAATTTTTCTTCTTTGACAGATGGGGGTTTTTTTGCTTCAGCAATCAGCCACTTGGCAAAAAAGGCAGTCATCTAATAGCCACAATATTGTTCTTCACAGTGGAATAGAGCATTTTTCTCGTATGAATACTATTTTATAATATTCAGGCAGCAACAGCTTTTCCAAGTTCCATTTGCAATGTCTCAAAGTGCTCTACCACAAGCTTCTGTGACCATTACTATCCTTCCAAGATTCAGCTTGGAGCCTAAGAAATGAAAGATGAGTATCATGTTTTGGACAAATGAGGCTACTCCATGCACTCCTTTTGCTGGATACCAATAAGTCCTGTCTACAAACAAGTCCCTTCTGCTTCCCCAGTTCTCTCAAATGCAATTCCACAGTCCTTCTAAACAGAAATGAGCTTGAGCTCATGTTTAGCATGCTAGCTAGTAGCCTGGGATCTCATCAAGACATTTGACAAAGCTACAAAAGACAAATTAAGTGCCTTCAACAGTTAGCAAAAGTGGAATTAAGGAGGAGTTTTTACTACAAAATTGTTTGCTTGATTTAGCTCATTCTGTGGTGGAGACCTTTCCCCTAAACTTATACAAACTAGCGGAGTCATGAAGAAAAAAAAGTAGTAAGAATTCATCTTGACACTGAACTGGAGTCTAGAAGCCATTCAATATTTTCTTAGGTTTGTCACATTAGGAAAGACCATGCTGGCAATCAGAAACCATACTTTGTGAATTTGCTGGCATGTAGAGAACAGTTCAGAGGCATGACCTGTAGATAGTGCAGACTGCAACATGTTTGGAAGCTCCAGAGACACTTGTCTCGCCCATCCATGAGCACCTTTGCTGTTTTAACCAAGCTTCTGATGGGAAGAGAAAGGAAAAAAGGAATACAACATTTGTTCTGCCTCTTTCTCACATCTTACAAACCTAAAGATGCAAACATGTCCTGTACTTGCTAAGGATTCTTTACAAAGCAGTCCACACTCACAGGCTGTGGGAGTGGTCACAGAAGCTAACCCTCTTGTATAATGATACTAAACCAGACTGTCACCATCTTACACTCCAACACCTCCTGCTCTATCACACTGGTGCTTGGGTGGCTACTCTATGAACTAGTCAACTAATTTCTGTCAATCCTGCTTCCAGCAACATTGGATCACCAATAGTACAAACCCTGCTGCCAGCATAGAAAACAGAAACAAGGAGACTAATGCAGGAGGCAGGGCAGCAGTACCACTTCTGACAGCCAAACAATCTGTGTCAAATTCAAGTGACCTCACATAACTTGAGAAAGCAGTAGGCAAAACATCAGTTAAAAACAGTAAGAGGAAGTCAGAAGACATACATAGTACCACTGGGAAACTACACCTTTTTAACCGGTTATCACAAAAGCAGCAACTCTTTCCTATAACTGTATGTTAACAAGGGATCCTGTTCAGCATCCATCTTCTGGATGCAGGCTGACTTGCCCTGTTTATTCATGTTTATTGCCTCCTGGCAGCACCATATTTTGTCTTAAAGGAATGCTGCAGATTGCTAGCTTCTTGAAGTTTTAGTGCTTCCCCCTCCCCATCTCCTCTCCAAATTCTTTAAAAAAAACAAATCTTTTAAAGGAGATTAATAGTTAACTGATTCCCAGCCTGTAACTTGCAGATGCATTATTTTCCACATTTTAGAACTCTGAAGCACTCAAGTTTTGGTTTGCACGAAGGTGCAAAACTCCATGAATGTGTTGCAGAAGAGAAAACAAGACCTAAGTAGCATTGGAGATCAAGGACAACTCAATTGGCATTAGTGGTCAAACACTGTTGAAGTCTATTGCTAAGTTCAGTACCTCTTGAGCTATTTTTAATCCCTCTGCTGATTTTTCTAAGCACAAAATTTTAAAACATTCATGTACTCCCATCCTTGAAAGGCTGAATTCAAAGTACATCTATTATGGCATTGTTAAAGTATATAGGTGGGGTGGGTTTTTTTGCTTTATTCAAATACAAAGCTGACAACTTTATAGTACTTCAGATTAACTGTTAAAGCAAAAATAAAATACAAGCTGAAGGTTAGGTCATGTATCTTGTGTTATGCTAACCATCATTCCACAGTGAAAACTCACTAAGTTATGTTGAATCCAATACAGCATATTATCCAGCCATTTGAAATATTAAGTTAGGAAGCAGACAAAAACAATGCAATTTGTGTTATTTTAAAAATATTTTAATTTATATGGCAGTTATAAAGCTATTAATATTCTAAGATAAAGAGCTGGATTTTTGAAGTTGTAAGTTTGGCCAGAACTGTAAAGTAATTGTTACACATTTAAAGCATTTGATATTTGTGGCAAAAGCTCTTTAATGTTTTCTCTTCCACACAATGAAAATTAATTTACTCTTCTGCTCCTGCCACATGCAAAATGCATGAACTTAGGAAGCCTGAAATCGGCATCTACATTTTTGGCTTCTTGCACCCATCAGTTTATAATGGCCCTTGACTGGGCTTCAGCATTCCTTAAGAAGCACATTCAGCAGCAGGCAGTATAGCTGATCCAGCTTAAACAGAAAACAATCACGGGTCAGAAACAAAAAGCTGCCAACTCAACCGTAACAAGCCAGAGGGAAGAACTTAACATGGGAACAATGAAGGGCTGAGGGAGGAAAAGCTGATGTTTAGAGGGACCTTCTAGCCATCACTGTTCAGTACTGAAGCAGTATACTTCCTAGAACACAAGTGGCTGGAAGAAAAACCTGAAAACAGTGACCAGATCCATTTCTCTGCAAACTATGACCACTATGAACAAATTTTATGTGCCCAGTGACAACTCAGTCAAATTCTTTATCCTTGCATATAACGCTGGAATGTAACTGCTCTAAGGAAGATCTTTTCCACCTCCTGCTTCCTCCAGTCTTCATCTTCAGAATACAAAACTTAAGCATAGTTTCAGGCTTGAATACAAGTAAATCATGGTAAGGAGATAATAGGTCAGATTTATGCTGATATTTACTTAATCACGCCCTATTTATTTTAAAGTTCTAAGTGCCAGACTAGTTCCTTTGAGCATTCCTACTGCACTGATATATAACTGACGCACTTGCTCTAATCTTTCCACAATACATTTGTGTGTATTTAAATATCACTGCTGTGGGCTTCCTGGCATTTCAGTATTTCAGTCCTGCTGAGATCAAGGGTACTTTTGACATCAGGCAATATCTGCTTCTAGATCAAAGGCCACACTACTGAATATAGCTTTAAAATAAACTTTCTTACTTCTTATTCTTGTCAAGGGTAAAGTCAACACCTAAAAATAAAAGGAAAGTAAGAAATCTGAAATTAAATTATTTTTTGTCAGTTCTGCTTCAGAAAACTCTTTGAAATCAGCAAGCAGAAACGATTCCTGGGCAAAACTATTTCATAGGGTCCCAATATCCCAAAACCTCTAACAGAAAAACATACTGTAACATCACCTCAGTAAGACTATTCATGACTAAGCAACAGGGCCAAGATGCAGAAGAGGATTCATTTAATATAGTTATCTAATAAAATTAAGATGCAGAGAAGTTTGACTTCATGTAACAACAGTGGATGTGGCAGTGCCGCAAGACTGGAAAGGGGGATTATTTTAACAATGCATGATGAACAGGACTAGGGAACTGATCTAGCTTTAATAACTGTGCTACACAAGAGAAAGAGATAAGTGATTTTAAACCTGATTTTTGTGAGCCAACGTGTTAAAATGACTGTTCCAGTACAGTTGACAGAGCAGAAGGGTAACATGGAGACACAAAAGCAGGAGCAGAGTGCAGAAATAAGCAGGCAGAGCACAGAAGTGTTCCACTAAGGGATGTGCTTGAACCTCCTGGAGAGGGCTCTAGTCCTCACGACCTCTGAAAGCAGTGAAGAGCTTCACTTTTTGATTGTTAACAAATACTGCAGCACCCCTAACAGCAGTCTCTGTCCTATTGGGTACAAATGGGTTTCAGTATGACCAGCTCTATAGAGTAGATATGCTTGCTGATTAATTTATTTATTCAGATTAGTTCATTCAAAGGTCCAATTTGGTTTCTCTTGGATGAAGTGACAATCACCAGTTGAAACAAATCAAGCTGAAGCCAAAGTAAATTCTAAATAAAGTTATCTTGCTTTACTTGGACAGTAAAGATTCATAGCACATACCCTTACTATCACCGACTTCGTCATAGGAAAACCATCTATTAAAATAGAACAGTCAGAAAAAGGAGTATCATTGTGTTAGGAACAGGAAGATTTCCATGGAAGGAGTCAAAGCTGAATCATCTGCTGAAACAGAAGAAAAATTACAACATCTGGATACTTAGAAAGGTCCCGGAAGACAAACTAAAATCTGTTGAAAATAAAAACAGTTGATCAGGAGCTTTAAAATGTATTAACTTCACTTGACACTCAGTTACAAATACCCAGCCAAAACTGAGTAAGAGTGAGCAAAATGAGTTGGAAAGAGTATCTAGACTTACATATAGTGAGCTCAAAATATTTGCCAGGAAACCAGGGAGACAAACCTTAGCAAGTTCGCAATTGGCTAGCATGAGTGGACTGAAACAAAAAACTCGAGCCAGGTATGGAAGTCTAGAGAAGAAACTTAAGACATTAACTACCACAAAAGCCAACTGATGGGATCAGTCAGAACCTGGGCAGAACTGGACACCTGCAGCACAATGGAGTGGAAAAGCACTGTCAGAGGATCAAGATAAGAGATTTCTTGAGAATTGCCTGCTCAGTCTCCAACATCTACGCAATGCTGTCTCTTCTAGCATGGCTCTGCATAACATCTAGAAGTCAGATGTTTGAGCAAGTTTCCAGCACAGAAGTATGCTAGCTATGAAATCAGGGAATGGGACACTACTGAAATGAAGATCTCTCACCTACCTCATGTTAAGTATTACAATAAGAGAGGACAAGGTGCATAACCTTGTATGGTTAAGTGCTCAAACAAGAACAGTGATCACCACTAAAGCACATATTTAAGTGATGTTAGTCAAGTGCGGGCATATAGTTTTCCCTGATCAAATAAGCTTCTTTTTAATTTTGATTATAAGATCATACCAGAACAATTCTTCAGCATCAGCACAGTACCAATGACCTAAACATGAACTTGGCAAATTAAGTATGAAACTATTACATACTGACTTTACTGGCATATATAGATTTTCTACTCACTGCTTACTGCTTTCTCCTGTAGCTAGGGAACACAGCACTGATTTGTAAAATCCTGATTAGTTCAAGTTAACATCTAGAATTTCAGTATCTGAAGGGGTGCCAAATTTATGCTTGCTAGTATTGGATAATGTAAAAAAACTTCAACCCTTGCCTGACTTTACTGCATTTTTCCCCTAAGTATAGCCACCTCCACACCTCACAGCTCAGCACTTTTGTGGTCATAGATTTACTAGGGAAAGAAAAAAAACTTCTGAAGGCCACTGCATCTTTCTACCTCCTCATAATGACTACCCACAAAATACTACAGCTCTGGTTCATCCAGGGGGCCACCAAAACTAAGCCCAAACTGCCACACTCACTGGTTCCTGCCACACTCGCATGCTGCCGAGGTGCTGCAAGCCCAATGCAGCTCCTGCTGCTGCCGCCTTTCTTTTTCCTCCCCTAGAGGTAGCGTTGGGAGAGAACCTCCAGGGAAAAATTAAGATCTTGTTACTGCTGACTTGTAGTCTATTCCAGAGCGGCACCAGTCTGTAGTGCATTACTGAAAAGACTGCCGGTTTAAGGCATGCTGATCCAAGCACACTCAGCTTAAAGCGAGCAGAAATAAAACATCAGTGCTGTTTTTCAGCATTTACTAACACCTAAAATTAAAAGCCATTTTCCTGGCTATAAGTCTCCTTAAGTTTATCTTTTCAGCCCTCTATGTATCACTGCTGATCTACTTTGATGAAGCAATGTAAGTTATATCAGAGCACCTCCAGATCACAGTTGTTCCAGTTTACATTTCCAGTCTGAGGGAAAGAATTACAGCCTGTTCATTTGTGAACCAGTGCATAATTATTCAGTGTCTTACTGAGGGCTTCACTCACAGTTTAATTCCCTCATTAGTATTCCCTGAGCACACTATATCCTTTTAGCACTTGTGTATGTGCATGCACCAAAACTGAGAAACTGTACACTTAATCACCTTTTTAATTTCAACTGATTTTCCTTTCTTGCTTTCAGCTGATCTACTGAGTTTTCCAGTTCTTAAGTACTATTAACTTGCAAATATTGTATAGGAATGAATTTAACACTGTAGTTCAACTACAGTAAAAATTTTTGCTACTTCTGCATTTCATTCAACATTACATTTCTAGATGTACTTGGAGGGAAACAACAACAAAATTAAGATGCAGACAGACAGGAGAGGGTCCAAAGGAGTGCCACAAAAATGATCAAAAGGCTGGAGAACCTGCCCTACAAGCAAAGAATGAAGGAGTTAAGTTTTTTTCCTCTGGAAAAGAGATGGCTCCACCAGACCTCCCCACAGTATGGAGGCTCTCTCTTTACAAGGAGCCACGTGGAGAGAACAAGGGGCAACAGGTATGCATTGTACCAGGAGACATCTCAATATAAGACTTTTTTTGGTTTTTGTTTTGTTTTTTGTTTTGTGGTGGTTTTTGGTTTTTTTTTTTTTCAGTGAGAACAATCATTCACTGGAACAACTTCCCCAGTGACATGGTATAGTCCCCATCACTGGAGGTTTTCAAGATGTGATTGAACAGGGTGCTAAAATAATCTCATCGAGGCTCCCTTTCCCACAAAAGGGTAGGCCAGATGATCTTTGGAGGCTGCTTCCAGTCTGGGCTGCTCTATGGTTCTGAGCCTAAGACCACTGCTACAGGAATGCGAATGAGGTGTATCTCCTTTGTTTTCTGCCAGTTTTATTGCAGCAGGATTATTTCAACTTTCAGCATCATCTGAAAACTGGTTTCCTAATACCAGCCTCTACAGAGGATACAATAGTCCTGAGTAGTTTCCCTTATCTTTATCACTCACTTTGATATAACTATTAGGAGAACCTTTTATAAGTATGATCTCTTCCTACAGTGCTTATACCTCCTTTTTCCTGCCCACTCCTTAAGTTTCCTATTTTACTGATGTCTACTTGATAGTTTATAATATTAAGATTTCAATCTTGTCAAATTTCATTTGATAGCTAGAAGTTACAGATGTACAGATCTACTGTAAAAGTTATTTTCTTAAAAAGTTAAACTAGCTTAAATCACATTGCTGATACAGAAGTGCATTCCATTCTCCATTTCTCAGCTTGAATAAAAGTTTTCATCCCCCATCAGCAAGGCCTGAAGCAATTACAATATCCCATTATGTATAATACAGCCGCTAAATAGTTCAAACACCAACAAATGAGACAGCCAGCAAAGCTCCTGCCACCACAAGAAGTATTATTACTTCACCAGTCAGTGCTCCAACAGCTCACCAGAAACAGCAAAAGCCCTGGCCAGCCTCCATGTGCAGGAAGTATGTTATCAAGATTTGAGTGATCTTCAAGAATAATGGACAGAATTGGAACTCTCTAAGTCTAAAAATACTGACTTCCCTGCCTTCAGTTCTGTACACCAGGAAGCAGATACTAAAGACCCAGGACTACTGCAATTAAGTTGCTTAAATTTACCTTCCAATACCAAGATTACAGGCTTGGTGTACCCCCTTTGACATCAACTACAGAAATAATAATTCAGGTTTACAGCCTTGTTAACAAATAGGGATACTTCATAACAAGGTGGAATATTTTCTCCTCTCAACAAGGATCTCTTATATCCTCCCCCTGTCATTTACACCCAAAAAATGGATTATAGATGAAAGCAGATGAAGATCAGAAGTATCAAGATCAGGTATACATATTTGACATAAATAGCATGCTTCAATAATGCAATACAGCTAAAAGCTCTCACATGACTTTTCTTCTGTCCCTAGAAAACACAGATGCATTATCCGCACCTTACAGATGGAAAACAAATTCCTTTTCTTAAAAGAATTGTCAGCCACTGATAGCAAGATTCAATAGGCCTACACTGCAAAATTGCTAAAAAATTTTTTCTAACAAGGTCATATATTCTACAGAAGGACAGTATTACATACCTTGTGCAAGCATGTTAAACTCCAAGAACAATGCTATGTGATAAAGCTCCATAGCTTCTTCAGCTCTAGTCATGTTTAGTTTTCCTGCTACAAGAGCCTGAACTTCACTTAAACTGCCCACTGAAGGGCTGGAGTGCAAAACTGAGAGGTCCACCACATCTGTGTACATACAGTTCAAAATGACCTTAGCATATTTTTTTGGTATTATAGATTCATCCAATATAATTCTAGTTGGAGTTCGTAGAGTTCGGTCTGTGATTTCTTCACCAGTTCGTATCCTTCTCTGCAGCAAGTGACGAAAAAATGGAGATCGTGATGAAATAATAGCTTTGTGAGCTCTGAGCTCTTCATCTAGACAGTTTTGACTTCCACCAAAAGTTTCAACTAAGTCAGAGTTGGATGAAAAGCTAAGAACCACATCGTAGTAGCACATGTAGTCAAACAGTGCACGCATGTCAACATCTAAGGAATTTGGTGTTCCAAATTCTTCACTAAGCTGCACAAGAATATCAACATTTTGGAATCTTGAATCCTCCATTCCAAACTCTCCTGTATAAAGGTAGTGTAACAAGGCAGAAAACATAGGCATGTCTATGCCAGCTGTGTTAATATCCATTATTATTTCTGCCCCATACTCTGGTGAAGAAGAAAGCAGCGTCTTAAAAAATGGACATCTTGCTGCCAATATTGCACGATGCACAGGAAAACAAGTTTCTTGAAATATTAAGTCTACATCGGTACAATATTTGTACTGATAAAGTTCAGCCATGTCTTTTTGTAGCGTCCTTGCTTCTGGTCTTGCCAAATTAGCTTGTAGATAAAGTTCCTTTAAGGCTGAGGTCCCTTCATATTCTTCTACCAACGCATTAACATCTCTGACATCCCAGCCTGAGAGAAGTTCGCGCATTTGCTTGGCATGATCAGCAGATCGGCTAGATTTCCGACGCTTAATGAATTTCTTTTTGAGGGTGGCAAGGCCAGAGGTTTTCTTTTTCTTGTCTTGAGGTTTCTCATGGCCATGGTCAAGGCTATACAGCTTTGATTCACAGCCGTAACCTTGATGAGAGTAGGATGACGTCCCTGAAGGCAAAAAGGAAAATTGAACACATTTATTCTTTAAATTTTAAAGGAAGCTTCATAACACCCAAACGGTCCATCAACAGCTCTGCATGGTACACAGTTTTCCCTTCTCCTCAGATCAGATAATCCAACAAGTTGGAAACTTGACTGAAGCCTTTTCTGGCCATTAAGAACAAAAATTTTTTCTTCCCCACAACTACAAAGTTTGTACTTTAACTTACTCAATGTTAAGACCCAAGCAGTGCCAGTTGATGTAGCTCTGTTGTACATGGTACACTTATTTAAGCAGGAAGAGAACACTGGTTATAATGTTACAAGTGTCACTGTATTAACTACAGGAGGTGAAAAATACAACCACTTTAAAAAATTTGTATGATCTCAGTGAAACAGTAGCACCTACTCCCTCCCCCCCTTCAAAGTGTTCTTCAAATTCTGTTCTTCTAGCATTAGGTGTTTTTTCCACAAGAAAAGCATACCTGGTATAAGACAGTTATGGTAGTCACAAGAAAAAAAAAGAAAAAAGGAACACAGTACCAAAACATTAAGGGAAGCTGAGGACAATGAATTAATTTTTAACAAAAGTAAAAATCCTGTCATATATTAAACAAGTAATGCTGGAAGTCAAACACATAAAACAGGCTCCTTTCCACACAACTGTAGATGCTAATTTATGCATATGCACCATTTAAAAGAATATGTAAAATATAAATTTTACTGTATTATTAAAGATGTCATTTCATTGTATATTGCTCTGACCAAATTATACATATATTTTTCCTCCTTCAAAAGTCATTTATAGGGAAGTTGTGTTATGATCCAAACACATGATGAAATGAAAAATGGATTCCCTTCAACATTATGTGTGTTAGATACCTGAGCTGTTCTGCTAAATGAACCTTTGCTGACCGTCATTTTGAGGCTAGCTGCATATACAGTAACTCTGATAGCAATTTAGTAAGAAAGAGAAATTAGGATCTGCATTTCTCAAAGTAATGGAAAACTCAAGTAATGTTTTAGTAAAAGTAATTAAAAAGTATAGTTTAAACAGAAGCATGACTCATGTTAAAGGGTTATTTTCTAATTTAACTTTATTTACAGAATTTTCACTCTAAGCCAGATGGTCAAAAACATCAAACATGACAGGAAAATAAAAAGTGTACATAAATCCAACTACTACTTCCAGACAAAAGAAACAACCCAGAGGCCAACATTTGCCTCTGTGTGGTATACACATTAATAACAATCAGTTTCATCTGAAAAAGTATTTGTACATTTTCTGTTGGGATAGTTAACATGTTTCCATCAGTACACTTGTGTAGCTTCACTACTTGTCACCTTTTTTAGATCTTTAAATCCAAAGGACATCTAGCCGCCAGAGTTTTTAGAACCTTTTATAACTTGTTCTATCATTGCTCTCTCACAGTTCCATTTGTTTCAGGTAGATTTGATGCAATGCTGTTTTGCTATGCTATTTTGACAGTGCTGTTATGGGCCAGTCTGTCAAAACAGTTCTTTTAGTTACAATGTTATTTCAGGTAAGTATTTCTGGAACTTTAAAAGACACAGGAGCAATTCAGAGTTGTATTTGAGAGCACAGCAACTGTAGCAATCTAAAATTTCTGTAAATTGTTTTGCTTAAGCATCAGTAATTCTAAGTAACCTTACATATTGCCTTTTATGCCAAGCTAATTAAGAATCCCCCAGATCATACAACACAATGGTCTTACAATTCCTCTATTAGTGAAACTTTTAGGAAATAACTTTGTTTTCTTTGAGGAAAGACTTCTAACCATTTTATCCATGCTACATTAAATTTTGGTTCATCAGGCAACATGTTATTAATCATATTGATACTTCAAGATATTAAAAAAATCAATTTAAAAGAGAACAGCAGTAACTCAAGACAACTTCAACAAAGAGGTTGCGCAGCAAAATCCACCATAAAAAAATTCCTTCCATATGCTATACTAGGTAGTACAACAGAAAAGCAGAGATTCAATCTCTTGCTGATAGAGATAAGCCTAGAATCTCTGCTCTATTTAAAGAGTAATCGATTACATTTCGCAATAAAAGTATAACTACACTTTGGTCACTCTATAATAATAGATTCTGCTCCAAGAGAACGTGCCAGTTTATTTCTATTTGAAGTATTTTGGATTCTAATGGCAAATTTGAGTATGCAGAATATTCTCTTACATTCTGCTAGAGAAAAACTAGGACATCACAAGTCTCAATTTCTTCCCTGAAGGCTGCAGTGAGGTATTACTTGCACAGAAGTCACCACAAGATACTAAAACACCATCCAAACCTTTGAGTAGCTTGAGCTACTTAGAAGATTTAACTTCAGAAGTACTGCAAACAGTGCTATTAACCCTTACAAATAGATAAAAACCACCGCTATAAAAAGTGCCACCACACAACTGCTTTTTGCCAGAGGCAGAAGTAGAGACGTACTAGGATACCCTCTCTGGGTTCACAACAGCTGGTGGATCCATATCCCTCAAAGAATTTTGAAGAGCAGAGTCCCTTTTTGACCTGCCTGTATTCCTTCATAAGGCAGCAGTGTTAGAAGTAGGAAACAAATTTATTCCCCACTTCTACACTAAAAGGCACCAGTCTATTAAATGCTGTTAAAAAGCAATAGCTATTTCATGCCTCTAGACCATATCTAGCTTTGAACAGATAAATATTTACAAGGAACAGATGACTGCCAAGAGAAACTACTTGGGCACTTGACAATGAATAATGGGATCTGTCTAGTCCTCTGCATGCCTACACATTTTAAAATCTAATTATAGAGCTCTATTTAAAAATAAACATCTTGAACAGATGTACCACCCTAGAAAATGGTGTGAAATCCTCCTCCTGAACACTGTAGACAAAACAGCAAGGAGATGACTAGTTAAGCCTTTGCTAAAACAAAAGTTTTTTACAGTAAGAGTACTGCATTATTTTTATTGATTTATCTCCTCTTCATAAAGTGTAAGCAAATTCAGCATTAAGTCAACTACTAATTGGAGCTTATCCTACAAAACTACTGTGCCAGATCAGTTATCAGCTTTTAATATTCATCCTACATTTACAACGTAGGATGGTGCAGTGCTATTGTAAATCTAGTCCCCCTATTTCCATTTCTACTTTGGGGCAGTAAATAGATTTAATGCCTTCTATGCCAAGAAAAATAAATCCGTAAAAGTTGATTTAACATTAAAACATTATTCTGACAAGCGACGGAAGCCTCAGCTATCAATTTTAAGACAGATGTATTTCTACTGAAACAGCTACACAAACCAGTCATCCAAGAGCGAAGATGAGAAAGAGCCAAGCTGCACGGAGTGGGGAAAGACAGATGTATGTCCACGTAGCTAGCACACTCTACTAGCACTCTCATAAGTACCACCATACCACAAGATTTCAGCAAGAATTTTAACCAGAACACTCATTTGCCTTGCCTAAGGTAACAGCCACGTGCTTTCAGACCTTCCTCAAAAAGGTCTCAACCACAATTTTTAATAGGTAATGGGAATCAGTAAATTTATCATGACATACTACATAATGGGTTTCTATTTTGAATTTAATAATTAAGAGTATCAACAAAGCCTTCCATATAACAAGTAGACAGTTTCTGGGGAATTTAACAAAGCCTTTGGAACTCTCCCCTCTTCAAACTTGCTTAAAAAGTGTTTCAGTATGCAGATCTGCCTGCTTTCAGGTCTGTAAGGGTTTCTCTTCATTCAATAGAGGCAGATAAACACCAAGAAATACAGTAAGAACACTTTGGCTGTGATTTAGAAAGTATGTATATGAACTGGGACAAACCTTTTACTGCTGTTACTTATGATACACTGAAAATACATAAAGCCTTAAGGGGGACTTTACCAGCATGGATATCCAAGATATTAGTACTAAAAGTTCTTCCTTGGCATGCTATAACAGCACATGCAGAATTTTTAGCCCAGAGCACAGGTCTTTACATGTCAGTTTCTGGGCTGTCCTCTACTCAGATCTCAAAAGTCAGGAGCATCACAAAAGCTGAGACAAAAGAGAAAAATTACAAAGCAAGTCACTCTTTCCTCTGCTAAGGATATCACTATGCTTTCAGTGGTGCTTAAGAAAAGTAGTAACGCTGGTAGCTACTTATTCAGTGTTGCAAGTCAAGGCATAAAGGAGAAAAGTGTTTATAAAGTATTTATGTTATTTACTCCTAAGATCATTCTTCAGGCTGTCACGGTTGGTTTGTTGTTTGGGTTTTTTTTTAAGCAAAATTTATCTTCTCAGACTACCTTCTTTTAGATTCATCACATAACTATCTATTATTTATAGTGTGGCAGTACTTTGATTTACATTGAAGTCTTTTTGCATTAGACTGAAAAGTATATAAAGATAATACCTGCCCCAGTTATGGCTGGGATAAGAAAACAATTTAAGAGCACTTCAACTCACATTTCCAGTTAAGCAAGGTCCTTGCTTGTAAATCATACTGTTAGGACAACAGCAACCCCCATTCCCCATTTACAGGAACAGGAAAAAGGACAGAGAAAAAAAACTGTCTTCAAGACAGCCTGTTACTTTAACAGGCTTATCAGAGATATCCCTTCTAGCAATAGAAAGTAATTCACTCATATTAGACACAATGGCAATACTACAGTGAATATTGATGATCAAGAGTTTTATATGCTATAACGCAGTTTCACAGAAAATCTGAAGAAGAGTAGAAAGTGGTAGATAGTATTAACAGACAGCAACAGCTCTTGACCTGGGACAACTAGTATGCATGGTTTAATTATCAGAAGACTCCACTTTATTTAAACAACCTGGCATCTTTTTATTACCAAATAGCAGATCAACTCATTGCCTACATAGGCCAAACAGATACTGGACAGTACTGAATTTCATGCAGGATTGAGCTTGAATGGATTCAAACTGGTGACCTAGAAAATAAAAGCTCTGCATAACATTACTGCAAGCAAATCAAATCCAGTGCATACATAATCCAGCAAGTCACTTATGTAAGTGAAAAGATAACTGAAAAGAGTTACCTATGAATGTCTGTTGTGCCTGTGAATTTCCCCCTACCCTTGGGGAACACGAGTGAGGGTAGTTAGATGCATTAGCACCCATTTTCTTCAGTCACTCAGGCATGCCGCCTGCTGGCTCTTCAATGTATAATCCCATAATCCTTTATAAATCTTCAATCCCAGGTCCAGCATTCTGTTCCTCCATTTCTGAAGAACAAAACCACCAATAAATTATTATATTTTTCAGTAAGTATTATGTGATATAGATAAACTCAGCCTCCAGCACACAGTACTTTCAAAAATATCATTGTTTAGCCCCAACCAGCAGCTAACTACCATGTGGCTGCCTGCTCACTCCTCCCCCTCCCCAGGATGGGGAGGAGACTCAGAAGAAAGAGGTAGAACTCATGGGTTGGGATAAGGACCATTAAATAGGACAGCAAAGGAAGAGGAAAATAACAACAACAATACTTATACAGGAATATACAAAAGTAGCTCATACACTATGCTATTTACTCACTGCCCAGAACCCAGTGACCAGCTCATCCCTGAGCAGCAACAACTCCTCCCCACCACACTCCCCCTTATATATTGAGCATGACATCATGGTATGGAATATCCCTTTGGCTAGCTTGGGTCAGCTGTTCCTGGCTGTGTCCCCTCACAGCTTCTTGTTAAAATTAATCCTATCCCAGCTGAAAATCAGGATAATAAATTAAAGCCTCAAACATTTTCAAGATAGTTTAATCCTTCAAATAAAAAGCTAAAATCAAAACCACATTTTTTTCCAAAGTAATTTGTAATTTTCAAAAACATTCACCAATCAGTATAATAAACTGCAATAAGGAACAATATGGCTATCAAACTTTTAGCTAAAAAAAAATCTTCAAGTAGGAGTTGATCTAGACTAGATATGCTCCTTTAACTACACCAAGAAAGACTTTTCGCACATGCTGATACATTTACACAGTTATAAAAATCCCAAATTGAATTGTGGTGACTGAGTAAACAGAATAAGCCAATCCTGTTAGAGGTTGTATCATCACTGCTTTTAGCTGCATTGTGATTTCATGCCATTTACGTAGTTCTCATTCAGTCCTACTTTTCAAGTTTAGGCTAGTATCTAGGTTTAAATAGCAAAAACAAGGCATTTAAGTATCCATCTACTGTTTCATTAGGCATTTTAAAACATTTTAGGAAGTCAGGTCTGAGGAACTTTGAACAAGGATTCATTGCTAAGCATAAAACAAGCATATTCTAGTTTATTCCTGTATTAGCAGTGTTAAAATATTAATACCACAAAATGAAAGTTACCAATGAAGAACTGCCTACTGTCAACTAACCATGTGCCCCCATCCAAAACACAAACATGCAGATAAGAAAGAGTAATACAGAGGTAAGGTCTATAGCAAGAATTGTTTAGACTCTCTCCATTCAATATTGTGAGCATGTAGCTAAATTCTACCCTGTTGTCACAGGTGTACCTATATTTGCTACATGCTCCCAACTTTACCTCCTTTCTAAGTATGCCTCTGGCATGTTAAATTGGACAAGTAAGTGCCACAGAAGAGCATGTGTTTCAAGGAAGCTGCAGCACTGTTCCAGTCTCTTCTCCCTGCTTTACTAAGCTGTTTATTTTGGCATGAGGAGTTCAGAAGAAGGAGT
This sequence comes from Balearica regulorum gibbericeps, assembly GCF_011004875.1. Classification (NCBI taxonomy): domain Eukaryota; kingdom Metazoa; phylum Chordata; class Aves; order Gruiformes; family Gruidae; genus Balearica; species Balearica regulorum. The sequence continues at coordinate 17,632,225 of NC_046188.1, read as the reverse complement.
TACTGTGACACTGGGGAGGTGAGATATAATTCTAAGTGGAGAGGCACACCTGGCCTCTTAGTCACAAATGCAGTAGGCAAAGCAGATCAAGACAGACAGGCCAGGAAGGATAAGGCTGCAAAATGCTGCAGGCATAGCGGTGGTGGGGAGCGCCCCAGGATTCGAGGGCTGGCTACATAAGGAGGAAGAGTAGAGAAGTGTTTGGAAACCTGACTTAGAGATGTGGGTATGTGAAAAGGTGAGACACAGACATGGGACCGAAGTATTATGGAAGCAGGAGAGAGTGCATGACTTCCAACCGTCTGATACCTTAGAACAAGGGTCCTAAAATCAGACCTTTTGGTATTTGTGGTCTATGACCTCAGATGTTTTCAAAAAGGAACCACAGCACCTCACAGTAGACATGACTACAGGCAGAACTGCTGCTGTAAAGAGCACATAGCCCAGGTCTGCCTCAACACGTCTCCAGCCTGCTGATCACTAGCTAAATTCTGCTAAGGCAGGAAACAACTGTAACACAGCAGCTTTCTTAGTATTACACAAGCCAATTTGAGCCAGTCCATAGACTTAAAATGCACAAAGAGGGAGCTCTCATGCCTGCGCTCCCTGGCTAGGTGGCAACATCTCCTCAATTCCATATAACCTGATGCTTTTCTTGAACTTGTCTCTACACAGATTCAGCTTGCTACACATTAGGAAACAAAAATAAAATACCTTCCTACACGAGTAGCGAGCCTGCTCAGGGTGAAGTTAGAACCAGAGCATTGCAAAATGGGCAACATCACACCAGCAAACACCAGTAAGTCTCAGACACAAGCTGTTGCACCAGTTCTGTCTTAGCCAATGCATGCACTCATTTTCTTTCTTGTGCAGAAATAGGATAGCTATTCTAAGATAATCAAATCCATATGGATGCAGACTTCTCCATACACGAAAAGCTCCACCGATTTAAGAAAAAACACTTAGAAAACAAATTTCATTATGACAGTGACACTCCAAGTGACTTGTGTACTCACACAGAATAATTGCTTAAATGTACCATCCATGTCCAGATGGAATTAGTTATATTCAGTACAAGCTTTGTGGAGATAAAGAGTCACCTTTCAGTTTGAATGCCAACTCTCTTGCAAGTAGAGGTCAGCATCCTGAGTAGATATCCCAACAACTTCCCTTTTCTCAGCTAAAAGTTGGACTTGGTTCATTTGGACAGAGTCCTGGAATAATGTCATTGCTATTCCACCTTCCTCTTCCGTGTTCAGCTCTGCTATGATAACTTGTCTATTTGATGTCTACTAATACTATTCAATTCTTCCTGACAGGGGAAAGAGACCAGGAGCTAAGTAAAAAGGGGGGGGGGGGGAAGTGTGGTGGGTTTTTTTTTTTTTTGCTAGGAAGCACTAAATATACATAACCAAGCCTCACATTTTAGGTTAATACCTTCCACATCCTAGTCAGCAACAAGCATGCCCTGGAAGATGGAAGAAAAGGGGTATATGCAACTGTTTGCAAAAAAATAGGATTTAGATTAACTGAAAACTGTAGACACTATAAAAAGTTCTTAAAATATCCAATATACAAAATTTTATTTGGAGGCTAACCACAAGAACACTGTTACACATTAAGGCCAGGTGAGTATCATGCAGAATGAATTCAATCACTACATTTAAAATATGTAAGTTAAGTAATATAGGACAGTAAAAAAGTTTCACATTAAAGCTGTACATATGAATTTATACAAATGAATATTTAATATACATATATAGTTTATATAAGTAAACCCAAGCATGCCAAGTTTTAGCAAAGGAGAAATTAAATGCATTTCAGCAGAGCAGGCACTGGGGTCAGTCATTTACAGGTGCCAAAACTTCCCATGCCTCCTTTCAAATTTAAGCACGCACTGCTTGGTCACATGTATGCCAGCTGACTTCCTAAGAGTATTTTGCATCTTGAATTCAAACACATCACAGTTCAGAAAGTATATTGTGCCCCATGACTCAAAACTAATCATAGCTTTAGTCCCACTATTGTCCTTAATCTCATGTATCAAGTGAAAGTACAGTCTTTGTATTTTTTATTCCATCACTAAATTTTACAACATAGTATTGTATAACCCATGTTGTATTTCCCAAACAATTTAAGCTGGCAGCAGTGATGAACTCTGTCCTGGAGGAAGCCCTGCCTTCCCCTCTTCATTCTCATATCCACTTTCCCTACTTTCTTTGTTCCGACCCAAATATTCCATAAACCAGATACTGACCCACGTTAAAACCAACCTAGACAAAAAAGTTCAAACAGTATCAGTTACCCAATTGGTTTGTTATGGCATCACATGAATACTTGCACCAGCACAAGTGGAAAAAGAAAGAGGACCATGGAAACAAGCTGCTAGAGCCAGGATTGCATCTTTTGTCAGAAAGGTGTACTAGAACCACTCAGGTATTTAGGGGCTTTTTTTTTTTTTGGTTGGTTTGCTTTGCTAGTGTCCATTTGAGCCTCTACACTAAACCAAGCCTACCTGCACAGAAGTCAGTCTTGCACATAACTTGCTGAGTTTAGTAAACATAAATACATCATGGTTACTGCACAAAATGCCAAATGAAGAATGCTTTTCCCATGGTGAAAGACAGTTGTAGAAAGATGAATGTAAAAATTGAGAAACAAGCCCAAACAATTAGATCTTTAGCTGCAAAAAAAGATTTCATCTTTCCTTGAAGAAGTTATCCTGCATACCAAAAGCTTCCCTACCAAAGTTTCTGTATTTCAGCTTAGCTGAAGAATTTTTTAAATCTAATTTTAGCCTCAGAATACAGTCATGGAATTTTTTTGTTTGCTTTAAGAACTACTATCAGGTGAACTTCTTGCCTTTCTGTTAAGAGTTTACATGTATCCAGGTAAGCATTATCAAAAGAAAACTAAATTCAACATCTGAAACAGGATCTCTTGTTGCGAGCAGTGATGCACACATGGATATGCGTTATAAATGTATACATGTACAGAGAAAAAGGGTTAAACTATGTCAAAGCTTGTTTAAAAAACCTGCACTGCAGAAGTAGTATATGAAGCATGTTACATGAAACCAGGAAGCTTTAGAAGCCAAAATTATCATCCCAAATGCTACAAAAAAGCACAGAAGTGACTTTCAGATTATACTGATACTCAGAACATAATAAAATTTAAAATAAACAAAAAAAGTTTTGGTACCTGAAAGAAGTTTCTCAGTCTTTTCAATACTTGTCACACTGAACCTAAAAATCTTAAGAACTTAAGATGACTTAAATCTGAGGTACCTGGGCCAACAGCCAGGAATTTCTGGATTAGGAATTTTGATTTAACAGAAAGTCTGTGTACAGAATGGACTTTGGGTAACAGTGACACTTTGTTTATAGTCATCACTCAATACAAAGGTTTCATGAAGTTTTCTGTAGTCCAGTGGGATTCAGTTAATATAAAGGGCAAGATGGGGAGCATTACAACATGTTTTCCAGCCAAAAACATTTCACTTTTTCCCCCTCCTCTAAAATTTTAAAGAGCTTTCTGTATTTCTTCCGGAGTTGTTGCCATAGGACTATGAAATAGCATAATACTAAGACCAAAGGAGGAAATCGTATCAAGTACGTACACATGATTTTTCAGGTTTTTCATTCTAAATTTACAAATAAATAACACCACAAGTATCACAAGCATACCTTATTCATATTTGCTTAGATTTCTATATACACCAAAAATGCTGTGCTATTTTGCCCCAACAGTTTCTTTCAAGTAAGAAGGAAGTGGAACTGTAATGCAAGATGATATGACAACATCCAGAATTGGTACATGGCGGGGAAGATAAAAACCTCCACCTTTAAAAGTTATAACCTCAGTAAGGAAATACTTCAATTAAATTTTAGCAAGTACAAACCTGTTTTCCTAGAGATTCGGTAGATAACTAAAAGAGAAAGAACTTGTGAGAATGGAGCCCTACCACCATCCCCAAGGTACATCCTACCAGCTTGCCTTAAGAACCTGAACATGCCTCCAGCAGAGGTCAGGTGACCAAAACAGAGCCCTGAGCCATCAAAGGAATTCAGGAACAATCCCATGTTCAGCAGCTCCCATCCACTGGGGAGTCTCCAGAGCCAACCCTGGCCACGCTGGTTGTTAAGCAGTATCACTACTGGAATTACCAGCCAGCAACATTGCCAGGGACAACTACTTAATGAAACAAAAGTTGCTTATGGTTGGAGCAACATCTGGTTGTTCAGATGCATGTTTACTATCTACCTCATTTTCTTACTATCCTAGTGGGGAAGGGAGCTCTCCAAGGAAAGGGAGCTGACATGAACTGATTATTACCTGACCAGACCCTCCTCTAATTACATGGACAAGGCACTCCGAGGTACTATATACTCACAGATTTTGCTGAGGCTAGAAGTCTTCAATCTCAAGAGCATACATGCTAAGGACTGAATGCATACGGAACAGAGTATCTTGAAGAAATTGTGTAATTGGTAAGTAATTCTCTGTTCAAAGGAAACAGCTGAAGTTTTGAAGGACTAGCTGATTATACAGCTTGACACACGTGCAAATCCACACAAAGCCTATTTTGACTCTTTTTTTAAATCCAGTCAAGCAATCAACCTTTATTATTATTCAAAATTATCTGGATGATAGTATCAGCTACATCTTACAGTTGAAAGGTTCTGGTTTGGATTAGTACTGCATAGATAATATTCTTCATGATTTGGGTTTATGAATCTGTTATTTCATGATTTACTGCACTGGAAAGAAAAAATCTAGTAAGCAAAATACCAGAACTTAAGCCACATCAGCAGTTACAGGCACATGAGGACAAGAAAAAGCAGATATAACTAGATCACAAAAGTGACTGCATTGCTTAGTGCTTTGCTGAGAATCACGTGTTCCAACTATCAAAGAACCCTTTCTTAAAGCACGAATTTTAAAGCACTTTTTCACGAAATAGTACACTTCTCTATTCAGTTATTTTAAAATGGAGGCAGCAAAAAAATTGCACCGTAGTCCTGGCTTTTTCTCCTTAAACTCAGTCTTATGATTCTCAACAAATCTAGAAATAAAAAATAGAATAACCTCTACCAATTTTCAACATGTCCTCTGAGGAATCAGAGTGAAAGTTAAGAAATATATTCAAATAGAACAAGTATAAAAGGTTTGTAGTCTTGAAGATAAGTACACTTCAGAAAATGAAAACATTAAGAAGCATTCTAGCAGTTGAAGAGACACAGAACAGAGGAAAAAACCTCTTTTCGATGCTGTCTTTCAAACTGTTCAAAGTAGGATTTTTGATGATCAACAAAGGAATTCAGAGTATTATGTAAACGTGTCACATCCTAGAAGTAATGTCATCAGCAGGGAACAACACGTCAAATCATTAACAGCACAGTAGAGGCATGGAACATCAACATATTTTATTCCTCTAAACACAAAAAAAAGTTACAGCACCTAAAAAAAACCCCAAAACACAAAGCACACAGACTAAATGAAGTGCAGCAGTAAAATCCTGCACAGAACAGGAAGTTCCTCCCAAGCGACCTAAATGTTTTCATATACCGCCAAATGAATCTTGATCTCCGTACATCACTAATCCTTCCAATTGGTTGCAAGCACCCACTAATTTACCAAAAGTCTATTCTGATTGATGATACTCACATGAAAGACTTAACTTCCTGAAGTTGAATTCAAAACACTTAGCAAAATCAGCAAGAACTCACTTACTGCCCTCTAGGACTCTCTTGAAGAGACAGCATGTATTCTTCAATGACTTTCCATTTTTTAGAAGTTCACTTGAAAGGAATATTATCTGATTGAGACACAAAATGTCATTAAATCTACTTTGTAAGAAAATCAGAGAAATTCTATCCACAAAATCTTTATCAATATCACTGAACAGAGTAATTAGGTATGAGCATACCCTTTTACAGGGAAAATGAGGATAATTCATTCTAGCCAGTCTAGAATTGTAAAATATTCCAAAATATGGCAATATATTTCAAGGAGTCTAAAGGTTTTTCAAAAGGCCTCTTCTGAGCAAACAAAAACATGCTTTTGTTTAAGAAAGGCAAATCCTCTTTGGCATAATAAATATGTGGACAAATCAGTTGGTTAAGACAGAAAAAGGAACCTCTAAATTACATGAAGAGTACCTCTAAAAAAGGTCTGATCTTTTTTGTTTTGAAGTAGTCTGCTCCTCCCCCCACCTGTGGAGCAGGGCAGGTAGTCTTCAGTTTTCAAAATTCATATGATTTTATTTTATTTGGGATCTTTGGGGGGCACCATTTCATCAAGAAAGGGAATTCCTCCTCTTGCTCAAGCTGTGACCCAACCACAACACAAGATGCTGTTTTCAATTAGCAAGTCTACTAAGACAGGGAAATCTTGGCTCAAACCCCAACCATATGGAAGATCTGTCTCTGGATTTTAGCACTGCTGCCTTCTCACATCAAGTACCACCTCAGTGGGGTATGCCCTACAGTCTCTGTGTACTGGAGACATTTTCCCTTTTCTCCAGGCTCAATTATGTCATAGAAAGTCATTTACTCTGAACGAGGATCTGGGAGTTTCCCGTACATAATAGTGCTTCTAAATTCACTGCACAGTTAAATTTGCCACACTTCCTCTCAGAACATGTTTCCTCTGAGAGTATATGAAAGTTACTAATAAGGCAATCCCAGGCACTATGCTCTGTACCCACCTTAAGTAAGCAGCACCTGTCCTCTCTTATGACTTGCTATTTTCAATTCACCTTCAAAAAAGCACCCTTTTGATCATGCAGTTTTAGTTCCGTTATTAACTTCCACAGTCTTAAGAGGAACAGTAGTATGACACTGCTTGGGGTTTTCCCCAACAATAGCTCCGGTATTCCAATGTTGAAGCAAACTAAAAATCTTGGACCCACGTACTGATCAGCCTTCTCATATGGGTGAGCTCTGTTCATAGATCAGTTTACTGACTGCAGCCCAAATAAGATGACAGAGGTAATCAACTCATCCTGCCAGCCAGTCATTGTATCAGTAGCATCATCATCCTATGGCATTCCTGTTGCTTGAAACCATTACCGACATCATTCCTCTTTACTTCAGTGTTTCTGCATAGTCCTCTTTCTTTCTGCACAAGCTTCTGAGCTGCTTGGTGACAGAACAATACACATCTCTACCTCCACTGGAAACCTCTGCCTGTGGCTAAAAAAGCTATTACCAATATTGCTATATACTCAAAACAATTTACTCTACATCCCTCTCCTTAATGTACCACTATTGTTTTTGTTCTATATGCCATCCTCTCCAGGAATCCTTTTGTCATCACACACCACCATTTCACCTATGCAGCATTTTCTCTTTGCTATAACAAAGGTTTGAAGTATCCAGTTGCTAGCATCATCTCTTATACATTTATGACTAATGGATTCATCTATTTACAACAGAAAACTGGAAGGTGGAACATGGAAAGGCACAGTAAGAATTCAAAAGGTTATCTAGTACAGTCCATTTCATGAGGCATATCAGGAATTTTATTAAAGAAACATTGATTTTCCTCGTTCAAGAAAGCATTAAGTCACAGTCATAAAACTGATGCATTTCAGCTACAGTTTAGTTTCTACAATAAGAGTCACAAGCCACAACAAGTCTTGGATCCAACCAAAACACAATTCCAATCTGGATTCAAACTGCATTATTTGGTGCATGCAAAGACAAGTTGGTTCACCGACACTGTGGTTCCACACACATTCCTTCAGCGGCAGTGCTCACCTCAGTTACCACCACCATCTTCCCAAAGGTCCACATCAGGCTGTTCTCTCCTGCAGGATTTTTCTCTCCAGTGTAATTAGCTTCCTGCACCAGTTTACCAAATGACCCAAGGAACATCACCAGAGGAGGGAAGAACAGCAAGAAAAGGCTGCTTGCTCTCAACATGCCATTTCACTAATGCTCAGTTTGCACAGCCTTCAAAAAATAAATATTTCCAGTCTCACATACTCATTACTACAACAGAGCTGTCCCCTTTCATTCTAGCGCACATTTGGGAAGCCACATAAATCCTATCAGGGACCTGAATGGACCATGTTTGTTTTCAGCTGATCCTCTGGTGTGGCTGTAACAGCCACTGCCCTTAAGTACAGCAGTGCCGCTATCTTCCTTCAGTCAACTACCACTTTCAATGTAAACATCTTCATGTAAGCAGGCAGCTCTAAGACCACTCTTGCAAAACACTATTTCTCCTACATAGCTCTTAAAATTAACAGTAGGAAGAGGATTACCTTCAAATTGTCTGCAAAGCAACAGCAGTCCTAGCAGAAACAGGCTATTTACATAGCAGTAACTACCACCAGGATTCATCAGGCAGTGCTCAGTGTATCTAGCTAGCTGACCTACTGTTTCTTCTTTGTTCTGTACTTCTGCTCTATATTTGTACAGTTTGTTTCTCCCTTCAACTAGGCTTTGATTAACACCCCTTAGATAGCAGTGATTACTACTGAAGAGGTGCATGAGAGTTGTTGCTTTTTTGAAGGCTTGGAAGAATTTTCAGAGACAGAATATACTCATTCAAGTATTAGTCATACAGGGAAAAATACAAAGCCAAGCCTATGTGCATTTTAATATATTCCTTTTAATCCAGCAAATTCCCCCGTCGATGGGGAGAAGCTAACAGTGCATGCAGGACTCCCTGACCGTCAGCTCTTCACAGGTACATCAGGGTCATCTGTCACTACCATTGATGTAAAACTAACAGGGAGCTGTACCTTCCCCTTACTCTGCTTCTACAGCCATGGGGTTTTCCAGCTTCCCCTCTCACTACATACAGAGATTATATGATCACAGAACAAGTCATTTCAGATGGCTGATCCATCACCCCACTGCTGGAGGGGGTGACAGGTAACAGGAAAAAGGGAATTCTTGCAGACTGGTCTGACAGCTACATCTGGAACAGGAACCCACAGCTGTCAATATGAAGAGTGCAGACTATTGCTATTAAACTACCTCACTGCTCCACAAAAACTATACCCTTATAGTCATTCTTTTCATTCTGAGCTCAGGCTCAGCCTCAACAAGTCACTCTGGCCCGGCCCCAGGCACACAGGCAGAGCCCTCCTTTGCAGCCCTGTTTCTGAGGCTCAGGTTTCAGTGTTGACACTCTACCTTTTCCCCTTGTCTCCTAACAACATCCACAGTCACTCCCAGGTCTACTTTGCTCACTGAAGCAGGCAGCAATACAAAAGTCAAACTGGAAAATTCATCATGCTCGGTATTTATACAACAATTGACTCATTCGAGAGCTTGTAAACTGGTTATGGACTGCTGCCACCCTGAGCAAGTCTGAAATTCCTGGTCAAACCCACAGGCTGTTTTCCTTTTATTCATATGCTTTTAACATACAAAAAAAACCAAGTAACATGGTGATCTTATGCCTGATTGTATAAATCAGTTATCTCCATATATGCTAAGATTTTAACAGTTATTTAAAAGCTTGCACATTTAAAATATTTCTCCTTTGGTTGGGCTTTTCTGTGTGGTCAATTTAAATTCATTAACTTCAGTGGAAAATTTTAAGAGCCACACTGACTTCAACAAGTAACATTTATATCATAACATCTGATGCCAAGAAATCCTTCTATGCCATACACTTGAAAGATCTCAGCCATTTTGAAGACAGGTATTTTAGTACATGCTCATAATAGCATGTACAGTAGCTAAATACACTAGTATTCAACACTTCCCCTCACAAGCAAACTGTAGATACTTCAAGCTATCAGAACCCTCAAAAGTTACACCAGTAAGTTTAGCTTCAGTAGTTACCATGAGTAATACCTACATTTAGATTCCATGCAAGTGTAGCACGGACTAAGTGCTTGCAAACTTTGAGATGCATCCTCCCCCCAAAAAATGAAATCAATTTCAAATGAAACAGAAAACATACTTTCTCAATGATAAAAGCAATCAGTTAAGGAAGGAAAGGCTTAGTCGGAAAATCAGTCTAGTAGTTAGTCTACAATTAAGTTGGAGCTTTGTTTACATTTTCCCCTTGGCAAGAAAAGGAAGTTATGTCTTCCAGATTTCCTGCAACAAGCTCTCTCATTTCTAAAGCATTCATTTTTTGTCCTGTAACATGAACACGCAAGTTTTACAGAACAGTCAAAGGAGCATTGCACATGTTGACATAACACACTGTTCCTAAAAACAGATGCACCAATCATTTATGCATTTAATTCAGCAATATCTACACATACCTGATGTACGCATACTTTTTAAGACTGCAGTTGAGAGTTTGTGGGGTGGTTTTTTGTTTAACTATTTGCAAAAGCAAATCTGCCCTTTGAGCAGGCTGATGATGTATCTTAACTCTTCCCTCTCCCTACGCAAGATTTGAAGCTTTTCAACATCTGAAAGAAATAGATTTTTTCAAAGAAATCAAAGAAAAGTTTTAGAAGGAAATTCTGCTGGACTGTACTAATTAGAGGAGATACTCCATTAAAGCAACCTTAACAATTCACAAGATGTTTAAATAAGCATTCACATTACTAAGTTCACTAGTGCTTAATACAATTCAGCCTTGATGCAGGTAACACCCAGTCACAAAATGTGTCATTTTCTAATTTAATTTTCCAGGCAAATAAGTTGGCAGCTAAAAACAGAATGGATGGAGAAGGGCAGTAGATCCCTAAGATGGTGGTAGTTAATCCAAACAATGGCTAAACTCAAAAGAGTTGGTTCAAACAGCAATGTAATAAATGACTGCTGCTTAGTGTTTTAGTTGGGCATGTTTTGTGACCCAGTACTTGCAGAAGATGCATGTGATCAGTGGAGCTGCAAAGTATGTTTGTGTGTGCTCACATGCGTTTTAGACTTTAGTTTGGTTCAGAGAAGACTTCGTTCTTCCTGTCAAGCAATGACTACAGCTAACTGAAATACAATCAAATTGTTCGTATTGACATTTTAAGTTGAAGATACCTTTGTCAGTCTAATGCAGAACTTCTAGGAAATTTTTGAAATAAGTTTACTGTACTCCAGACACTAGCATGGTAGAAAAATGCCGAGTTAACAAAATGCACACTCAAGACAGGAAGTTTTGTATTAATCAGTGTAGCAATGGCCTTGATACTGAACAAGGAAGAATTTAAGCTGTGTCAGTACTTCTCAGCTCCTGAAAGGCAACATATATTAGTGGTGAGCTAGATGTAAGCACTATAATTCCTACAAAGGAATGTATATAACAGCACAAGGAGTTGCTGGTCAGTGTCATCGTGAGTCCCCACACACTCCCAATGTCCGTGTCCTCTGCAGTTTATTTTCATGAGTGATTTGGGGATTTAGCTTATCTAAATTTCAGCTAAGAATGTGTTTACTGCCTCAGATTCTCAAATCCCAACTTGTCTGACTTTTTTTGTCTAGCCAAAGATAACATTTAAAAGAATCATTTTCTGTCTGTCTTTTATAAAAAGATACATGATTTGTATCAGAAATTACCCCCTGCTTCTTACTTGGTCATTAAAATCTCTGTAGGGTTTAGTCTTTTATTAAACACTCCTGGAAGTGTGCATTTGGACTTGAAATGCCAAAATATCCTTCTAGCATAGTAAGGTTGTCATACAGTATAAGATTATCCCCTCTCTAATAGTACTTTGGAGTTCCAGACACAAACCCAAAGACTTGCTAACCACTGGTAAAGTGACTCCTGGATGTATTTCTGCATTGAATCAAAGCTGCTTGTCTTTAACTGCATTTCACCAAGACATTCAATGCTATATCCTAGACATTTAATATTTAAAGTTGGTTTTCAGGCTTAAATTACAAGGTTTCTGAAAGTGACATCACTCAGAAGTACAGTCCTAAAGCAAACTTTCCAAAAGATCCATCTAGTCAAATACTACTCAAGGCTTTTTCATTTTAAGGAAAAATCAAATTTGTTCTATCTTCTTGTAAGTTTCTCAAGACATTTTAGTTTCTCTGCTGAGAAGATTTAGTACTGCATACTTCCTCAGTTGATTATTGGTTCAAAATTTGCCAGTTTGGATTAACCACCACCATCTTAGGGATCTACTTCCCCTTCTCCTTCCAAGTGTAAAGTGGCTTGACAATTATCCTGAGAGTTTTAACAGATCACAGACACGTCTTCCAAATTAGAAAGGAATCTTGCATACCATTAACTAGCTTGATCTCTCTCTAAAGCACTTCCCACTAGACAACACTGAAGATTTGACATGATGAAGAATGCAAGGAAAAAAAAGATTAATCTTAAAAGCTGCAAGTTAGCACACTGAAATAATCCTATATCAAAGGGGACAGAGAAGAAATGAAGAGGCTCTTTAAGAAGGGAATGGCTGTAACAGCAGCACTAGAAAGATTTTTTTAAAAGATATTTTTAAAAATTAAATTCTACCCTTTACAATTTACTATAGTGGACTGGAAACTGGATATGATAGGTAAGAAAAGCAAAGAGGGACAGAAAAAGATTCCAGTCTTTCTAATACAGGAAGAACTGAACTTACAATGAAGTTTGAGTGATGTACAGAACATACAGTATGACCACTGAATTCAGTCAAGATTTGAGGACAAAGATCAAGTAAGATTTACATAATGATCAGACATTTTACAGATAACAGCTAGTATAAAATGTCAAGTTCAAAAAAATAAAGCAAGGTCTCCAGAAGATACTTCTGAAACTTAGAACCTGATTTAGGAAGATGTTACCCTCAAATATTATACCCCCAAACCTTACTGAAAGTTTCTTTTTCTTAATCAGTTTTGACTGCTGGGGGGTTTTTTTGTTGTTTTTTTTGGGGGGTTGCATGTTTTACCCCTCTGGTATAACATGGTAATTCCTATTTTTCATTTAGAGAAGTAGTTTAAACCCACCAATGGCAGAAAATCCCCAAGAGACTGAACAAGCATCTGCAAGCCTACCAGATGTTAAAGGACACATTCAGTAGTGTTTGGTGTAACCTTGCACAACACTTAAACTCAAATCAGATTTAAGTTTAACTAAGTATATAGTTATATAATTCAGTCCAACACACTTTAGGTAACACAGTCCCACCTCCAGATCCCCTTTACCTACCTGACCTTGACTCTACATAATGCCAACAAACAAACTTTCCATAGCACTGTGACGATCTAGATCGGGGATTTGATGTGAAGCTATTTTGTGGTTTAGTGATTTTTTTTTTCCCCCCCCTCCAGACAGATTAGTTTCCTGCAATACTTCAGAGTGAAGCCATGTAAACAGCTCTACCAATACAACTGAGGGGACTGTGCAGAAAGCAGGAAAAAGCAGTCCTGGACTGCAAGTGATTAAGCAGAGAATGCAAAACTAGCATCGGACTTCGCATCTGCAGTCCCTTCTTGATATACGTCAGGCATACTGGTAAGCCAACATACGAAACAGCATTCTAAAAAAATCCACAACAGCTTCTCTCCAAAGATTTAAAGATATATTGACAAGCCTTATTCTTGAAAGAACCTAGGTAATGATACAGAACTACATGACTCACTGGAAGCTCACCTAAGACTTGACTTGCATCTGAACTAGGATTCCCAGTCTCCACTGCATGCACAATAACATTGGTGCATCAGTTTTCCAGACTTGTGTGAAAAAGTAGTAAAAGCCATTGATCTGGTAAGACAAATCAACACTCATGTAAATATGTTCAGAAAAACCACACAAAAAGAAAAGTTAGAGTTAAGACTGAAACTAGCAGTTTTATATCACGATTTGCCATAAGAGCAATCAGATTCTCATTAGTATTATTATGGTTATTTCTTCTTAAGAGCAATGTATAGAACTCGTTTGATTAATGTGAACTACATGCAGTCCATGTGAGATGTCCCTAAGATGTTTTGATTCACCTTTTTGTCTCAAAGGCTGCCAGCCACAACTATCTTTGTCATCACTGTGCAGCCAAGACATGAGAACACACTCCTCTCCTTGCATGTAATCTGGTCTATCAAGACCAAACTAGCATCAGGGTGGCAGGAGGGGCAGGGCTAGTGTCACACCTCTTCCTGTGGTCACCTCGACACCAATGCAGCCGGCAAAGCAGGACAGAGGAAGACATCGTCCAAGCCTAGAATTCATCCCCTACAAGCCTCTAAGTTAATTGTAATCAATGACAGCTGTAAGCCTGACATCACATATGCAGCAACTGGAAAGGCCACTTCCAAAATGAAGACTCAATATTTTAAGTCTATTCATCAAGCTCTGACAACCTCACTGAATTAAATTCAAACAGCTGGCTACAAAGACAGCATATTCTACTAAAATTTAAGAATGAACTACATACCTTCACAACACAGAGTTTTGAGCTTCTCAGACAAGCTTGAAAACCAAAAGGCAGGAGGAAAAAAAAAAAAAATCACTATGACAAGTCCATGCAAGTCTTTCAGAAGACCTTATAAGAATAATTCTATTCTTTCATGTATGACTCTTTGCAAATCAGTCAATGCCAGCTATAAGCACTACACCACTACTGTATCTATGACTCAGCAAGGGACTCTGGACATATGAAGAAAATTGACTTATATTAGTAAGAGGCAAGGATTTTTAAAAAGCCAGCAATTACAACAAAGCCATAAAAAATGATCCAAGATGATTTGTGTCTGTGCTCCTTGTATATTTAAATATACAAAATGAGATAAGAATGTCAAACCCATTTATATATTGGCTAAAGTTTGAAAGCAAGTAAAACAATGCTTAGTGCATCTGAGCCAGAAGACAAATGATTCAACAGTTTTTTTTTCACCTCCAGTGAACAGAAACAAACACTGACTACACTTTATACATAAAATACTGAACTCCATTTCCAAGATTACCTGTATACAGTCCAACTATGGAAGTCTAACTTTAATGCTAAATAAAAACCAGAGCAATCAGCAGCTTCATGTTGTAACTTAAGACACAAGCATTATTCACTAAGACAGTCATCAGAAGTTTACATATAAGCATGAACAGATAGCAATGTTAACACAATATTATTTAATGCAGCAAAGTAGCAAGTTCCTAAATGGCTCAGTTATGCTTTGGTCCATCAGCTAAGACTAGTTAGAATTAAATTATTCAAAGAAGGAAGAAAACATCACAAGCCATACCTTTCCAATACGTTGTCTTCATCCAGGTATTCTATAAAGTAAGTACTCAGACCTTGTCCTTTAAAGACTAGCCCACAGAGTCTGTACATTACTAAAAGACACTTGTTTCACACCCTCAAAAAAATCTCTGTAGAATTAATTTTGTTATGCTGGCAGTAGACTCTTAGTCAAGAGGGGGAGGAGGGGAGAAAGGAAGAAATATTTTCATTCATTTCTTAAGGCAAAGGTTCAAGTAGAGAAGGATCTAACAGGAATTCCTCTCCCTGCACCTCCCTGTGTAAAGAAGTAAAGAACTAGGATGAAAGCGGTCCACAGTTTTCATATGAAACAATAAAGGAGAATCTTAGAAGGCTAATCTTCTTCCCCAACATCTTTCAGACAAAGAGGGTAAAGCTCTAGTTCATCAAGCTTCTTAGTGCTTTGAAAAAAAGTTATGAGCATTAAGAATTTTATATCCAAGTTTCTATTTTTATTTTCTCCATTTCTAAGTGAAAACAGAGCATGCAATATGTGGTAAAACCTGAGGTAACCACATCTCAGTGGTATATCTGCCAAACACTTTAGATTTGTGTATTATGTTACATTGATCTGGAGCAAAGGCTCAAGCAATGCTACATTCCCTAAGCTAAATTCTCACACAAATAAAGTATTATTGTATCAACACATACTTTATTTAATCTTACTATCATATTTTATGTTAGCACTTGACATGTGTGTCACCTTTCACCCAACAGCCTCAAATGGGATGGTCAGGGAGACTAAGTAGAAGCACAAACCAACGGCAAAGCACTATCCCACTGGCAGCAGGAATATTCCAGAGGCACAAGTACACACATCATTACAAAGCTCTCCAAGTTTCTCCAGGAACACCACGGTAACACCTACCTGAAGAGGAGCAAGAGGACACCCCACATCCCTGGGCGGCAGCAATCGCAAGGCCACAGAACTGCCAAGGGACGTGCTGAACGGCTGGGCACACAAGCGGGAGCCCCGCAGCCCACAGAGAGCGAATGCAGCCGCTCTCACACCAGCCGGGCACAAGGAGAGCACCGCAGCAGCGGGAACACAAGCCCCGCACCGGCTGCTGCGTGAGGCGGCTCCAACAACACACCCCCCCCGCGAGGGTCCGCAGGGAGCGATGCCGGGGCCGCTGCCGCCCAGCGCCAGAGGGCCACGCCGCCCCGGGCGGGCAGCGCTCTGCAGGGGAAGGAGCATTAAGGCAGGACCCGACGGCAAGAAGAGGCAGAGACGAGGCCGCTGCCGGTGCTCCGGACTAGGGACCCCTGCGGGGTGAGCCTGCCCGCCCCCGGCAGCGGCACCAGGGAAAGGGCCGCTCCCCGCGGCGGGAGGCCTTGTGGGGCGCCGGGGCCCCGCACCTCAGCCCCACCGCAGCGGCGGAACCGGCAGCGGAGCTGCGGACGAGTAGTAACGAGGCGGGCGCGGGAGGAGCCTGCCCACAGCCGGCGCGGGGCTCTGCCGCCTGGCGGGGCGCCACCCGGCCCCAGCTCAGGTGAATCCTGCCGCGGGGGCGTCGGCGGTCTCTCTCTCGCTCTCTCCCTCCCCGCTGACGCCGGGAGCTCAGCCCCCCTCCCGGCCCACGCTCATCGCGCGGCTCACCCATAGCGCCTCACCTCCGGCAGCCGCTTGCTGCCGCCATGCTCCCCACTCAGCACCGTCTGCTCCCTGCCAGTCCCGCTCCGGCCGCCGCCATTTTAATCCAGAGCCCCAGACTCGGCCGGGCAGGGGGAGCGGGCACGGCGCCTGCGCAGCAGCGCTGCGGCGCCCGGGCCACGTGGTCCGCGGGGAGCGGGGCGGAACGCGGGTGTCCCGCCCGCAAGGGGCGGGCCGTGCCTGAGGGAGCGCCCGGCGTGGCGGGGCGGGGGCTCTGGTGGCGGGTTGGAGTTCGGTACGGGGAAACTTGTCACAGCTGTGGCGTGGGAGGTGGGGAGAGGGGCGGCGACGTGCGGTGGCATCCATGCCAAAGGGGAGCTCACGCCTCGGGGGCGGGGGCCCTCGGCAAAGCTACCAGAAGGCGTTACTCCGGGAGCTCTCAGGGTTTTCAGCCAGCCCGGGCTTCAGGGACCTCACCGCCGACCAGCAAAATGGAGGGTGGCCAGGACTAGGCGGGCAGAGTGCTGTGAACCTGCCCGAGCGTGGAGACGTGCCGGCCCGCAGGCCTGATGCCGTGAGGCAGAGCCGAGGCCGGGCCCTGGGGAGGCCGCAGCCCAGCGTGGCCCTGCCAGCAGCCCCCTTCCCACAGGAGCGTGTTGTGCTGTGCATGGCAGATCTCATGAGTTTGTTATGCCCAGGTACAGAGCTGTCTGCAGTGTAAGTGGTTTGTCAGCACACCTTCTTTGTCCTTGAGACTGACTTAAGCTGCTTATATTAAGCATATGTTTAGCTCCTTGCTTTGCCAAACTGCTACGAGCTTGTTACAGACCAGTCACAGATTCCAGTTTTATTGTTCATGCAAGAAATATATACTGTTCACCTGGAAACAAACTCCCACCACCTTCCCTGTTTCTATTAACCTCTCTCAGCATCAGAAATCAGTATTTCACACATCTAGGTGAAAGTAAGTGCCAGCAGTAAAAATGCTGGTAGCTTTCCCCACCACTGCTGGTACCACTCCTACTATGTTTTCTTCAAAGAAAGGTGTGTGTAGATGCAGTCAGGATCAGAACATATCACCCACCACGTGTGTAAGATCACAGTTTTCTAAATCAGAGGAAGTGACTAAAAATACACCTCAAAGTTTTATTAGAACAATAAAACCACTTTAAGTAAACCAAACTACTTGTGTTCTCTGTAAGAACTAAGCACCATGTGTTTATATATGAGAAGGTCTGAGAAAAGAATTTCAGGCCAAAAATCTGATGAATTCAGACGGCAGAAAATATTCAGAGAGCTGAAAGCCACATCTGTGATCGTTCTTTGTTGGTAAAGGCGAGCTATGACTGACTATATTCCCTCCTGGCTTTGCTGACAGTCCATTTCTGGAGGAAAGCCTTCCTCCCACTTTGCATGGCACTGTGCTCCAACCATCTCTGTAATTAACTTGCCTGAATGCAGCAGACCTCACTAACTACCACTTGGCAAAACATCCCGTAATGCCGAGCAGCTTACCAAGAAGCTAGGAAAAAACCAATGTCTCGTATATTTGTCCATGCCGTAGACTGTTTTCTAACTGGGTTCAGGCTAAAAATGGAGAAACACGGTCAGTTGGGCTGATGGACAGTATCTTGTACTCCTTGGGGGTTTAACCATCTAAGTTATTTATATGGTCTCCAATATTGTAGTATCCGAGAGAACCACAACCTTTGACTTCCATATCTGCGGAGTACCAGAGTGAGATGAGGGAATTTTTATAATTGCAGTTTAATAGAGTAAGTTCTCACTGTCAGGGTTATGCTTGTATCTGTTCAATGGGGACTGTGGTCTGTAAATATTATGTCTTTGCAAGCTGTTGTTGCTGTTGTCAGGAGCGCTAATAAAACTGACTGGCAGGCAGAGCTTAGCCTCTTTGAGCTATTGCCTGCTAGAGCCTTCCCATCTTCTATTTCTGTCTCTTTTCTTGTGCCTGCTCTAACCCACTTTCCATTCCCTGCTGTTAGGAATGATGATCATGGAATACCACATACACAGTATTCAGCTTAGTTTGATTTTACCCTGGTTTTCTGTAGAAATGTGGTATATATGATCATATTGACTGCCTGTGCATATATGGTTTTAGGTCTATTACCTCTGTGCTAAAATTTTTTTAACTCATTGATCCATTTCTCATTTGGGTGCTTATAGATGCTGTAACTACAGAACAGGCTTAATTTGTCTTAACCATCAAAGTCAAGTAACCAACTGACATAAACCGATAGAAAACTAAACTGTAGTGGTTTTTAATGCGCAAGGAATTGTTAATTCAAATATATCTGTTAGGAGAAATGGTTGGAGCCAATGTGCCTAAAGACCAACAGTGTGAGACAACCCCTGCCTCTGTATGTCGTTCATGATTTATAATATCATTGTTACAATTTTAGCAGTGGCTTGCTGAGACCAGCATAGAAATAAGAACCAGTTGAAGTTAAATAAGTAAGATTCAGGTCACAGCTTTTAGACCGAGGGGAAATAGTATGCCAGCTTGGTTTTCAGATGATAGGAACTAGTTACGAATTTGTTGCCAAAGTTCTGTGGGTAGGTGAAAAAATCCATTCTTCCCTCCAGCGAGCCTGGCTCATAATCTTACAGGTAGTGAAAATGAGAAGGGAAGGAAAAGGAGCAGGCTAAATGTTTGCTTTGCTAGTGTTTTTTATATTCTGATACTATAAACCCAAGTGTAGTCAAAATGGATGGTTAGAACGAAGCACCAAGATCCTGCTCATCAATAATCATCCTTTTAGTAGCTAAAATAAACCTTCTCCCTTATGATTCAGAGACAAATGGTGTGTTGGGTAACAACTCGGGGAGACATCTGGCAGGTTGGAAGTGAGGAAGGCCACCACATGCTTTTGCTTCAGACTTTTTAAAGCATAGAGGTCAGCCCTTGACTGCAGTGCAGTGCCATTCTCTTCGAGGACTGTGTGGTCTCATGGGCGAGACAGCTGGGAAGCGCACGAGAAGCTGACCAGCTCCTTCTGCCGCACAGGACCTCGGTGCAGGAGACAGGTTATAAAACACTGAGTTACAAACTTTGCTGCAGAGGAGTGGGAAATGGAAGCTAATTGCATTTACATGCAGGTGAATATGTTTCTGAGATGAGAGGACAGGAGATTCACACCATCTGACAAACACCCCCAAAGCATGTGCACATACATCACTTCCCTGATCACCTAATTATAATCCTTACACCGCGCTCTCAGAAATAAATTGATCTTCCATTTTTAGCAGGATTGAGATATGTTTGGTTTCATCGATTTAAAATAATCTCTTGATGTCCTAATGAGCAAAATCTTACATATGCCTTAAATATTGCAAAATGTCATCTCCTCTTTTGAACAAAGTGCAGAATGGGATACTGTCTGAGCCACACAACAGTTCTCAGTACCTCTGCTCATACAGAATGATGTCATGCTTTAATCATGTTTTTGCAGGGACTTCTGTGAAATACTTACTGGTGATAATCACTATACATACACATTGCATTTTATCTCCAAATTCAAGAGTGTTAGTAGGAAAAATTGATTATGTGCCACCACTTATTAAAAATAAAATCAACTGAAATGTCTATTGTAGTTCATTTACCTTTCATTTGCACTAGGAAGCTCAAGCTTCGAAATGCCCTCTGGATATTTATCAGAGTTTATTGAAGAGAAAATATACTTGGGAAAGAAACCCAATTCACTTCCATTGAATCATTTTTTGTCCGTGATTCATTTCTTAGACTTTTGGATGTTACATTCACTTTTAATTCCAAACGTGTACTGTTTATTATTATTAATGATGTATTTGTATTGCTGTGTTGCGCGGAGGCCCTAATCAAACCTGGGGTCCCGCTGTGCTGGATGGTATGCCAAACTCAGATTACAGTACATGCTCTAGAGAATTTACAAATTAACTGGAAGGTGTGATCATGCAAAGTACAGAAAGCCTCCCGCAAACCACTGAGAAAACTAGGTGTGTGTAATTTTCGCCATTGCAGAAGGTACCTCTGGGTGCCTATTACAGAAATAATGTCAGCTGCCTTACTTAGAGAATGCAATTCTGTTTTGCTAGTAGCAACATCTTTTTATTCATGACCATGTGAAGTGTGACTTTCGAGCATTACAGAACAAATCCTTAAAGTTCAATTTATCCTGACTTTTTTTAGCATGTGTATTTCAGTTCAATTTTGTGGCAATTTTCAGGGCAGTATATCATGGCTAAAGAAAAGCTTAGAATAAAGTATTACCTATTTATTGATAACTAATTCACAATAACCGAATCCTCAAAGGTTGAAAAATAGATTGAAGACTAATGCTTATTATGCTAAACAGGCTTCATTTTTATCAGTGATAATGATGAGATTCTGCAAATATATAGATCTGGACTATTAATAGCTCTTTAATGTTATTCTTTGCTTGTTGTCTTTCTTACTATCTGAGCTTTTCTTGCTGCCTAAACCTACTTTAACATTTTGTAGAAGAAAGGTATTTGCCATACTCATATACACATTGCTCTTTATACACCATCCAACAGCCCCTCAAAGAATTGTTGATATAAAGTTGATAGGCAAGCCATAATAATTGGATTTCTATAATCAATGATGGCAGAGCAAGAGATGTGCTTCCTTGTGTGAAATATGTGGCGTGGAAGCAGGGACGCAGTGTGTTCTTTCTGCTCTGATTTTGCTCGTTCCTTGAGTGACCACATAGATCTTCACGCAGAGATGAAGAAAGCCTTGTGCTCTGGCAAGAGAGCAGAGGAAGGGAGGTGAGGGTAGAGGATTTTTTTTGCTGCTAGCAGGAGAGAAGGACACTGCCGTGGGGCAGCTGTGATGGAGACTGCCACATAACTAGCTGCTGTGGGATCTCTGCCTGTTCTGCGATGAAGCAAATTCCCCATCTGCATACGTCAGGGAAAGCTAAGGGGCGCACAGCCACCCTGTGTTTCTGGGAGGCCTGGCAGATTTGATGAGGTGAAATAGTTGCATCCAGCAGGAACAAACTATGCAAACTCTGACCTTGAAGGTGCTAAGCAGACCCTGCTGTGGACAGGTCACAGAAAATACACAGACATCAGGGGCCTTTGAAGAAGCATGAGGAAAAGAAGTGACGTGAGACTCCCATGTTAAGGTGAGCAGGCCTGCGGACAGACGTCTGTTTGTGGGACAACCTCAAGAAATAAAGACAAGGTTGGTGGTGATCTATGCAAGGAGGTTAAACCTTAGGAAACTAACTGCTTGTGAAGTCCGTGGGCTGACAATGCCGGGCAGCCCATGGCCATTACATTTACACAAACTTACATTCGGAGACACAATTAAGATCTCAAATTTAAGCACACAAAATTAATCGTTTCGCCTGTGTGACCTTTATGTAGCTAACTTGTGCCCATGTAGAGGAGGGAAGATCTCTCACTGCGATCACCAAGGCATATCCTAAAAGGAATATTACCTCCTTGTAAATCAAATGTCATTTGGATTAACCTTTATTTGTGTCCTTAGAAGGGTTTTGTTATGTGTACAGTTTGTTTGTTGTTACTGATGGTACTGTGCCACTGATGTTTTTGGTGAGGGTATAATCACCCGCCCTGTGGCTGCATTCCTTGGTAAATGCTCTTTGTAATTTGTCAGTGTAGAGAAAGCTGCCAAACCCAAACCAGTGCTGATGATGGCAATTGCTTGCTTTGGCTATGGATACCTGTACTGCTGGTCTTTTCCTACCACTTAGAACTTTATCAAATGATCCTTACTTTTTTTCCACTGGACCCATTTCTGTGTGCAATGTGCACAATGTGAGATGGTTGCTGAATGAGCAGTTACTCAATATATTGATCTTGACTCACAGTTCAGTATGCCACTATGCCTACTTTGAGGCACTCTTCAACCACTGTTTCAAATGCAGAGTCATTAACTTTCTAATGCCCTTTCTGTGGCATCTGAATGCTTCACAAACACTAATGAATTTTCAAAAATCAGTTGTTATATCCACCCTGAAGATTACAATATGAGGCACAGAATTACTCAGGTGGAGAATCTACTCATTGTGGGGGCTCAGTCAAGGTACACGGGCTCTTGGGGGTACTCGCCAGTACTGTAGCACTTGCTGTGTTCAGTGCATGTTTCCCATTCAGTTCACTTGCAGCTGTGAGTCTGCCCTTTTGGAAATTTGGCACCCAGATTTCAAGTCAACCAGTCAGAACATGATGTGCAAACAGCTAACCACAACTTATGAAAAATTTAAGTGATCAGCTGATTATTACATTGTAACTCTTTGGCAGAGGCAAGGTTGGATTCCCAGGAGAGCACTTAAACTATGAGAGAGTCTTTTTTCGTCCTGGAATTGCTCGCCTCGTGCTATCTGCACCTTCCAAGTTCTGCAGCATGCTGAGCAAAGGTTAACATATGGACAACATTTTATTTTTTTTTAAACATACATGCCTGATTATGCCCAGAACAGATCCATCCTATAAGTCATCTATCTGGTTAGACCCTACTATGACCCAGTTGGATCTGGATGTCATAAAGTGCAGTTACTGCTATCAAAAATAGTTATCCATTGGAACCTACATGCAGCTTTTGAAGTGACATACCATCATCTGAATTCAAAGCACTGACAGGAATTTGTCTGTGTGCTTAATGTATGGATAAACTAACTGATTGGGAAGTTCATGCTAGAAATATGATAGTAGACGATCAGTGGGAGAATGAATGATAGAAGAACTGATGACATGCGTATAAAGCCTATTCTTTGTATTCAAGTTGCTGAACTGGTAATCCTCTTGAGTTGTTGCTTGGTCAACAGTGGATGAATCTTGCAAAGTTATGACTGCTACTTGCTCTACTGCCTTAAAAAAGAAACCTGGATGATGAACCTGTTGTCAAGCTGAATAGCGTCTAGACAAGACTGAGTGAGTCTGTTTTCTGAAAGATGTACTGTTAGAAACAAATTGAAGCAATCAATCATTGTCAGTGAAAGGGCAATGCTAACAACACCTTTGGATGCTGAAAGTTTTTGGAGTGCCAAGTGAGAGCAACAGGCAGAGTAGCCAGCGGTCAGAGGGAGAGGCACTCAACATGATGGAGATCTCCTAACCTCCCTAAAGAGAGCTGAACACTGTGAAGGATTCCTCTCAATCAGCAAAATTTTCCTCATGTCAAATCTAAATCTTCCTTACTGCAATTTAAGTTCATTACTTTTTGTCCTGTCAACAGCTGACACAGGGAACTCTTAGCTTTTGCAACTACTTTTATAGGACAAGTCTGCAAGCCAGTCACCTCCTCCACTTCTCTTTTTAGAATAAACAATTCCAATTTCTTCACTGTTTCCCTTCAGCATTTTGTAGTTCTTGATCATTCTCCTCACACTTCTTTGTTGTCTTCATGATTAGTTCACATTTTTCTTGAAGTACAGGTCCCAAACTGGAAGCCAAATTGCAGCACAGGTTTTACCAGTAGCAAGTGGTGTAGGGGACTCCCATCAAATACTTTACAGAGGATGCTTTTGTCTGTATCATCTCCCAATACAAGCACATTTTTCTCCAGCAGTGTAATGCTGACCCAGGTTCAATATGTCATTTAGTGCATCTCTGACATGGTCTTCTGCAAATGATTAAGCCAATTTTTTATGTTGTGTTTTGTGCTATCAGTTATCCTGGGTGCAGAATATTCTGTCCTTTGTTACTTGTCTAAATTTCTCATCCTTTACGCTGAACTGCCTGTGACTGAGATGTTGGCTTCTTGTTACACGCATCTCCTGTTCTTTCTTCACTTTGGGTTCCCTGCTACTGAGCTATTCATGTTTTTCTAAGGAAGTAACAATATTCTCACACTCCTTTTCCCCTTGGGCATATTTTCCTTAGGATCTGTGAGTTTATTGAATTTCATAGAAAGCAGAGTTCATGATCTTTATTTTACTGTTCTTCCTCACTCTCTTCATGAAAACAAGGAACACCGTTATTTCATAGTCTCAGCTACCCTTCCTCTCTACATTCTTAACCAGTTCCTCCCTACTGCTTGCAATCAAATGGAAGGTGATCTCCCTTCTAGCTATATTCTGAATAAACACATCACCAACGGCATCCAAGAGTTTGCTGGACAATCTGTTCTGTATCTTTTTTTTTTTGCCTAATATATGTGTGGATGGCAAAGTCTCCATTATTTCCAAATCTGGAGCTCTGGCTGATTCTGCTAGCTGGTCTCAAACAGCCTTGTCTGCATGATCTGCTCTGTTTAGTGTCCCTGTGACACCACCCTTGTGCATTTCCTTCTTTATCCTTATCTATATGTTAATATTATGGTAACATGGATTATCCCATCCTCAGTTGTGCAAATTCAGTTGTAACTGGGTTATTGTATGTAAGATTCCCAGCATTTCTTGGTCCTGTGTTTCTTGCATTAATACATAGATATCTGATATGTTCAGGGAATTGACTGACTGTCCTTCACATCCTCCTTATGACCCTTATGAACACAAAGCAAAGATACCATCCCCCTTTACAAGGTGGACTGAACATCTGCCCGATCATTTGTAGAACAGTGTTTCTGTGCTCAGAGAACCCAAATCCTTCTGCTGCTACTATTTATGCAGACAAATGCTTATTTCCAAAATGTGTCTCTCACTTCCTTGCCCTTAATTCATAACTGGAAGAAAAAAGAGTACAAGCTGGATTCCTTGCTGCCTCACCCTCGGTCTTCGCACCTTGCAGTTGCTTCTGATCCCTTCAGGCTATCTCCTAGCAGTATCCTTGGCACTCACATGGATGAAGAGCATGAGGAAATAATCAGTGAACTGGCAGGGCTTCCTCATGTCTTTCCAGGAGTTTGCACTTCTCTTGCAACAATGGGGCTGGGTCTGGCCAGTTCAGGAGAGGTTGATGCCACTTTTTGTTTCCTCCATGGAGGTTGTGTGTCTTAGGTCTTTTGGGGAATGTGGCTTTCCTTCACTCGCAGTGCTAAATCCTTACTTCCTGCCTGGACCCTGGCTCTTTGACTTCAAAAGCAGCTGACTTCTCGGAAGAGCAGCTTATTCACACCTCGCTGCTGTTGCTTCTCAAGACTGCTCCAGCTGGCTAGCTTTCCTTCTCTGCATGCTGACCTTAATAAAGACTTTGAGAAGCAAAGTTAGCTAATTAGAAGCTCCTGTCTTGAGGTACTCTCAGACTATGCATAAAGACCCAAATCCTGGAAGGGAGGAAGCTATGAAGCATTGACTGAGGATTTTTTGCCTTAGAAGGCCTTGGACTGAGAGATGCATGAGAGGCCAGAGTTGGCCGTACCGCAGCTGGGACTGACTGATGGTTTGCTTCCTGACAATAGTGGTGCTGATTGTGCCAGGGAGGTGCGCACACCAAGCCACGAGGCATTTCAGGGATAAATGAAATGTTATTAACAGCAAAGTTTCCACACGGGAGAGAAAAAGGAGGAAAAGGGGATAGAAAATCACACAAATATTGACACTCAGATTCTGATGAGTCTTTTAAATATGAAGTTAAGATCTGTGAAGGTCATGTATGAACTTTTATACACTGTAGTGGGGTCCTATTATTTTCATGCAATAACTGCTGGGGATGAAGGACTGTATCCCCAAGTCATCACAACCAAGGATTAGAATTTGCTGCACCAGCCCACCATATATATAGAATGAGTAGTATGCATATATCCTATGCAAAGCATTCAAGCTAACAGAAGCAGTTACAGCAATTACCTGAGTGAGATGGTTGCCCTGGAAGGCCCTTTTAAATAGAAGTAGGTTTAAGCTGTGTCAGATGTAGTTCTGTGTTGACTGATGACTCATGGGGTTTGGATGCAGAGAATAGGAACAGATCTTAACAGATAAAGTCAATTCTGAATGCAGTAAACTGAAATGGATAGAACATCACAGTGGTTTAAATTAATAATTTGTTGAAAGTCTGGTTTTGCTTATGTTTCAAGCTTTTGACTCCACCTCCCCTTTTGCCTTTGAAGTTAACATTCATTGTACACTGATCTTTGTTTTCTCTCAAGTACTTTCATCCTCTGCCCCAGGCCATCCCATGTACATGGGAGGAGATCTGTGCAAAAGGCTTTTCTAAAATCCCTCCTTAAAATTAACTTCTGCTATGAATCTTATGAGCAATGGCATGCTGCTACCACTTGCTGTGCTGCATATGGCATTTGCCTTGTTGCTCCTCGCTTTTCCCACCACATGTACATTTATTTTTTGCTCAAGCTCTGCCCTTTAAAGGAGCCTGATGTGCCAGAAGGTGTTACCCTGGTAGGACCAGCTTTGCTTCTGTAGACGTCTGCAGCTGCCTGTGGATGCGCAAGCAGAAGCTGCTTATGAAAGTGATGTTTCAGGGTAAAGATAGGCCTCTGAGGTGTTGTTGGGACAGTGATTCCACCAATTCCTTTTATGATACTGGAGAACAAAAGTGAATTGATGTCAGATCCTGATAATTTCCCCCTTTGGTGTCTGATTCTCTCTGTACTTCACTTTCTAAAGAGTTATTTGGCCCATTTAGGCTATAGTGTAGCTCATGCAGTAGTTTGTATGTAGATGTACAGATAGTCTTGTGGCATAACATCTATTGGCAGTCCATGCCCTGCCAAATTAAACCTGTGCTCTGGAGAGACCAATCCAGGATGAAGCACTGTGCGCAACAGTCTTTCCTCACAGCAGTGGAGGTAGTACAGCTGAGCTGTTACCCCCACGCATGACTGCCTGGGGACATGACTAACTCCAAGAGTAGTGCAGATGTTTAGCAAGGTGTTGGGTGATTCCAGAGCTAACATCACCTCTACCAGCTCAGGAATGTCTGCATTTCTTTGCTGCGCACCAGAGGCGTGCCCTTAGATTCCTATGTGCGCTTAGATTCCTATGGGCAGAATTCACCTTCAGTCTGTAATTCTCTGTGAACAAACTTTGGGCATAAAAACCAGTGTTGCAGGCAGAAGACAAAGATGTCAAAGACCACCCACTGAAATGAATGACCTGGCTGTAGACTAGGCCCCGGGATTACATCATCCTCCAGAATTGAACATGGC
Source organism: Balearica regulorum gibbericeps (assembly GCF_011004875.1). NCBI lineage: Eukaryota > Metazoa > Chordata > Aves > Gruiformes > Gruidae > Balearica > Balearica regulorum. The sequence goes on along the minus strand of NC_046188.1, from coordinate 17,604,478 downwards.
AATTACTTTGTGATACCTACCCACAACAGAAGAAAAAGCCAAAAGGTTATGTGTTCTTGGGATCTGATGGAAAAAAGAAACAATAAGTGCGGTGATTTTAAAAGTAGGCACAGTGCATTTATCCAAATTGGATGAATCAGGGTACTGAGAGTTGCTTGCTTTTGCAAGAATGCCTCCAGCTAATGACTACCAGCCATTGGGATCAGTTTTGTGTCATGTCCAAAATACAATGTGTTGAACAATCACACCATGGGCCGTCTCCTCCCTCTCTCTGGGTTGGCCCAGCGCCACTGTCTTCAGTTGTACAGTGCCAGCTCATACCAGCTGGGCCTCTAGACTATCATTTGCTTATTCATCAGATTCCAAGGGAAAAATATAAATAGTACTTAGCTCTCTTGCTGCTCCCTACAGAAAAACTAAGGACTCTCATCCTCATTTAAACTGAAGGGAAAAGTCAAATACTGTTAAAGTCTTGAAATTTTGGTGTCTCAAGTAAAAGGGCAAAAAGCTGATGTTGTCCCACTAAAATTGATAGGAACATTATCACTGACTGGCAGATGTAGGATGAATGCCCAAGTTGAGATAAAGGCCCTTTATGAAAGTAGAATAGTTTTCAGAGGAATTCATCATTTCATTGCTTCTACCAGCATTAGCAATATATTGATTATTTTTGTGATTGCAAGTAAAGGCAGCAGCCAGTTTGGGTCCTTACCATATACAGAAACATCTGTTGAAAGAAGTTGCAAAATGCTCAGCCTTTCTCAAAAGCAGTTGCTCTGTACTGGAACAGCTGTGGCCAGAAACAGAAAGCAGTGTCCTCTGCTATTGCCCCTGCACTGCCCAGGAAGCCACTTTCAGTCTCTGGTCGGTTAGACTGCCTGCCAGGTCCCCCACACACCCAGGAGCAGTCTTACAGCACTGTACTGTTCAGAGGCTCAGACTTTGAGCTGGGACTTTGCTGGCATTTAGTTGTGCCAGGACAGCTGGAGGAATCCTGGCCTAGAGCCACATCAAGTAATGCCTGTATTCCAGCTCTTCCACCAGTTGACTATATGGTTTGAGTTTACAGAACAAAAATATTGTATACTGTACACATCAGCCAAAAGCATAGCAGAGAATATCTTTTGTCCCAAGTTGCAAACAAGTTTTAAGTTGTTTTTCATGCTACTTACTTAGATGGATAAACATCTTATCCTTCAGGAGAACAAAACCAGAGCAGTCACTGTGTACCCAACCAGATGTAGGTAAATGAGTCTGCTTTGTGTTGCGCAATGATTTAGTGCCATCTACAGTGTGAAATGGCTCTTGAAGACCAAAAGCTGTCAGAGGTTTAAATTACATGCAAAGCAAAACAGCATGCACAAAAAATTACCTTATGATTTTAAACCAAATAAAGACATGATGAAAAGCCAGAAGAAATTAAATTAAAAGCTTGGTATGTATTAAAATAGCAACAGAAGATTTAATGTTGTTTAATAAGATTTGTGCTTTTGAAGATGCTTAACTCTAAAATAGAGTGATGTATTCATATATTATGGGATTATTTTTTTTCTCAATTTATTTTTGTTATTGTTGATCAAACTGAGCTCAAAGAAAATGACAAATTAAAGTCACTCAGTGCCTTTCTTAATAAGGTTTACACAACAGCATACTAAACCTTCTCTGGGTCCTCTGGTGTTACCGGTATGACTTACCTAGACTTCAGAAGAGAATCAGGCGTCTGTTAAGTAAATTCCATTTTGTGGAGTTTTCCTTGCTAGTGCAGTCATTCAAAACCTAGGAGCATGTCGCCCTTTTTCCACTGCTGTGCTCTTGACCAAAGTATGTGAACATTTTATTGCCCTGAACTTGTCCACCTAGGAAGTTCTCTCCATTATCTCTTCTGTTATGTGCTGTGTTCAGGCAGTAAATCAAAAGTTGTTTGGGTTTTTTTTTTTTTCCCCACATGATGATAAAATGAATCATTCACTTCTTTCTCCCTTGTACAGTCTCACCATGAGAAGGCTGAGCATAGTTGCTCTTCAGCCTTTTTATGTCATAAATACAATTTGGGACGGAGAATGAGTTTCTGACAATTGAATGTGGACTCATGCTAAAGTCTTACACAAATTGGCAGTCGGGCTCTAAGTCATTGCAATGACAGCTTCCCAATTTCTGCAGTACCTGAGTGCCCAAGTGGAACCTCTAACAGTTATCTTTGAGAGACACTGATAGAGAATGACTTCTCTGTTTGCCATTAATGATATTTCTGAAATTAAATGGATTTGAGCATAGGAACTGAAGCAGCAGGATCCCTCACAACCTTCCTCACTGCTCTCCTCTCTCTCCTTTCTTCCACTTGTATTCCTCCTCAGTATTTATAAGTCTTTGCAATTAGATCCATTGTTTTCTTATGTCAGTGATATTATATTTATTGTTCTTCGAGTAATATACTGACAAAATCAAGAATGTATTTTCTCCTTGTGTATACACACTATGTAGGGCAGGCTTATCAAATGTTGAAGAAATTAAAAGCAATGATAGAATGAATCTATGGTGTCCACACTCCTAACTTAGATACCTCAATAAAGTCTGGGGGTTGAATTCACTGGAGACTGGAGTTGAGAGGAAGGACACTATTTTTTAAAATTATTATTATTATTATTATTCAGAATAAAACCAGTCATAGAATTATGAACAAGAAATTTGTTATGTCTGTGTCCAAGGACACAAGAATTATTCAGCTGCTTTTCTTAAAAGGAGGATTATGTTAAAGAAGTACCTGTCTTTTTGATTTTTCTTCGGCACAGAAGCAACCTGTAGAATATCAAATACTGGGTAAATGCTCAAGGCAAAAGGATGTCTACAGTTAAATTGTAAATGGTTTGTTTATTTCAAACTGTAAGGATGACTTGAGTGTTATTAAGCCTGCTTTGGCAATGCTCTTGAGCAACATGTATTCTGGATTATAAACACGCTGCATCTGATTCCAGCGTTTGGTTCCTTTCTCTCGATTCAGGAGCAACTTCACTGAAGTTAATGAGCTTTTCTTTTTCACTTTACAGTCGGCGTGAGGCTCAGCTCTGCAGTCCCCAGGTGGCAGTGTTGGCACTGCAAAGACCCAGAAAGTCCAGGTGGTGGCTGGAAGAGCCAGGTTACCCTGTGCGGAGGGGTACTGTGCTCATGTTTAGGGTTATGCTGGGAGTCCATTTGGCCAAGTCCCATTGCTGCATTCAGAAAAACCACTTCCAGCCTTTTTTTATTTCCCAAAAGTGCTTCTAAGAGCCTGTGCAGTTTCAACAAGCATTCCAATAAGGTTCAGAACAAAAAGATCATGAATTTATGTTAAAATACATCTAGATTGTGTCTACCCTAGAAACAAACATTAGAATAGTTTCTATCTGCAAACTGGAAAGTGTGTTGTTCTGTATCTGAAGAAGGCTAAGAGGACAATCGCCACCAAATCTTCTGTATTCTACGATACTTATTGATGTGCAATTTATGGAAAAATAGAATATTCCTCTTGTCATGAAGATTTATAAATATGAAGTGTATTTCATTTTATTGAAGGCAGATTTTTTGATGTGTCCAAGCAGTAGAAATAGAATTGGTTTTCTTCCAAATATAAAACCTACGATAAAAAAGTTACAACATTAGAAACTGGCCTTGCTCTAATTTTTCTCATTAAAATAAATAAAAAAAAAACCTTCCAAAAACCCAGAGTAATTGTGGTTACTTCTTTTTCAAATTCAGTACTTAAGTTTCACCATAGTTCTACTGGTTGAATACCACCATCAGTACAACAGTCCTAAATTTCCATTGCTCTAAGATTTCTGTTTTTAATTCATCTGTATCTTGATGCATTTTTAATGATGACAGTGATAGTTCAGAAACTAGTTCACTCTGACGGAAATGTTTTCATCTGTGAAAAAACAAAGACAATCAGAAATAGTGTTTCAAAGATAATATCAAGGGTTTGATTTGTGAGACTATTACTATAGATAGACCAGGGGAAAAAGTGGTTAAAAATTCTCTTCCCAATGATGTCATTGCTCATTACGTGTTATCAGGACTGAAAAAACTGTAGATTTGTAGATTAGCAATGAGGAGTCCTGAAGACTAATTTTCAGAGAAGTCACAACATGTGTCATGGTTTGGTATGTATCTAATGAAGCATTTCACCTATCGCAGAATAGGCAAGGTGCCTGTAGCATGTTATGATTGCTTGCCACGTGTAACCTGCAGGCCAAGGGAGGAGAGATGGTCTGGAAGGTGTTCATCTTCCCTTCAGCTAGGGGCACTGCCTTTTCTGGCTCTTGCATGGGGTTCTCATAAAAGCGTGGAGAATCTTGTTGATCTTTCTGTGTCATAATTTTCTGACTGTAAGCAATAGTGACTCTTCCATTCTCTTTAAAATACAGATTTCAATTTCAATGTGCAAGGAGAGTTAAAAATTCTCTGTGTCACAGGGTTGGTTTCCTCTGAAACCAGGTAGCACAGAAAATATGGACCAGCATTAACCTCCTGCACACCCACTTCAACTTTTTAAATAAAATAAAGAAGCGGTCTCATGCTGAAATAAAACTGCTCAGCCAGCCTTACACTGTTATCTACAGTTTTCCCCAGGAACAGCTGAGGGAGGCAATGAACTACAACATCAGAGGGTTGGTGCTGTCACTGGGTACGTTAACTGAAAGCGCTTTGCTCTGGCACTGAGGAGGATGTTATAACCTGTATCACTGTAGCAGGGCCTAGCAAATCTGCCCTCAGCTAAGATGTGAGGAAATGGTACTAGCTAAGGAACACATAAGAAGGGACCTCAGTAACTGACAATTAAATTATTCCAGTGGTAGCAGTCTGAAGAGCAAACACTCTTAAAAGCAGAGCTCTGAAAGAGAGCAAGAGTAGGGAACCATCCTGTGGGATCAGAAACTTTGGGAAAAATATAGAATGTGTTAAGGTAGCAGAGAGAAGCAAACTGCTGGATAAGCTGTGCCAGGAGAGTTTTGAAGTCCTCCTGCCACCCCAAAGGGACCAATAACAAACCTAGGAACAGCAAAAGGCTTTTCAAATCTAAATTTAATGTGAGAAAACTCCTAGTGTTTAGAAGTGGCGTATAAGTAGTGTCTGGAGGCCTGGAAATACAAGTATAGGTGAGGGTTGAGCAGGGTGATCATCCCCATCTTGGTATATTGGTACTAAGAGACATAGAGCGAGGAGCACAAAAGCCAGTGCTGACTCAAGAACAGCTGAGCCTTTTTGGGTGAGTTTGACAAATACTGTTCATTGCTATGTAAAAATGCATAGACTGTCTGTCAATGCCAGGGTGCAGCACTACTGGCAGCAGAGGGCTGTGACAATGGGGAAGATTGGTTTGGACTTTACAGTTGGAAGGTTTGCTAGAAAAATAAGATTAAAACTGGAAAATAACTGCCAAGCATGGTAACATTAATGAGAGCCACTGTTGCTATTGTAGGACAGTGTTTGATTTCATTTTAATACAGGAATTAATGCTAGTGAGGCCTGTGCAGGAGATAGTCAGAAGATGAAAGGAGAATCTCAGTATAACTTTATGAAGTTTCTAATTCCTCACAGCTGTAGAGAAAAAATAAAGTTCATGTAGAAAGCATGAAATTAAAAACCTAAATACCTTCAAACAAATAGAAAAACCTGAAAACCATTACTTTAAAATATCATATGTCATATATCTAGGACAATCTCTTGGTGTTAGAGGCTTTGTCTCAGGAAGTTTGGTTGCTTAGGGATATCTACTGCATGTTTTGCTGCTACTGCCACAGCTGATGAATGCAGATCAGTCCTGTGCTCTCTAGTTACTTTAAACGCCTCTCAAACATATTTATTTCTGGACAAATTCTGTTCTTGTTACAGCCAGGTAGGATACTTGGTGAAAGAGGAGGATTTACAGAAAAAAACTTGTTGTCCCTTCCTCCATATAATTGAGCAAGTAAATTCACTGAGATAACAAACCCACAGAACTGGTAAAACACATGCCAGATGTGTCTGTTTAATCACTGACCCACTCTTGTTTGTTTGTGTAGACTGCTAAGTCTTTGCTCTTCACACCTTGCTAACATATTCTGCACGTTGTGAAAAACCCTCAAGCTGAGGCCCTCGCCGCCACCACCACCACATTGCAGGCTGTCTTGGAAGTGAGCTTGGAGGACGTCCTCTGACAAGAAGTCCAGAGAAGGATGCCATAGTTGTCTGCTTCAGGCTTTTGGTCATTAAAGGCAGGAGAAAACACAGAAGAAATGAATAAAATGACTGCTGAATGTCTGATTGCCACTTGTGAAAGCTGACTAGCTAAAAACCAGCCCCAGTCTGCAAGTTGAGTTGCTAAATTAGCATGGTGCTGGTCCTGGGCTAATAGCTCCTAAGCTTGGGCTTAGCACTACGGCACTGTAACTCTCCAGCTTCCATCCAGCTCTGCATGCAGGGGAGTGGACACATCCCTCTCTGCACCTGCCCAGCTACTTCTGTTCTTAAATATCTCCTACCAGTAATGCTGATAACATTTTTCTTCCTTTGTCTGTTACCCTGTCACACATTCTGCTCTGATGCTGGACCCAGGCAGGTGGCTTGACCTTACCTGATCCCCTGTCCCTGCTGTGGATGGCTGCTTTCCCAGCAGGCTGCTTCACAGCCTCTTCCTACTGCTGGATTAGCAACGTTTTGGGTAGGATGTGAAGGAAGGAGATATTCTCTGCAGTGGGGGGCAGGGAAGTATTTTGAGATACTGGTCAGATCATTTTGTGGACAAAGGTGGTAAGAGAACTGCAAGTGTGGGCAAATGGGAATTTCAGAGAGTGCGTAACTGAGGGTGCAAATAATTTCTGTGGAGAGGCACATGCATATGAATATAGGGAAAAAAAGACAGTTAAGGCTCTAGTAGATGGGAGGACAGACAGTTTTCTCCATTTTGCCTCACAGCATCATCAGCAGAGACAGACTCCTCCCATCTGCTGGGCTCAGCAGCATCACTCCCTGAGCTGGTGGGAGGTGGCTGCATCATCCCAAGGTGCTTCTTTCCCAGAGACCAGGCACATATGCACAGCCACACATCCACATGTCCACACACGCCTGCTGGTGCTGATCCAAGGACAGCAGCTACCCAGTATATTTTGGTTTGTGTTGATGCTTCTTGCACCCAACTTGAAAATGAAGGGACTTGACTGTCAAGCAGAAGGATTCCTTGCCTTCATTGAAAAGAATTTGGCATCCTACAGCCTTTGAGCAATAGAAAATAGGAAAGGATTGGGAAACTCCTCACAGCAGTAGTTACTGGCTGGTCGGGATACCCCAGCCGTGTTCTCCCTTCACTGGGATAAAATGATGGGTCCTATAACACGCCACGCATCCCGACTCTTCCACTTCAGGTCTGCCGGTTGGAGCAGCCGCTGCATCCACAGCTCCCCACCCGAGGAAAAAGTGGGACTGGTGGTGAGTTCTGTCTTTGCATCCTCACTTTTCCTCTCCTCACCCACAGCTTGGGTGTGAGTCCCAGTCTTCTCAGGAAGAGCTTCCTCTCAGTATTCTTTCCTGTATAGACAATATAGGTTTTCTTCACTCCAGCTAGATGCCACCTCTCCCCAGGAACTCCCCTCCACTCCTTGCAGAATTTCTTCTCTTCCCAACTCCTAGATGGCAAATTTGTTCCCAAGAGGAAGGAGATGCTCTCACAGCATCCTATAGAGACATGTGTCACAAATTACCATTTCTGTGGAGTGCCCTTTTAATGAGCTTTGATTAGACTTCCCAGCACAACAACTCTAATATGTGATTATAGAAAACACACAACTAAATTTTTAGCAACAACTCTCTCCCCTATTATATCAACTCCCAGTGTTAGTTAGATACCCAAAGTTCTTGTATATGATTAGTGGTGAGCTGCACCACTGTAACAATAAGCAAATAATACTGGTTTTATAAAGATTTTATTCATAAAAAGCTCAAGAAATAGGCACAAAAGGTACTGATTGTGTAGGAAAATAAGAACTTAGCCATCTCTTTATTTTAAGATGTCTTTTATGCTTTTAAATGTGTCTGTGCATGGCATGGAGCAAGATAATTTTTGTCCCAACTGCTGTGGATTACTAGTGCTTCTAGTCCAAACATAAAATAATCCTCTGTGGATTATTTTTCCTTCAGAATCTGTCATGTTTTTGGGATTATAGCTGCAGAAGTTCACATAATTTGGTTGGCAATAGACTGCTTACCCTGGGAATGTTCCAGTTTGTTTAGCTTTATTTAACCTTATTTCCTTTAATTTAGGAGACAATCATTGGATTCTCAGCATTTTCACTGGCAGTTCTTGGACCGGCTGGATGGTTCCTGTGCCACCTTTCAAGCTATAAAAAGAAACAGAAAACATCCCTTCAAAATTAGGATCTGGAGGCTGCAGGAAGCTGTAATACTCCTAACTTGGACTCTCTTGAAAGGGAAAACACAGGGACCTGACGGCCAGTTTAAAACAAAATGATTGAACCATGAGTTCAGGTTTTATGTGTGCCACATTGCTTCCATATGGGGGGAAAAAAAGTCCAGGTAGACAGTATGGCTAACTAAAATCTCAGTTCACACACTGTCATCAGTCCTGTGGGACAGGTCCCAGGTCAGAAATGGTGTAGCGATGCAACATAGTGGTAGGTCTACTCTTCCATCTTCTGCTGAAGTTGGACTAGTCTGCATGGGCCAGTCTGAATCTGTCATTAGGTACCATCAAAACTTTAAATAAATGGGAGAAAATATATTAAAAAAAAATCTAGTACTTTCATTTATACTCATCTCAGACAAAAACTCTGAGAGTTTAAGATGATTTTCTTGAAAGTTTATCTTTAACCTTTACATGTGTTCTTTTGATGTGTTCCCCCACCTAATCTACTTTTCCACCAGAATAAGTGTTTTTCTGCAGGTCATGATTGTCAGATACTTCAATTTATTTTCAATTTTTAGATTAAAATTTGTGACATTTGAGAGATTTTCCCATGGCTGCTATTTGTAATGAATGCTATGATAAATACTTTGACTATATAGTTTAGGACTATATTTGAAATACATACAATAAATAAGATTTGTTTTATGTTATAAAGGAATGACTTCTAATGATTTCATGTCTGTCTTGCAAAAAAATACAGAATATTAACCTTTTGTGATGCTTTAGGATTAGTATTCCATCAAGTCATTTGTAATGTCTAATATCAAAACAGATTCTGAAAGTAGGGCTGTGAATGTGTCAAAGTGTGCATTCTTGCTGTACTTCTAAAATATGGTTTTCAAATAAATTGAGTTCCCTTCAGTCTTTTAACCACAACTGAAGTTTTCAGAGTGAGAACAGAGGCACCTTGATTGTTTCAAGATAGTGGTATTGGTTTATTTTTTTTTTAAAATTTAGCTTTATCACTGAATTGAACTGCCTGATCTGAAGCCCAGTTACATATGTGGAAAGTTTCCCACAGATTTGGATGAGTTTTGGATAGGCACCTACATTCCTGGTATCCAGAGAAAAGCCCATGCCAGTAACTGAAATATAGCTGTGCAAATACTGTGTGAAACTCTGCTCCTGCACACTGCAAGCGCATCCACTGAAATCAATAAAACTATTTTGCAGAATCTTTTGTGACAAATGGTTTTGAACATTTCAGCATGCCTGCTTGTCCTGCCTCTGATTTTGTCATCCATCTCTCACCTAGTAATAACTAAATAAATCAGTAAGATATGACATTTCAGTTGTTGTACTTGTCCTTTTAAATTATGGCAATGAGTAATAAGATTGTCTAGTTATATTGTGTACTTGGGGTATGTGAGTGAAGCACTGAGAATTGCACTAGATGAAATGTGGTAAAAAAGTCATCTGGTGTTTAATATCTGGCAATATAGATACATGTTTATATTGAAGCAGGGATAATTTTTAGAAACTACTTACATAAAGGACTATTTAAAATGTAAGTATTTTTCATAAATATATATTTTTCAGATTTCCAGTCCACTTGAAGCATTTCCTCCTAAAAGTGATATGGATCACATTTTACAAGCGTTTTAAAATACTGCTGTTTTCATGTAGCCCTCTTTACTGATGGATTGCAAATAGATCTGTAACCCTGAGACTGGAAGCTTTGGGGAACATGGTGCACAGAAAACTGAGATGAAAAGGAGGGAAGCTAGGTCATTGCAGGCACTTTTATTCCTGTTAGTGTGGTATGAGTGAGCTAATAAGGTCTACCAAGTGCAAGAGTGTTTATTTTCTGGCCTAAAACAGCCAGAGTTCAGCCAGGGCTGGGCTGATAAATGCAGCTGGTGGTGCCCAGGGCTCCAGCTCCACCAGATGGATTTTCCTCAGGCTTCCTGCAGCTCTCAGAGCCATTTGGTCAAAATGGTTATTTCAGCAGCAGCGACCCTACTTGCAGCCCAATGGGTACCACAGCACCAGCGCTCCCTGCTAGTTCAGGGATCTCTGAGCGGTGCTGAGCTTTGAGTGCGGACATCAGCGAAGCCCTTTGCAAAGACAGACAAGAGTCACCCTGCTGTAATTCTACAGATGGGGAGTACCAAACACAAAGCGCCTGCCCGAGATGAGGCAGCAGATTAGAAGGAGGTGGAAACAGACTGCTGGAGGAAGGTTCCCTGCTGTGTTTCTCATTGTGTATCCACATCAATGCTCTGCATTTCTTGCAGATGTGCCAAAGCTGGCTTTAAGCTGGCTACAGGTAGTAGCACAGGTAACACATATATGCTGGAAGGTAAGTGGCTGAAGCCTGTCCTTCCATAGGAATATAAGTAACAACCATTCCAGCTAACACAAAAGGTCTTGTATTGAATTACACTTTGGAATATTTACATGGTTTGTGATTATAGTTACGTGCTGCAGTACATTTTTATGCTAAAATACTCATTATAGCTCTAAGTAAGTAGAAGGAGAAGTGACCATGGTGCCTCTCAGCCACTATATTGCCTCTTCTCAAGAATGGATATTCTAGATGAGCTCATAGTTTAAGAGACCCAGTAGTATTCAGCTTATGGTCCATACGCTCACACTGGGTCTGCAAAAAGTAGCTGGGGAATACTAACCAATTGTCAGTAGACTTAAATTTGCTATAGATAGGGCAACACATCCACTTGACAATTTGCAAGGGTCTGCAGATGAGAAAAATATTGACGTTCCTGTGTAAAGTGCAGCAGCTTTACTACAGGCTGCTCTAAGGGTGCTCCGGTTCTGTCAATTTAGTTCACTTTGTGTTTCACACTAAGGCTCTAGTCTCTGCTAGTCCACCCTTCAGTTCATCTTACATAGCTCCTGGATGTCTATGTGGAGCAAACCAATTTGGAGGAGGGACAAGCTGGCTTACTGGCTGCTAGGAAGGTAGCCTTCAAGCACATGAGCAAGGTCAAACTTCAGTTGTTACTGAGCCAGGGTCTGTACCCTGGCACGGGTCACAAACGTGGTACACACGCAGTAAAACGGTGAGGACCTGAGCAGCGTTGCATGTTGCGTGCTTTCTCCTCACCTCCTTCATGGAAAATCTCATGACTTCTTTTGCTCTCTGTTAGTATTTTTGCCTGGCGGAGGCCTTTCCCAAACATTTTTACTTCAGTTTAAAAATACTAAAGCAAAATAAAAACTATGCTCTGGGTTTCTTGTCTTCCAGGTTCACGTCTTAGACTTTGGGCCATGATAGGTTTAAGAAGGCATTTTTTTGACACTTGTCATTCTAATCCCTAAAGCACTACTAACACTACAACGTGCTTTTACTTTAGCCATGTAGGTAGTTGGTATAGTCAATTTTGCACACGTCTGAGATTAAAGGTAACAAAACCATTCAAGTTATTGGGGGGAAGATCTAATTCAGCCAGGGTGATGCTAATTTTCACAAACACAGCATGGTAGCTGTCACAAATACTGTGCTTCTTAGAGCTAGTAAAGCCAATCTCTGATCTTATAATAAGTCCTAGTACATGCTCATCAGGTTTGTGCTAGTTGTCTATGTAGGTCACCATTTATTTCTCAAAACTCCACTGCTATGGCAACAAATTAAGTATTTTGTTCACTTAGAGGCTAATGAGATTACTCTAGAAGAGAAATTGAGGGCATTAATCAGACTTTTTTTTTTACAGTGACAGTGACAAATGTAATAATAAAGCTAACATCCACAAAGTTAATTGAAGTAATTGTCAGAACAAGAAGAAAATTACAGATTTGTAAATACAACCAAATAACCACTGTATTTCCTAATGATTTTTTTTCCTGAAGTCCTAATTATTCTAAATTCGGGAGGGAAAAAACAAATATTAATATCACAAGCTGGCTACTCTGTTGGGATCACAGTACTGGCAACGACACCCAGAGCTCTTTACTGCTCTGTCTCTCACTTTAAATCAGCCCAAGCCAGTGATGACAGAAATACATTTGTCACATGCCAGATGGCATAACTGATATGGGTTGGTGACTTCAGCCGAGCTTCTGATCACATCATGATCACTTCTGCCACGACTGCCAACATCTATTATTCTATTCTATTCTATTCTGTTCTATTCTATTCTATTCTAATTTCTATCCTACTGTACTCTACACCTTCCTCCTTAGAATAGCGACATTCCTGTCCTCCCACAGCAGGAGGTCTGGTTGTTTTTTTTTCTGTACATACTGCTGTGTGATAGTAACCCTGAAGGCAAGACAGGTTTTCCTTGCATTTTTAAGTCTCAGCACAGACTGGATATACTTCTCCTGGGAAGAAATTCTTTTCCTGCAGACAATCAGCACAAGACTATAAAAGCTGTCAGTAATATTGTGCTACTTTTGTGCATAGACATGATTTTCTGTGAGTGAGAAGAGGTGCCTTTCCTGTTCACTGTCTCTTAGCTGACGCCAGTTAACCCAGGTGTCTGAGCCCTGAGGAACAGCTCCAGAAAGCATCCTGTGTCAGCCAGGATACATGCTGTAGCATATCTGAGTAGAGCCTAATGGTTCAGTTTAATCACAGATAGACATTTTCCTCAAGCGATTATCTATTTGACCATCATTCATGAGGATTAATCTTATAGAGAGCAAAGATTTACAGCCAAATTAATGGGGTCTAACTATTGCTGTCAAATGCACATGTCTGAGCCTGAGGGTCTCTATCTGCTGTTTGAATCTGACAGGGAGGAGATCAGTCCCTACATAGGTCCTGTTCAGGGGCTCCAGTCCTGTCTATACGAAGCTCCTTGCATCTGGGTTAGGTTAGCCTGGGGTAGTGGTAGATACCCAGAGAGCACCATGTGGGCTGAAAAGTCCTGAGTGCCAGAGAAGCTCACCCTCTTCTGCTGCTGTTCCAGTTGACTTGTTATGTTTGTTTTTTCTTACTGGGATTACAACTGGCTCATCAGGCAGACTTTACTCTCCCTTGCCTCCTTTATACCATGGCAGAGCCTTCAATTCAGATAGGGCTGTAGTGAGTAAAGCAAGAATTTGAGACATTCCAAGCATTTTCCCACCTCTACTGCAGGGTTTAATATCCCTATCACACTGCAGTTATTGATAAGATCCTGCCAGAAATTGTAAGCAAGTTTAAAAAACCTGAGACATTGAATTAAAATAAATTGAAGTTGGCTGGTTTTGTTTGTTTTGTGGGTTTTTTTGTGTTTTTTTTGTTTGTTTTTAAATAAGACTTACAAAACATTTTGGTCCTTGCCTCTCATTCAGGCATTGAAATCCTAATTTGTTTTAAACATTGTTTATATTGCATTTGAGTATCTGAATGTATCAGGCAAGAACTAACTGTTATTTAAAATTCAAATACGGATTCATGTGATTACCTGACTCTGGAAGCTGAGCCTTTGAGGAAAATACAGTGAGAATGTATCAAGAGTTGGTAACAGTGAACATCTCTGTATACAAACATGTACATATATACCTGTAAACAGATACATAGACAGGTTTATTTTTTATATATATGTACACTCACTTTAATTTATGAACAATTTAAAAATTTTCTGTACACGCTTCAAGGTAGGTGAGCTTAGGATTTTGTATTTTTCAGAAAGGATTACCTTTCTAAAAGTAGATTTTTTAATGCTTGGAGATTAAAAACAAATGAACAATACTAGATTTTGTGTCTCTGTTCAGAGCCGAATACTTGAAAATGCAATTCAAAGTGACAACAGTCACACAAATAGTGAGTTCAGCTCTTGATGACTTCTTTTCTTACAGTGTACTTCATTAATTTATTCTTGAATTATCTTGTAATTGCAATTCACAGTGTTATGGCAAAGTTTAGTTAAAACCAGCACAAAGCACACAGTATACTCCCCATCCCTTCCAAACCTTATCTACCTTATGCTGCAAAACCCACAATTTCAGTCAGTGAAACAGAGAATGTGGTTTACAACTAACTCCTCTGTAAGAGGTAGATATATTTTCTAGCTCTCTTGAATATACTTTTTCACCTTAATATCCAGGCATCCAGCTGACTGATTTTCAAGGATCACCTTCAAGCGCCAGAATGGTCCCTCCCAACATGGAGGAAGTTAAGCACAGGTCACAGGAGGCTTGCATGGATGAACAAAGTGTTCCTGATGAAAGTCAAACATAAAAAGGAAGTTTACAAGAGGTGAAAGCAGGAGCAGGTGACCTATGAGGAACATAGAAACACTGGCTGAGTGTGCAGGGATGGGGTTAGGAAAAGGAAGGCCCATCAGGAATTGAATCTGTTGAGGGAACAAGAAGAGCAATGAGAAGGACTTCTACAGGGACATCAGCAGCCAAAGAAAGGGTAGGGAAAATGTGGGTCCATTGCTGAATGGGGCAGGGGACCTGCTGATGAAGGACATGAAAAAGGCCAAAGCACTCAATGTCTTCTTTACTTTGGTCTTTTCTGGTAGGACCTGCCTTCAGGAATCCCAGGCCCCTGAGGCCAGTGGGAGATTCTGGAACAAGGAAGACTTACCTGCCAGTAGAGGACGATCAGGTAAGGGAACATTTAAACAAACCAGCCATACATAAGTCCATGGGACATGATAGGATACACACACAAGTGCTGAGGCAGTTGACCAATGTCATTGTAAGGCTACTTCTGATTATCTTTAAAAGGCCAAGACAACTGAGAAATAGAAGAAAGCAAATGTCACTTTTCTTTTCAAGAAGTACAAGCAGGAGGATCTAGGAAACTATAGGCCAGTCAGTCTCACTTGGATCTCCGGTGTCCAGGTTTCAGCTGAGATGGAGTTAATTTTCTTTCTAGCAGCTGGTATAGTGCTGTTTTGGATTTACTCTCAGAATAATGTTGAGAAGACACTGATGTTTTTAGTTGTTGCTAGGTAGTTGTAGTGTCTAAGTCAAGGACTTTCTAGCTTCCCACACCCTGCCAGGTGCACAAGAAGCTGGGAGAGCACAGCCAGGACAGCTGACCTAGACTGGCCAAAGGGATATTCCCTGCCATATAACATCATGCTCCACATAGAACTGAGAAAGGTAGCTGGGAGGTGGGATTGCTGCTCAGAAACAGACTGGACATCAGGGTTTATTTTCCTTTTCCACATGTGGTAAGCAATTGCATTTGTGCACCACATGTTTTATATATATTATTATTATTATTGTTGTTGTTATTAGTATTATTATCTTCCTATTAAACTCTCTTTATCTCAACCCATGAGTTTTTTTCCATCCTCCTCCCCATGCCCTTGGGGAAGGGAGGTGTGAGCAAGCAGCTGCATGGTGCTTCATTACTGGCTGGGGTTAAACCACAACACCTGTGAAGACGATGGAGCACATAATCCTGGAAACCAATTCCAAACACATTAAAGACAAGAAGGTGATTTGGAGTAGTCAGTGTGAATTTACAAAGGGAAAATCATGCCTGACCAACCTGATAGCCTTCTACAACAAAATGACTAGCTTGGTAGATGAGGGGAGAGCAGCAGATATTTTTCTTTAGCAAGACTTTCACCACTGTCTCCCATAATATTGGCATTAACAAACTGATGAAGTATGGACTAGGTAAGTTGACAATGATGTGAACTGAAAAGTGGCCAAAATGCCAGTCTCAGAGGGTTGTGATCAGTGGCACACAGTCCAGCTGGAAAACAGTCAGTAATGCTGTACTGCATGGGTCAGTACTGGGGCCAGTACTGTTTCATGTCTTTGTCAGTGACCTGGGTGATGGAACGCCCTTTGCAAATATGCAGATGGTACAAACTGGGAGGAGTGGTGGATACACCAGATGGTTGTGCTGCCATTCAGATGGATCTTAAGAGGTTGGAGAAATGGGCCAACAGGAGTCTCATGAAGTTCAACAGATGAAAATTCAAGTCCTGCACCTCAGGAGGAATAACCCCATGCACCAGTACAGACTGGGGCTGACCAGCTGGAAAGCAGCTCTGCAGAGAAGGACCTGGAGGTCCTCGTAAACACCAAGTTAACCAAGAGTCAGCAATGAGCCTTTGTAGCAAGAAGGCCAACAGGATTCTGGGCTGCATTAGGAACAGCATGGCCAGCTGGTCAAGGGAGGTGATTATTCCCCTCTCCCCAGCACTGGTGAGACCCTGTCTGGAGTGTTGTGTCTCCTGGGTTCACCTGTACAAGACAGACATGGACATACTGGAGTGAGTCAAGGGAAGGGCTAGATGATGAAGAGACTGGAGCATCTGTCATATGAGGAGAGGCTGAGGGAGCTGGGATTGTTAACCTCAACAAGAAAAGGCTTGGGGGGGATCTTGTCAATGTGTATAAATACCTGAGGGGAGAGAGTAAGAAGATGGAGCCAGATTTTTCTCAGTGGCACTCAGTGACAGGACTGGCGGCAATGGGCACAAACTGAAATACAGGAAATTCCACTTAAACATGAGAAAAAAACTTTTCTACTGTGAGGATGGTCAAACCTTGGAACAGGTTGCTTAGAGAGATTGTGGGGTCTCCATCCTTACAGATATTCAAAACCTGACTGGACATGGCCCTGAGCAATCTGCTTTAGTTGACCTTGCTCTAAACAGGGAAGTTGGAGTAGACAAGTTCCAGAGGTTCCTTCCAACCTCCGTGATTCTACGATTCTGTGAAATTTCCACTCATGAACTCAGAAAAGTACCATTTGTTCTTTTTGGTTTTCATCAGTTGGTATGTAAGTTTTCCATTCCCCATGCATTCATTGTTAAAAGTATGTTCTTGCATAAATGACTTGTGGACTGCAGGATGCCTCCAGCTTTTATGTGTTCTCTTAACTGAGTGCATGCAGAGGTAAAAAGCATATGGACATAAACCTTAGCTGCTTAAAAATGTTTCCAGTGGAGCACTGTACCCATTTTACTAGGCAAATTCATGAGGATCTTGCTGAGAAGTGTTGATTTCTATTCAGCACAGAGACTTGAGAAATTAATTCCCAGAGTGCCATGTTCCTGTATTTGCTCCTTTATGACATTTGCTTACAATTTAAAGCACGAGTCTCTATACTTCTATTAACAAACCAGGCAAACCTATCAAATTGTTTGACCAAATAACAGATGACTTGTATCAGGATTTATTTGGGGCATAGGCATTGTATAGGTATGCAGAAGGACTCATAGGCAATAAATTGCTTTCCAGATACCTGAAAGACATGCTGAACTGTATAGGACCTTGTTCGGTAAATGCAGGCATAGCTGCAATTTTCAACCACTTAAACCAAAGAAGAAATTTTACATGAGAAATGGAATTCATATTTTCTCAGTGTATTCCTGCTTTATCAACTGGAGTGTTTTTAGTAGGCTCACCACTGCAGTATGTGAACACTTGGTATATATTTAAGGATACCTATGGGAGTTCTGTTCCTCTCAGTGCACAGTTCCCTATTGTTCTGTAATGAGCAATAAAGCAGTTCAGATGATTGATTTGTTGCATCAATAGACAGAAATTCAAGATAAAGATGAGACCTGCCTTCAACAGCTTATTTCAGTGAGATCTGAAAGCCATTTGTCTGTATTTTTATAACTTATGTTCTATGTTGTGAGACCTAGGGTTGGGGGAAGTGGGGCTTGTAGCACCCACCTCCCTGGGCACTTCATTAAATTAATTAAATAGAAAAAACTTTCACTGACTTTCTAATAAAAGAATAGACTTAAATGTTTACTCTTAAATGTTTGAATGTAAAAGAGTGAACTTAAATGTTCAGGTAGCAACCTATGGGATCTTGCAGCAAGCCCAAGAGGAAGAAGGAGCAAACCACATATGGGAATGGGCCAGTGCTCTTTGTTTTTGTGAAGTAGTGCTCAAGGAAATGGAGATAACTCATACCTTTCAGTTGCTGATCAGTCTCACTAAAGTCATTGCAGCTTGTTCGTACTAGCCAGTAGTAGCGGTTTAAGTTGGATCCTCTTTCCCTTTGGGGCTTGCAAGCAGCAGGGAGCGTGCGAAGAACTATGGCCTCAAGGAAATGCACCAAGAGCTCTATTTTGGACCTAATTAAGTGGTGTTGGAAAAATATTGGACATTCATTATTTTTAGAAGATTGCTTTGAGAAGAAAAGCCAACCTGTTAAATGCCAGTGAACAGCATCTGCCCCTTCACGGCAGTTCCCAGCATAAAATGTGCATCATCCCCAAATCAGGGCAGCAGTAATTTAGATGCTGTGCCTTGCATGATGAATAATAAAATGTACCTATTTTCCTCCACCTCCACAGCACCGTTCTCTTTGGCTGCCACAGGCCTACTCAATGCAGCCCAGCCTTTTGGGGACAGTGTGTTGCAACTGGCTTTTTATTTATGAACATCAAGGCTTCCATGCTCTGGCTGATGAAGTACTACTGCTTCCACATACCTCTCTCAGAAGCATGAGGATCTGAAAAACTGTTACGGAAAGTTTCAGAAAAGAGACTCATAGCCATAGTTATTACTGTACTACCACGACCCGTCTTTCCATCCTACCTTCATCCTGCACTGACAGTGCCTGGGGCAGTAAACATAGCTGAGAACTGGTGACATAGAGGGGACATCAGGGCTGAGCTCAGCCTTCATCTCTTTGGTAAGGGCAGATAATGGCCGGACCATCTCAGAGATGCTTGGCACACCATGGAAACAAGTGGGGATACTCAGCCAGAGGCACCTGAAGTACACAGTGGGAGCCCAGGGGGTTGAGGGCGGGAGAAGTAGTGAAAGAAACAACATTCTTGTTTCAAGCAAAGACTAAAAAGGAGTGCACAGACACAGCCCCAGGAACAACCCCTGACAATAATGTCGCCATCCCTGGCCCAGCACAGCGCGCCTCCTTTTGCAACCCCCAAGCAGCAGCAGGGCGGCGGGCCGGGGTGTGCGCACCACCAGCCCCTCAGCAGCCCCAAACACCCTCGAAGCCCCGGGGGGCACCGGAGGGGCTCGCCAACATCTTCCGGCCCGGCAGCTCCCGGCCCAGCGCTGCGGCAAGCTCGGTGCTTCGGTGAGAGAACGTCCCCGCCCGCTGCGGGTGCTTCAGGGCTGCCCCGGGGCGGGCGGGCGGGCGGGCGGACGAGCAAGTGGACCTCCCTCATCTCTTCCAAGGCCACCCCCATTCCGCAGCCGCTCCCGACTCCGTTCGCCAGACGCTCTTTCCCTTTAAGAGTCCGTTCCCGCCCAGCCCCGCCCGCTGCCCGCCGCTCCCCAGCCCGCAGCCCTGCGGCAGCGGCAACCGGCGCTAAGGCGAAGCGGACATCGCCGCCTTCACTACGGCCGGGGGCAGGCGCTCCTCGGCGGCTGAGGGACAGAGCGGGGCGGCAGCATGTCCACCAAGGCGGAGCAGTGTGAGTGCCGGGGTCAGGCGGCGCGGGCCGGGGCCTGTCCGAGGGGAGCGGGTGGCAGCCGGCCGAGTGTGCCTTCCTGTCGATGGCGTTGCCTTGCTGCCGGCTGTCAGTTGCCCCGGTGCCGGCTGTCAGTCGCCCCGGCGGGATAGCGCCGCCCGACCTCCTCCCGCGTTATGTGGCGTCCGCGTAGCAGCTAGTGCAAGGGGAGGGGGGAGCTGCCTGCATTCTGGCTCTTTCTGTCTCAGCCCGCTTGCTTGGTAGCGGCGGCCCTCGGAGCGTCTCGCCTCCCGCCCAGCGCCTCGCTGGCGGGGTGGCCCTTCTGGGGAGGCGGCATGCTTGTGCAAGGGCAGCGCCGGGGACCTGAGCGGAGGAGACGAGGGATCCGGGGATGAGAGTTAAGATTGAGACCGCCTGCTCGGCCCTTGGCCCCATGGCGGGAAGAGTCTGCCGGTGCTGTGCCCTGTCCCAAAGGATGTACTCACCTGAGAGACTGGAGATCCGACTGTGCAGACCAGAGGTGACCCATGCATTGCCATCTTGAAGGTGGTCTTGCTGTGAGCTAGAGAAGGGACGTGTGCTGTCATTCTTGCCTGTGCTCACCTTTTAGGTGAACGCAGACTGTTACTGTCTTGCCTACACGCCACCTGCCGCAGCCCCCAGAGTGTCCCAGCAGGACCCCCCGGGTGCTGACATCCCCCTGCCCAGGGCCTAGCGTGCCTCCTCGCAGCCACGGACATGTTAACCACCATGTTGTCTAGATCTGATCGGAGCAAGATCAGATGACATGATTGTTGGGACGTCAGCAGCTGGGCCATGCTTGTGTTCCCCCACTGTTGTTACTGGTGTGTCTGCAGGAGCCCTGGTGGGAGGCTTAAAGAAAAATAGCAGGGTATTGGAGCTTGTTGCCCATATCAAAGCTACTTTCTCTCCTGATACAGTGTCATGGTTGTGAGCCAGGTAGTCTGTGTCCAGTAGGTTGGATTGATGTTTGTCATGACATGGTGTGATCTGACACTTCACGTACTGAGACTTGCTGTCTGTCTCCTTCCTCCAGGTCACTAGGAAGGATCCTTGTATTTATATATGCCTGTGCTGAACTGATCTAAGGAAAAGAATACTTGTATTTTTTTCCTTTAGGGTTTACTGCTTATTTACAGTGATGGATGATGTTGCTATTAAAATATTATGTGGATGCTAATTTATTGCTGTAGGGTTGTACTTCTGTCTTCATAAATAGGCAACTGTGCAACAGCCCTGAAGCGTGCAATGTTCAGATCTGTACCATTCTGTTCTTTCTGCCTTCCCCACCCCCAACCTGAGTTCTGTAATTGTTTCTTCTTTCTTGTGATACTTATACATTAATTATGCTGCTTTCACACCGGCATGTGGAAGAATTTCTGCTGCCTTTTGTCTCAGCACTGGCTTTGGCATTTTCTTCCTTTTCTATTCTGCCTTCTCCGTTCCTCTATTCCTAATGCTTTTGGTCTGCTCTGTTTGAGCTTCTTTTTCATGTTTTTTCCTTGGCTGTTTTTTCTTTTCATCTCTTTGTACTGTTCAAGATACCGCATCTTGCCCTGCCATGTCCTGTTGTTCTCTATTTTAAGATTTACTTGGGGTCCAGGTTTCAGATCTTTCTGCCTTATAACGTTCTTTTTCATGATGCTCCAGGTAGAGTATTCAGTTAATGGATGAACCCTGTGCATTCTAACCTACTGAATGTATTTTGTTTAACAAGGCTGCTCCCCTGACTAGTTCTTATGGCATTACCAAATGTCTTTGTCTCTATATAACTTCAAGATTCCCTCACCTGCAATTTTTGACTAACGGTGATGGACTCCAACAAGGATTCTATTGATTTGCATACATCACTATCAGGCAAACCTTCAAACCCCAACTGTTGCTGTTACTGCTTCTGTCCTCACTGACTGACAGGAAGAATCAGAATGTCTCGGGATGGAGTCACGTCACAAGTCGTAATGACTCTCAGTCTACCACACAGCAGCAAAACACAATGAATGAGGAAACAGACTGATCAGAACAGAAGAGGTGCTGCTCTAAACATGAATCTGTGGCCACCCCACAGCTCTTTGGCAGGTTGTATAAACAACAGGTAAAATGGTGGCAATCTGGGAAGTCATCTCAAGAAGCCTCTGTTTTTTGTGATCCCATGCATCTTGTATCTCATACCAGTGGTATTGACAGTGACTTTCATCATTGGATTCATCATGGCATGCCTGAGGTGTTCTATTGTATTCAAAGAAAATTAGTTATTTTTCACCTTAAATAGCAGTAACTGGTGTTTAGTTATGGTAAATAATGTCCTGGGAATGCCTGATGCCCACTCTGTTCTCCAGGACAGTGGAGCAACCAAGACCATCTTTAAAGACTCCTAATGGTTTCACTCTTGATTCAATCAATGCTTACAAGGGGGCGAGGGAGTTTAGCTAGGTCTGTGTAGATCCTAGAGAAATACCCAGCAAAGCAGTGTAGAATAACTTTTTTCTTTTTCTTTTTTCTTTTTTAAATTTGTTTTATTTGACAACCTTATGGCAATGGTTAAGTACTTCCACAGAGTGACATCACTTTTTAAGTGTATCTCTGGGTGCTCAGAAACTCAGAAAATTGGATCATTCACATACTTCTGTGTCTTGAAAGCTGGCAAAGTTTTGCTCTGGAGCTTTCCTTCAGAAGGTTGTCTGTATTCTGGGGAGCTGTGCTGAAATTGTTAGTGTTCTGGGAAACAGAATGAGAGATGAGGTTGAAACCTTTATCCTAAGGCTAATGTTAATACTTAGGCTTTATAAATAAATTTTCTGATACAATTGCATGACAATTCTGATTAATAGAAATAAATAGATTTCCTTCTTTATTAAAAAAAGCCATTCTAGACATCCTATACTCTTTATTGAAAGTAAGTAGCTGTAGAGAAGCAGACAGTTCTCTGAAATACATCTAGACCTGAATTCTGACATCATCTTTGGCATTTTGTTAATCCAATTCACTTACAGATACCTGACAGCAAACCATGGCAGCCACAGTAAACTGTGCATCTTGCTGTGAAGTGTTCTTTGCTGAGTACTGTGAAATGTGGTCTATTTTCTTTGCAAATATGCCTGGCTTCATACTCTTCATTTTCCCTGGCAAGAGAAAGTAGCATCACAAAATAAGTTTATGAAGTAATTCCTTCCTTACTCTAACCTAATTTAGATTAGTTTTTATAGGGGTCTTCATGACATTAAAATAAACCCAAAAAAGTGTCTATCTTTAAATAATCTGGTAAACTGATCTGCAAATTTGAGACTGAAACTGAGATAGTGGGCAGAAAGAATGAGGTGTGGGACCAGGAGGGGAAAATAGGTCTTGGACTGCTGAAATAAACTTCTGTAAGCTGGAGTGAAACACATCATGACCAAGTGTTACTACCCTAGTGGTTTTGGGGGTGCGTAGGAATCTAGTTATGGCTGGTCTCACAGAGACAGGGATAACCTACTGCAGAGGACAGTTCATGTGCCACAGGCCTATGTGGTGGCCCAAAAGGCTCTGATCTTGCCCTAGCTATGCTGAGGCAATCTGAGTCCATGTGACAAACGTCTGTTTTCAGTTGTTTGGGGGGAAGAAAAGCGGTGATTGATTTTAATTATCCATTAATGTCACCTTAAAATAGATTTGTGAAGTAAAACACTTAAAAGTGAGGAAATATAATGAAAATTGCTTAGTTTATTACTTTTTGCATATGTATTATGACAGTCTCCCTAATTGTATTTTGATTTGCTGTTTTCCCCTAGATCCCAGCCCTATTCAGTCATATGATGGGCTTTCTCCCTGTGATGAAGCAGGGTAATACCATGAGGGAGACTTTTTGACTGTAGAAGCTTCACTTGGTGCAGAAATTGGGAGGGTACAGTCAGTACAGCAGGAAACAGGAGAAGGATGATCATGATGAGGGCAGTTGCGTGCTGGAAGACTGGGTTTCTTGTCATGCAATTCAAGCAAAAAGTATTCTTTGCTTGACGATTATTTGAGTGTTCCTCATTGTATGGATAACTGACTTGAAATTGTCAAACTCATTTGTTGTGTGACTGAGCACTCACAGATGCTTTTATTTATTGGACGTGAAAGTCCAGTACATACTGCTATCTATTCTGGCAAAATGGCTCTCGGTATCTCAAGCTGACCCTCCAACAGGAGTTGCAGACACTTTGCTCTTGGTGTCTGTTCTTCAGTCTTTTTCTGTAATATGCATACAACGTCACCCCTTCTCATTCAACTTGTCAATGATACAGAAAAAAAATCAGAATGCTCATAAAATGTTCAGATACAGCAGCAGCAAGAGGCATAGGGACGTCTCTCAGGAAGTTAGTGCTCTTCTGTTCAGCAGAGGACTTGATAATATTCATTCTTTAATAAATGCCATTTGACAATGACAATTAAACAAACTATTGACTAATTGCTCATTTAGGAAGCACAATTTATCTTCCATGCTGAAGGAGCCCTGTAGTGGAACAAAGTATATCTTGGTGTAGTGGAAGACTGTCATAATCCATATGCTCAAGGGCTGAAGTAATTCAGAAGCATCTTTCCTTTTTAACTATTATACAGTCTTAGTGCACTTTTAACATGATTAAGAGTTCCCAGCCAGCTCTGCTTCCACTGAGGCTGTGTTGGCACTTCTGTGCCTTCTGCTTGGCACTCTTGCACTGGAATATTCAATTTATTCAGTCAAAACAGAAGGAATGTAGAGACTTTGCTGTTTTTTACAGTTAAATAAAAAAAAAAATCAGAAATGGTAGGAACAGACATGATTCTGTTGAAGTCTGAAAAAAAACTAAATAAAAATTTTTGTGTTTTGTTTTTTTTTCTTTTATGTAGTTGCTTCCAAAATCCGTTACCTTCAGGAATACCACAACCGGGTTCTCCACAACATTTACCCTGTGCCCTCTGGAACTGACATTGCAAATACTCTGAAATACTTTTCTCAGACATTATTGAGGTAAGTTTTAACGAATGCTCTTGAAGAAAAAAGAGCTAAAGAATTGTAGAAGGTATTAATTGACTTTGAATTGGTTGCAAGATTTAATGGGTCAATGCTCAGCCAAAAAGAGTCAGAGCATAATTTAAGAAAGGAATAGTATGAATGAATCACTTCAGTGGCTGTTGCCCAATTTGCCCAGTTGAGCTGCTTATTGTGTGGCTGATTCTAAAATAAACTTGGTTGATTACACATTTGCTTGGCCCTCCTAAGACCTTAGCTGAATGCACAAACATGCTGAACTTGTGAAGAAAGGAGTTTGTGACCTATAGACTGTGAGATGTGTATACTCATCACCTCCTTGAAAGTCCTGGTGCCTCAGGATCCTAGAGCAACGAGCCCGATGAGCAGAACTAGGTTCTTCCTGTGCTGTAGTTCAGCTGGCTGTCAGGTTTGGGTTCTGGTTCAGTCCCTTATAACAATACAAGTAGACACAAAGTTTGTATACAGATGTGGATTTGGATGGCAACAACAGGTCAGGATTTTTCTGACCCGGGGTTTTGATTCAGGCCAATATTTAGTAATAACATATAGTACTAATTACCATATGATTACAGAATACATTTTGAATAGAAAATACTACCTCATGTCTTGATAAAAAGATACGAAAAATTATAAGACTTAATTAGGAACGGCATACATTCCACAGTGCTACCTAGTGGATTCATATTTTCAAATTGTTTCAGAAATTGTTTTGGCTGGCACTAGTTTTCACATCCAGGAAAATGCAGTTAAAGTTGCATTTCTATGCATAGATTTTTACCTGGAAGGATTGTCCCTGCTGTCAGAAGCTAGTTTGGAAATACAGCTGTTTGCCTTATTTGATGAGGAAACATTAACAAAATACAATTAACCCATATATTTGTGCACATATCCCTATGATGTATACAAGTTGAGAAGCAAGAATTTAAACTTGAAAGAATGACAGTAGTTCATTCTAACATTCATTTAAAGTGCTTAGGATGTATCAAAATTCTTGACCTTGTTTATAAAAAGGAATGATACATAGACAGAAATACCTATTGTCAGTGGACCACCTGTTCACTGCAAACTTAAAAACCTCCTGTTTTGAAAATTTCAAGAGTAGAATTGTTTAACCACTGTGAAATTTGTTCCCTTCATCATTTACAGCATTGAAGAAACTTATGGCAACCAGTAGGGCTCTTTTTTAAGATTAATAAACTAAATTTTGTCTCATTATATTGCAACAGTGGTAAAAAAAATGTTCAAAGAGTCATTGAAGATACCTCTGAAATGTGACTCTGTTCCCACATCAGGCTGTTTTGATGAATTATTTGCACAACACACACAGTTAAATCACATTTAAGTAAGATTCTGTATGACAAAACAGCCTCTGCTTAAATGCTGTGTGCCTTTAAGCTGTTAAAGCAACAAAGTTGGACTTGATTCTGAACATTTTCTCTCTTAGCTGTAACTACCAAGTGCTATAATGAGATCCATTTCTTTTTGGGCAGAAGTCCTTTCGGACAGGATGGATTTAGAGTCTGGTGCTTAAAGAAAGTGTCTTTATATTGCCCTGTTGTCTTCATCTTTCTAAGCAGTACAGCTGACGTCCTACGTGACAAATTCTTCACACTCCGTGAGCAGTGATGTTTCTGGGCTTACTGAAAAAGCTTTATACTTACCAAATGTGAGAGCAGATCAGAAATCAGGGCAGCAATCACACAGTTGAGCAACTCCATTTCTTTATTTCATATTTCAGTCAGAATGGGACTGAACCAAAATCCTCTTGTTGATAACGCTGAACCTCATGGGGCAGAAGTGATACTCATATCTGATATGCAGGTCTACACAAATGGCTTTATGATCTGGGATCTGATCAGCCTCAGAGCTAAAAGGGCATCAGAAATTGAAGCCAGAACTTGGATCTAAATTTAAGTGGACTGGATTCTGATACTCTCAAGGTCAAATCCACATTCTAAATCCCCGCAACTGAGGAATTTGAACTGTGGGTCAAAGCCTGAGTGCTATGGTTGAACCAGTACAAGTTTATACACTTGCTGATACTAAGAAAGAAGCTGGATAAAAAAGCAAAACAAAACACACCCTGTATTTAGTGTGGCAGATGGAAAGAAGGAAACTCCCACCCACTGTGTGCACATCTCTGCAAGATTTACCCTAAAACTAAACAAACTGGTTAAGAACCTTTCTGAAGAGTGTGTTCAGAAATTTCTTTGAATATGTTGCATGCTGAATCTTCTTTCTGCCTCCTACACTGAGACTGCATTGTGCAAGGTTTAACATCAATGATAGACGTACATCGTGGAGAATAATCTTTCTAGCTTGAGACAGAGCATATGCAATGAATTTGGGCTGCTAAGAGAATACTGATCAAACAGTAGCAAAAATGCTTAATGATTTCTGGAGATTTTGGATCTAATCTTTGGAATAGTTTGCTTGTGATCATCTGCTATTTTAGAATAGCTTTAAAAAATATTTCACAGTTTGATGCGTACTCTGTTTGCAGCTGAATTTTTTAGGATAAACATTTCTTGATGAACACATATAGTCAAAGGACTAATGGAGGAATAGTGATTAGTCAGAGAAACTCCATATGATGATTGAGTTTTACAGGTGTAGCTTTTACAGTTTGTTATACTTTTTAACTTTCCATGTTATGGACACGTTGACTGTGTTCTTTTCAGTGGGGCATGCCCACTGTTCTGGATTACATTCATATCTGGTGTCATTCTGCTAGCTATAGTTGGATTGCACAAGGGATTAATTTACTCCTTTGCTCTGTACATAGCCTCAATAAATCACAAGCTCAGGGGTGGGGGGCACAGATGTGGAATGGCTGAAAAAATTAAATTCCTTATTTCTGTGAACGAACATCACATAAAATCACCATACACAATGCATAGCACATTGGTTCATTTAGTTCTTCCTTAATTTTCTCTTTGGGCAAAAGCATTTCTTTACATTACAGCATGAATTTGTTTCATGCCCTGCTCATTTTCAGTGTTTTCTCCCTCATTTGAGGAATGACCTAAGACTTAATAAACATCTTGCAGAACAGCTCATTCACATTTTCTTGGAGAAAATTCTCCATATGTATTTCTAAGCAAAATGTTTTACCTAAAGAAGAGTTATAAATGCCCAGTGGCTAATTAATGGTCAGGCTTGTTTTACTGCCTTGGCAAGATGCAATTCTCTTGTAGGCGTTTTAGGAAACCTTTCCTGGAAGGCAGTAATTTTGGCATAGATTTGCAGCAAAGATATACAAGTTTTGAAACAAGCCCTGGTAGCTTTGTGACTTGTCACGGAGCAAGTTCACTATGGAGTGATAATCTGCAGACACTCAAGTTCTCAGTACTTGGTTTAAACAGAAATAGGAGCAAACTGCAATCATTGTATCTTGGTCTTAGGCAACTTTCTAGATTTTCAGTTTTGACTCTTCTGCTTACTGCTTTTAAAACGTAGGTCAGGGAAAAGCCTGGGTCTGAAATTTGTGTGGTTTTTTTTTCTAAATTTTGCATGGTTGCAGCTGGAATATAGATAAAGTCTCATTGCTGTTCCTGTAGTGAACAGAAGGATGCCCTGATCAAGATACAAGACAGTGTGCTTTGGCCTCTAATCCATAGATGGGCCATAGCTCCATGTTAAAAAGGAAGGGAAGCTCTCCATCACTACCTTACACTTATCAAAGCAAGGATTAATTAATACAGTGATATCCTTCCTGGAAAAAAGTGTGCTTGAAGTGACCTATTGGCAAGCAAAGGGATGGGTAGTTGGTATCATCTGTTGTTAGACAGGGAAGGAATATAATTTAGTACCTTCTTATCTCTAAATATGAGCTGCAAAGTATAGCAAATGAACATCAAGCAAATTGAAAGGAATCAGTGCTCTGATTATTTGTTTTTAACATCATGCTAGATCTTAGGTGAATTTCTGATATGGTTTCATAAATACTGTTATAACAGTCACCATGTTTCTTGTACTGGACATTGGGTAACAGAAACCAAAACAATCTGCCAAATATGTAAGGCACAAAAAAGGAGAAAAAAAAATTAGGTTCTCAAAACAGACTATGTCTGTCATCTCTTACTGCAAGTGTGATGTGATAGTAGCCACTTGGTATAGAAATGTATTTGTAGAAGTGTTTTATGTATGAGGCAAATGAATGACACCTTGTCTTATAAGCACCTTAGCGAGAGTTTAGCTTACTAGTGTAAATTGTTGAATTGACTTGGGAGGTAAGATATATCTGTGCTAAGGTGATTATATGATAGGGATTTCTGTACTGTTAAAGAGGACAGAGGTTTCCAGAAGTGCTCCCTTTTGACATAACTCTGCTTTTCATTAGTCAGTGGAAATTTTAATGCCACTGAGTTGTCTTTTATAAGTTTTAACACTGACTTTGGGAATAGAGTTAAACCAACAGCAACTGCTTTTGGAAATCCCAACGCTGAAAGGTGCAAAACCTGCTTTAAAAAAAAAAAAAAAAGCATTGTGTGTGGTTTAATATATTTAAAAGGTGTTTTATATCTTATAGGCACACATGAACTAACCCTATAATTGCCTGATAACTAAAATATAACACTGCTTAAGTGACAATTTATTTCTATTTAAAATAGTGGGGTTTATTTTTTTAACATAAATTAGATTAACATGTTCACAACCATGTTTACAACATTCTTAAAACAACATAACAAGCTGGTTGACGTATAGCCTCTATTTTGATTCCCACTAAATCCTTTTTATTTTTTGAAATTATCTCTCCTTTAGTTTATAGTGAGTTTTGTTGAATAATAACGTAAGTAACAGCAGGAATGTATGGTAACATACTGTCTGATCTGCAGTTACATAATTGGTCTTGCTTGCTTAGCCCTTAGATTTTTGAAGGTAACTATTTACCCAAGGAGTGTTTGTATTCATAAAGTAAAATGTTTCCTCCCTAAACATGGGCAAAATTAAAAACACACATAAACAACCATTATCATTAGCTCACAAACATATGCTAAAGACCATCTACTATATATTATTTTATAACTTTTCCAAATGTAGTTTAGTTAACATTTTAGAAATATTATATTATTTCTAAATCCATGTGCCTGTTTAAACTTCATTATCTCAAATGATACTGAGTGAGTGGTCATGAAACAGTATCATAAAATACATACAGACATTATTTTAATGCAATAAACATGTGATTTTTAAGACTATCTTAACAAACACACATGTTTATTCTTTGCTAAAACATGTTTCTGCAAGTGCCACACCTATATTTTGCATGTTTTCAGTCAGTTGGTTCAAAAGATTATGGGGGAGGGGGAGGAGGGGGAATAAATCTCTCAAAATCTCAGAGCAAAATACCAGCCTATTTTGACATAGCAAACACTTTTAATTCTCAGAATTTTTCTTAACTGTGAAACATGGGTAGGGCACTGAAACATGCATTTTTATATTTTTGCTCCTTATGAACCAGATAACACATGAGATGCAATGAATTTTCCTAGATGTCAATTTTTAATTCTCTTATCTTGAAGCATGAAAGTGAATGGTTGCTAGATTTGTAGACACACTGGTTTTGGTAGCGATTGCATCTTATGTGGGATGTATCTGGTGTTTTATTATTTGTTTTATAGTGTCATTTCAATGTAATGTGCTGTTCTTTGTGTCTTTGTTGTCTCTTTTTTTTCTTTGTCCCCCCAACAGCATTTTGTCCCGCACAGGGAAGAAGGAGAATCAAGATGCCTCCAATTTGACAGTGCCCATGACCATGTGTCTTTTTCCTGTGCCATTCCCACTCACCCCATCTCTAAGACCACAGGTCAGTTCCATCAACCCTACTGTTACTCGCTCCCTCCTTTACAGCGTCCTGCGAGATGCTCCATCTGAACGTGGCCAGCAAAGTCGTGATGCTCAGTTATCAGACTACCCATCTTTGGACTATCAAGGACTTTACGTGACACTGGTGACACTGCTGGATCTAGTTCCCTTGCTACAACATGGTCAACATGGTAAGCAGGCCCTTGAACCCTTCCAGTACGCTTAACTTCAGTGCTGTGAATCCATGAATGATGCATAAATGCAGTAGAAGAGATGGGCCTAAACTGACCTGGATCTGGAATTCAAATCTCCTGGGATGCATTTATATCCAAGTGTTTGGTTTGACTTTCTTAAATAAAAGATGTTTTTTGCTAAGTGTGGATTTGGGTTTGAATTCTGAGGTGGTCTGATTTTTAGTGATATACTGGTGGTGGTGGTGGTATGTAACTCAAATACAATGGTATGTAACAAAAATAATACAGATGGGTCTAAAAAAAATCTGGATTTTGAATTTGAATCTGCTGGGATATCTTCAGATCTTTTTGGGGTGGCTCTCTTAAAAAGGCACAAATTGCTTGCAAATGTATATCCGGCCTATAACGAATATGCAGATTGAGTGTTTTGGTGAAGGTCCATCTCTAAATAGAACATAGCATACATTTAATTGAAGAAAAACCATGGTAATGGTGATTTGAGATGGCTTTAAAATATTCCTGGGTAAACAGATAGCAATATCTCTGTCTGACTTACAGAAAAGCTATATTTTCTTATGTTTTGAATTAGTTAATCGCAAGATTTTTTTGTGACTCTGTTGCATTTATATTATTTTCCCTCAACTTCTGTATATGTCTGGCTTGTTAGTCTGTGGCTTTCCATACTGGGATTCAGGAGCCCAGTTTTCTCCCTATGTCACATAAGCCAAATATTAATTTTCACCATGGTATCAGGGTGTATTACATAGTTCAGTATAGGAAGATTGTGGTCAATCAGATACATGGTTGAATAAATAAATGCAGAATTCCTTTTAAGCTGGCAGCAGCATGTTTTGAATCAAAGACTACTGCACTAGGACATGGTATGATCTTGCAAAAGTGGGAGTCCTGGCAAATTGTCAACTTTAACTTCAATTTGTAGAAGTGGGGGAGTTAATTATCAAAACAATCTTTTTCTAAATAGATAGCATGGTGATAATTAACAACCAATGGAGACCTGTAAAGAACAAATAACTGAGCAAAAATAATTTCCTCTTATGGCAGCACAATGGCTCTCCTGGCGGGGTTTTCCTGTCCATAGTCAGGTTTTTGTTGCTTTGTCACTTGACATCCTAATAGGCAGTCTGGGACATATGGTCCCCACTTGAGTGAGGAAAACACTCCAGGAGTAATTACCAGTGGCTCTTGTCAGCTGGAAGGGTATACCAAGTGGGAATCTTACAGGAGTCTGTGCTGGGTCTACTGTAATTAAATATTTTAATTCTTGTACTTGGCTGATAGAAATGAGAGAGCACTTCGATTTGTGGGGGTTATCAAGATAGTGAATAGCATGTCCTTTGTGTGAAAGATATCCAATTCAAAACAATCTTGGCAAATTGAATCCTATTTTGAAATATCTTCAAAGGAGAAATGTAAAATACTATGTTTAAGCAGGAGAAATCAGTCAGAAATGAAATGGGGGAAATACTAGCTTGAAAGCTGTACTGCAGAGAGATCTGGATGTTACAGTAGATCAGAGGCGGACCACAAGTAACTAATACATTAATATTATTCTAGAATTATGTAAACAGGTGTTTTGTGTATGAGACACACAAAGCATTTTGTTTATCATTCTAATAGCCCTAGCAAGGCCTCAGCTGGAGTGAAATTTTCAGATTTGTCCATCTGGCTTCAGGAAAGACATGGACCATTTGGGAGGAGTCCAGGAAAAAGAAACAAGAATGATCTGAGGTCTAGAAAATGTGAACAGTGAGGAAAAATGGAAAGAACTTCATTTGTCTAGCTTAGAGAAAAATGGAAGGGAGGCATGATTATTATATACAAATATGTAAAGGTTGCTGTGAGGAGAAATAAACTAAACCAAACTATTTGTGGTTATAGTTGATCAGGATAAGAAGTTATAGGCTTAAACTGCAGCAATGGAAATTAAAGAAAAAAAAAAAAAAGGAAAAGCCCTTTTTATGATAAAGATGATTAAGCACTGGGATGAGTTGCCAGGAGGAGTGAACTGTCTTGCAGATTTTTAAGATAAATATCTGCCAGGAATAATTTGGTTGGCTCATGCTTGGGGCGAGGGGAGGTCACTTGCTATTTTGTATGGTTCTGTGTACAGAGAATTAAATTTTGCAATACAACTTGTTATTTATTTCTCCTTCAGCTTAGCATTTGACTAAAATAAATGTATTTTTTTATCAGAACGAACAATGTTGTTTGGGTAAGTACAACTGGTGCGCTAGGCGGTCCTGAGCTTTGGTCCAATCAGATTATAAAAAACTCTCAATGCTTAGCTGGTAAATATGTATTGCAAGAGAAAAATACTGTCTAGCGTTATGGGTCTAGTTAGACCCTTGCATAGAAGACTTGCCAGAACCACTGAAATGGAGTACTAATTTTAAGTCTTACTATGACTAATGAGGTTTACAGCTACAGACCTCTGAGTACTTCACAGAGGCTTTTTTAATCATCCTAGTTGTACAGATGAAACTGAAGGCCTGTGTAACATACTTAAGGTTACAGAGTGAGTGACTAAAGGAGTCCCTCTCATGCAGAGGAAGGGCCTTATGATGTATTGGGATCATCATACAGGTTCAAACTTGGGGTTCATTGAGTGCTGTAACCTTTCTCAGAGGATTATTGGCCCCAGCTCAGTTCCTCATTTGGAAGAGAGTATAAAGATGCCACAATAAGTTTCCCTTCCAAAGAGCTATAGTATAATTAATTAGAATAAGTATGGATCTTTTGATAAATATTCCTTTCCTTTTAAACCTTGGCCATTTTTGGCCTGAATGGCTTCCCAGGAAAACAAGATCCATAGTTTAATCACATGCTGTTTGCAAAATACAGTGATGCTTTCTGTAGTCTCTATGTGGGGGGTACTTCTCAGCTTTCTTGAGGGTAATTAAGATAAAAATCTTATTTTACTATGGCTGATAAAGACTAGAATGCTTTTTTAAAAAGCAGGCCTTTCAACACCAAAGTGCACATTAAATTCTGATTCTAATAACATCTCTGCCTAAATGCAGGCCACTATATGTTAATCACTGCATAATTAAAACAACATTGATTTTAACTGATGATTTTACTGGCTGTAGTATTCATCTTCCCTCCAAACTCTTCTCAGTATTGTTGAACAGCTGTTTCCCTCTATTTTAGGAGGGGTTTAAAAATGATGGGTGAAGGCTCTTGTCTACAGTGATTAACTTCCTAAATTACTTTGAAGGGAAAACCTGAATTTAAATATAATTTTTTTATATAGTTTTGTAAACTAAAAAGTACATAGTCATAATTATTTTTCCATTGTAATGATTCTGTATTTATTTCATTTTATTCAACAGATCTTGGGCAATCAATTTTTTACACTACTACATGCTTACTTCCTTTTCTCAATGATGATATTTTGAGTACTTTACCCTATACAATGATTTCAACACTAGCTACCTTTCCTCCATTTCTGCACAAGGATATTATAGAGTATCTCAGCACATCTTTTCTGCCTATGGCTATATGTAAGTAGAACTCATTGTAGTATTGTTATGTCTCAGAAAACGTGGTGCACTACTGTAATAGTATTAGACTGTAGGAGTCAAAGTTTGATCTGTCATAGAATTGTAATGGGACATCAGTCTACTGTATGTATATATGTAAAATAGTTCTGTGTAACTATTTTACAAAGGGAAATAATTCTATAATTTTTATTTATTCATTATGCTGGGTTATTGTGTGAAGTTGTCCTTCATTTGAAGGGTGAAGTTTAGCTTATTTAAGAAATACACTATTTTCAGACTCAGAACTTTTGGTGCTAGTAGTGGGAGTTTTGAATACAGAATCCATGGGCAAACTACTCCTGAAGCAATAGATACAATAGCAACATGCATAATTTTTTCATCTGGTCTATATATGGATGTACAAGAATGACTTATCAATGTAAAGCTGTTGTGATGAATTTCCGATTTTTCTCCCTCTCTTCTCGGCCTTTTCTCTTAAAGTTCTGTACTAAATAACTGTGCTTGTAATGTCTCCTATCCATAAGTGTTAAGACTGAATCTGACAGTGCCTGCTTTTTTATATCTCTTTTTCTTTTTTTCTTCCCCTCCCCAAGGGTGTCTCATGATTACATAATTTCATAATCCCTGCACAATGTGAATCCTGAGGTGTGTGCTGAATGCTTGTCTATGTACCTGATAAAAGCTTGATGGGATTTCAGTAGTAGTGATAAATGTAACCATGTTCTGCAGATGGAAGCATTAGGATCAATATTAAAAGTCCATTTTAATTACTGTGTGGGTGATCAAACACTGGAACAGTTTGCCAGAGAGGTTGCAGATTCTTCATCCTAGCAGATGCTCAAAACACAACTGGTCCTGAGTACCTGCTCTAGTTGACCTTTCTTTGAGCAGAGGGAATGGACTAGATGATCTCCAGAGGGCCCTTGTAACATCAGCTATCCCATGATTCTGCAAGAATTTCTCCTCCTTAACTGTATTCCAGACCTCTGTGGGAAAACATGAACAACTTTGTACAGGGATCAACACTGATGTCATTTAAGCATGTAGAAGATGCTGTTAGAACATGGAAAGAAGTACAGTCCAATGTTATGAGATTAAGATCTTATGGAAATTTATCACCTACATTTTCTGGCTCTACCAGTCAGTGATCTTGGAGAAATCCTTTAACTCTTCTGTGCCTCAGTTTCCCCATGTAAAATAGTCCCTTGTAAGACATTGCAATGATGTTTTCTCTGTTACCTTTGACAGCTCTAATAACAGTATGCAAATGAAAATTGCTAAGATATATTTCATACATATGTGCAATAGGTCCTCTTTGGCTTAAGAACAGAATGTTGCATTAGACTTTTTCTTCTGTTACTGTTACCTGTTAAAGAACAGCTGATGTAGGTGACTTACCCTTTCCTGTCTATCTTCAGATCTGTAAAACTATTCTACAAAACAACTGATTGAGACAAATCTTTGGTTTACTTAAATAGATACTGTTCCCCAACTCCCCTTGACAGAGATTGCGTCCATGTAGAGCATGGGAGCAATATCTGTCATGCTGCCTTTTTTCTCAAACAGTTTTGGTTAGATCTCAGTATGAAACTAGTCTGCTACTCTTTAAATTTGGCTTCCAGTACTATGTCCTACTTTTCTGCTGATGGTCACATTTTAATTGCCAGGTTAGAGCTGCTGAGTATTTTGCGATTTAAATCCATACAAATAGACCTTGCTGTAATAATTTGCGGGCTCTGATGTGTGTAGATGAGATTCAAAAAAAGAATGAATGAAGTGCAATGAAGAGAGCCGTAGTGATGTTGGGTCATGTGGAGAAGTACCAGATAGAAGAGAGAAATTCCCCATTTTCCCTTCCCTCCTTTTCTAGTCAAGCACTCTTTTAATTAGTTTCCTAGTCTTTCCCCACCAGGAATGATCTGCCCCTTTACAAGGTGGGTGCAGAACCTTTCCTTCCCCAGTGTTCAGCTTTGAATCAAACTGAAAGGGAGGATGCAAGAGGTTGTGTAAGCAGCTCGAGAGCCAGATGGGAGAGATGAAAGCATCTCACTGAGCTGGTAGCTACAGTTCTGTGCTTCTGTCCCAAATGGCATTTGGGTCCTGGCAGCCAGGCTTGGGAAAGTGGTGTGAGTGAGGATGGGAAGACACATGCCATATATCTGTCTAGGAGGTTGCCTTCAAAGCCATATTGCCACGTTATAGTTCAGCAAATAAACACCTACACTCTGCAGGGCTTTTCCAAGTATACCATTTAATAAAAAGCACTTTGTAGGAGACCAGAAAGAACTCTAGCCACTTTCTGTGCAAAGTCAGTTACAACAGCTTAGCTACACTTCAGTGCTACTGTTTATCATTATCTTAGCACAGTTCACATAACAAGGGGGACTAATTTTTCTGATAGGTAGCTATAACTTGAACTCATACCATGTGCTCACTGAGAAGTAATCTGTGCCATATGCCAACAGCCAGCAGCTACCACCAGCCCTAACCCTTCATCAGTATACTTCAACAGCAGGCTTTCCATTTTTCCTGTTTCTTTACCCTCCACTTCCTCCTTACCTTTCCTACAATCCAAACCCTAGGTGCACTTGACTATACAAGTGACAGTATTTTGACCAGTCTGTGGGTTCTGAAGGAGAGTACCTGAGAAGATCAGTGTCTTTGGTTAATACAGCTCTGAGAATGAAATCTTACTGATCTGGAAAACCAAGTGTGCACTCTGCAAAGCAATACCATATTCTTAGTTATCTTCCAGCAGAACAGGGGGTTTACCCCCTCCAATACAGAATGTTTCTAGGTGTTTTTTAGGATTTTTTTTGGCTTTTTTTTTTTTTAATGACATGGAGGTACTTCAGGAATTTTATTTGCATCAGTTGGAATCAGTTATATGCTATTCTAGACTAATTTTCCTTGTTATACAACAGAAAATGTATTAATTTTTTCCCCCCTTTCTTTCAAGTGGGATCCTCAAAAAGAGAAGGTGTTCCAGCACATGTCAATCTATCTGCATCATCAATGCTAATGATTGCAATGCAGTACACATCAAACCCGGGTATGTGTAAACATGCAACATAGTGTCATTCTCTCTGAAACTATGGGTCGTGAAGTGCTGTGTCAAATGCAATCAGAAAAATTCAGATGATGGGAAAAATCTGTCTCACCATCCAACACAGGATGAAAAATAAGTCTTTTTAGTCAAAACTGGAATTTCTGAGCATCATGCTTGAAGTAATTATTATGTAGTTAAGAGATCTTATTGTGATGAAGAAATAGAATTTGGCCCAGGATTGGAGACTCTGATCTACTCTCGCTTGACATTAGAAAATAGTGGTGATATCAGTGACGTCAGTGACATGACATGACATGAGTGTTGGGGAGAAATCACCACTAACTTTGAATATAGAAATTCATAATAACAGTTTGTCTTGCACTATGATTCATATCCCACCAAGTTCACAACTGATACTGTTTTTTAAAGAAGAGCGGTAATGCTAACTGCAGGCTCAACAGAACTATAATGAATTTAAATGTAATTATAAGTATCTAAGCACAAGGCCATTCTCTCTCACTGTGGCGCAGTCCCTGTGGGATGTGATCAGTGGGAAACAAAAATTGACCGGAGGGAGCTGTTACATTGCACCACAGTCAGCTGTCTCCCATTTTATGTAGATGGTGTGTGTGTGGAGGAACCCCACACTGCAGTATGTGTGTGAGAAGTGTCACATCATGCTAATGTAGTTCACAGTGATAAATAAAAGCAGACAACATTTTTAAAAGCTACTTGCTGAAGTTAGTTTTTTTCATGAAATGCTCTGTTTTTGTTTGAGAATTCCATGTTCCAGCCATCTGAGGAAAATGTTACTCTGTGGTTTTTGGGAAGTCAAACGTGTAAAGTAGTTCATTTGGCGCTCATGTGTGTTTGATGGAGTGTGGATCCTATAGCCTTTGGTATACACCTGAACAATGTATTGTTACATGCGACATCCATTACTGCCTCAAGATGAATGACTTTTACAGCTTTGCATTGTGCCTGAAGGACAAAGTTTAAGTGAATTAGCAGGTATTCTTAAACTAGATGTGTTTGAAAAACATCTCCCTTGCTGTGCAAAAAGCTATTCATTGTCTTACTGCATTCCTTGACAGAAACAAGTTACTAATACTTAATTTCTAATCTTTTGTGATAACTGTCAGGGCAATGATTCTTCAGCAACCCCTTTAAATTAAAAAAGTAGTTAAACGAGGTATGGAGTTTTGGACAGACAAAGCAAAGCCAATCAGCTAATTATGTCACTCCTGTAACTTGAGTTTCCATTTCAGTATTATGTCTATACTGTCTTTTCTCTCTCAGTGTATCACTGCCAATTATTGGAATGCCTCATGAAATATAAGCAAGAAGTATGGAAAGTAAGTTTAAGATCGTATGTACTTTGTGGAAATGACTGTATTTGGATAGTAATGAAAACCAGATGGCTTGAAAATTGAACTGATTGTGTGCCAAGAAGTTATAAATGATCTTTATATCCAATCCTCCTTCTGGATTATGGAAAGAAAAGTCCATATGATTCTTAGTTTACAGAGGCAGCTCCATGTTTTGTAGAGCAGACCTTCGTTTCCTAAATACTCTGGTTGTGGCTCCAATTAGCAGAAATTTTAAAAATGACCAATCTTCTCAATTCACGTGGGACTGAACTTTTATGAGAACTGTTTGTGAGTATTGTCTCAGCCTGAATCTGATCTGGATCCAGTTTTTAATCTATATCGCACCTCTTTGCTCCATGGCTAGACAGAAGCTTCATTTGCTATAAATTAGTATACTATGCAGGGTGGGTGGTAGCTGTTGGATGCTCCGATCAAGCTCAGAAGCCAGTTGTGAACATGTTGTTGAAGTTAGTCATCTAATGTACTTGTAAGAGTGTACCAAGGATGTTTGGTGGGGCATGAAGTGTATATATTTTGTGTGTTCAGGTATCTTTGAACACAAATAATGGATATTGAATTGTGTTTTGTTACCTTGCAAAATAAACATTTTGTATGTGTCTTTCCTTAGGATTTGCTATATGTGATAGCCTATGGACCATCTCAAGTTAAACCTCCAGCGGTACAAATGTTATTTCACTATTGGCCCAATTTAAAGCCCCCTGGGGCAATCAGTGAGTACAGAGGACTGCAGTACACAGGTCAGTGCAACTCTTTTTGTATAGGACAAAATAAATATAAAGGAAATGATCAGAAGTGTGTTAATGATGTCACATGTTTACAGTTCTATGATGATTTTGATATCTTTTGTTTGATAGGTTGATACTTTCATAAGTATACACAGTAAGTGTATAATAAGTATTAAGTATATACAATATCCATTTCTCTGTATTTTCAAAAATAGTTATGAAAAATAAAAACTGCCATCATGACTAACAAATATATTGTGTTACTCCCAATACTAACTAAACTAGAACAGGAGAAGAAATAAATACAGAGTTCCAAATGGTCTGTGAAACTGCCTTCTTGGCCTCATAAGGGTTCTGGCTTATGTTCCTTTCAATTATTGCTCTGGTTGCTTTTGTTGTGCCAGCTGCTATCACTGCTGCTGTTGCTAAGACTCCTTATCTGCCTGTTATTGTCAAAAAAAGTCAGGTGATGTCAGGTGCAGTCAGACTAATGGATAAGTTCTCAAGATTGACTATAGGGTGAAAATGAGAGACAAAGTCAGCAGTGCAGCTGGAGCTGAGTTGGCAGATGGTACAAAGTTCTCTGTCCACCAGACTCCCCAGTGATACTGATGGGATTGTGCTTCTATGGTGGGGACTGTCCAGCAGCAATTCATGGCTTGCTTTTCCTGCTTGCCTGTCTCAACCTGTTTCAAATAATCTCTGTCATATGGGATATGTTTTGTTCACTTTAAAAATTTCTGGACCAGAATGTGACATTTTAAATAATAAAAATGAAGGATTGGAAGAGACCTTAGAAGATGCCCTGGACCAACTCAGGTACATTCTGAATGTTCCTGATACACATTTGTCTGATCTGTTCTAAAACCTTCTCTTGAAGGGTTGATAGATTTCCTGACTTTTTAAAAATCAGTCTTCTTTACAGATCTGTGAACTAAGCATGATATTCCATCTGAATCGTTACTAGCACTGGGTAGACTGGAATCAGTTTTCTAAATACAAATTTTCTGTTAATGTATCCCAGAATGGGATGAGTCTTACCTGCCGTTGCATGGCATTTGACCTGGGGGCATCCCGTATGGCATCCAGGTGATGCCACTTGAACATACCTTTGCTGTTTACTTGTTGGCATTACAGAGCTAAGGTTCCTTCTGCGGCTGGACTATTTTCCCTTTATCATAGCTGTGTTTTCACTTTGCCTGGGAATGTTACTGAATTTACTCCGCTACTCCTGTCATTGTGCTGCTGGAGTGGAAGGGTAATTAATTAATTCAAAATGTTGGTGAGAACTGGAAGGGTCTACAATGGGGATGTCTGCATCTTACGTTTTCCATTTCTTCATTGAGTTCATGGTTCATTTCATAATCATATCCCAAACAAGTCAATAGGCATATATTATTGGTTGTGTATTGTAATTATTAGGCTTCTTGAGGAATGGCTAGGTCTTTTCTCATATTTGTGCAGTACTTAGTACAAGAAGATCTTGTTCTCGATACCACTAGACACAAAAATATAAATATATTTTCTCCATTTAGTAATCATCTCTGTTTGGTTTTGCAGCCTGGAATCCTATTCATTGCCAGCACATTGAATGCCATAATGCAATTAACAAACCAGCTGTGAAGGTACTGCTGTTTCTTCAGGGGTCACACCCAACTATCTGGGGGATGAGAGGTTGCACTTTAACCCCAGCTGTAAGCTCTGATTGTGTGCAGGTGACCAAGAGCAGGAACTAGGAACAGCAAAGCCTGTTGAGACCAAGGGGGGCAGAACTTTGTGAATATGTTCTTTGCCTGCCTAAAGCAAGATGGGGTATTTCCTCAAACTACTATGGGCCAAGTCTTGATATTAAACATGAGGAGAGTTCCAGAGCACTTTATAAAATTCTAAGCTGGTTCCTGATTAATCTATGTCAATATTTTCCTGAACACGTATATTTGTGTAAATACCTGCACAAATATTACTATATACAGGAAATGTTATGTCAATTACATAGCTACATATTCACTTTGGTATCTTGATTGAAGTCATACAATGCCCCTACTCTGATTGTGATCCTTTGCTTGGAATATGTCCTAAAGAAAATAGCAACAAAGCTTTACTTACCTCTTCTACAGCCCTCTTTGAAGGAAGTAAATAATATCTTTCCTGTTTACGTGCAGGATAACAAAGTAAAATGGCTTGACTGGGATCATAGCGCAGTTTGATGGCAGAGGCAAGAACAGCATCCCAAGTCCAGAGCTAGAGTTAGGTGTACTAATTAGTTAGATTTGTATCTAGTTAAATATGTAGATACAGCAAATTTTCTTGGCATCAATTCATATACTAACAATTACATTAGTCAAACAGTTCTTTAATGAGCTTTTTCCACAGGCTATGATACTGATAGGGCATAATTGTGACACCTATCTCACAAGTCCTGCAAGGGACCACTCTCCTGCCCACTCCAATCATTCTCCATGGTCCCTTGTCACATGAAAAAAAGCTGGAACTACAGCTTCATGTTGTAGTCATCACTAGATTCAGACTAATCACTGAGCAGAGCAAAATATTAATGAAATTTACAGTTCCAAGCTTTGCAGATGAAATACCTGAATATTTTTGAGTGATCTGTTAGCTTAACTTAGACAGAACCAGTCTTGATCAGCCATCACTCAGAAAATGCAGCCTGTTGTCTCTTGGATAGGTGAATGTATATTTGGTTAACAAAGATGAGAAACATTCAAAGAGGCATTTGTCTTTATAAATAACATCTTGCATTTGACTGGAGTAAGAAACATTTTGATTTAGATGGTTAAGATATTGTGTATGCATATTACTGTTCAGCTTTTCCTTAAATAGCACAAAACACTTAAACAAATGTGTATGTAACGGGCTGTTAACTGTAACCCTTTTCTGTAACTGGCTAACATGGAAGGATAAAAGCTAATGCAAGACAAAGTTTGGACCTATGCTGCCACGGGAACTGTGGGTCCATGGTCTTTGTTCTGTCACTGGAATTGTGCTGTATAATTAACAGCTGTGATGACTGAAAATTAGATTTGGCTGGAAGAGGTGTTACTGAGAGAGAAAAATCTAGACTTTTACATTACCTTGTCCTAAGCAATGGCTTCTCTAAGTGACTATCTCTTTGGGGGAAAAAAAAAAGTAAGTCTGTCATGACTATGCAATGTAAATGTGTAATATAAAATATATTTGTCTTTCAGAGAGTGATAATACTGATATTGAAATACATCCTATTCTCTTTCCATAGGCTCTTACTTTCAGTTACCTCCCTCTTTGTTAGAAATAATTTGAGATCTTGTACTGCCAGATGCTGAGTACCATCTTTCAGAATACTAAATGCTCTCAACAGATATTAAAGCTGTGTTATATTGTATGTCCTAGCAATAATGTGTTGAACATTCTCAGTGAACTTCAGTGAACAGATGTTTTAATTCTTTTCCTTCTCTGTGTTTCAGATGTGCATTGACCCATCCTTGTCTGTGGCTTTGGGCGATAAGCCACCTCCCCTATATCTTTGTGAAGAATGCAGTCAGAGAATTGCAGGGTAGGTAAACTAAGAGCTGGAAAATGATCAGATATAGTCATACTCCAGAGTTCAGAAATCTGGAGTTATGCTTTATTTCAGTATGTTTAGCATATAATGTATATAGATAACCCTACTGAAATATTGGAGCACACGGCCACTCAGTATGAATAAGGATTACAGAAATTTACCCCACAGTAGGCATTTGCATCTAGCAAATAGTAAGTTTTAAAGTTAAGATCTCTGAATGAATAGATATTGTGGGATGCAGTGACTACGGTGGGGGAACCTTATTAATGTACAAGCTTTTGCTTATGAAACGTTTTTTCTCCTCATCTGTTAGTAGTCATTAAAAGCAGGACATTACAATGAAATCTCTGTCACAGAGACTTCATTACTTTTCTGTAATGTGTATTTCAGATTATTCTCTAGGGTATATTGTGAAGCAGCAGAGTAAAGAATTGCAGTTGGTCCAAGCTTGTCCAGTACCTGGAAGGAATAAAGCCTGAGATGAATTAACCTCACTTACTCTTTTCTTTTCTTTTTTTTTTCCTTTCTTTTTTTTCTTCTTTTTTTTTTAAAAAGTTTATTTTTATTTTTTTAAAATTGCTAATTTTGTTTGCATTACTTTACAAGATCTACTAATACTTATGGGGAGTTCCAATCACTAGTTCAAATGGACAAGGTTATAGGTAGTTTAGAACCTACATGGGGTTTTTTTGTCCCCAGCTTAAGACACCTTTATATCACACCAACTGTAGGAAAAATAATTACTTCTCACCTTAGATTTTTAAGTCATCATTGATTTAAAGCTGCAGGAAAAAGTAATTCAATTTGGTAGAAGCATAGCTTTTAAAGAGACTCAGAGAAAACAGCACTAGTACATTTTTTTTTTCTGTGTTTGTTATTCTTCACTATCACTTCTTAGCTATCAGACTTTCAGAGCACACACTGCTTTAATTTGATAAATTTATGTCTTAAAAGTAATTTTTTGAAAGCCTTGAACATGGTGGACCAACATCAGCAAAGTAGTAATTTGCAGTAAGACAGGCACAACGAAGAGAGGTAATGTAAAGCAGCCTGCAATGTATAAAACTACATTTGTAAAAAAACAGCTTC
Source organism: Balearica regulorum gibbericeps (assembly GCF_011004875.1). Classification (NCBI taxonomy): domain Eukaryota; kingdom Metazoa; phylum Chordata; class Aves; order Gruiformes; family Gruidae; genus Balearica; species Balearica regulorum. The sequence goes on along the minus strand of NC_046188.1, from coordinate 17,560,415 downwards.
AAAATAATGTCAGTCCTACCACATTAATTTAGATAAATTTCCTCTGTGCAAAAATAAATGCATATATAAATAAAAAATGGAAAGCTAATTAGATATACAATTTTTATAGGGATCACAGTGAATGGTTGATTGATGTTCTTCTACCACAAGGTAAGAGGTATTTTAAGGGTAGGTACAAACTAATCATAATAGTACAACCCTATGCTTACTGATATTTCTGCTGCTGTATTACTTGAAATGCTGCATTCTATTCTAAAGGAATATTTCAGAATTTTAAAGTAGCTTACATAATACTGCTTAATGTCCTTAAAGTACTATGAAAATTGACTAATCCTCTATCTGAAATAGTATGCAACCATTTTTATCTGTGAGGAAACAGAGACAATTGAACAGATTTTCAAATCTTGAAGCATCCACAGTTGAGGCCAAGTTTTTTAAAAGTATTTGTGTCCCACACCAATGTGCAAAAAAAAGGAGCTAGTTCTTCTGGTAACCTGAGTGTGATTCAAAAGCTCTTAAAGCTTCTGAAAATCTATTCTGTCAACAGAAGGCTATAAAGGGTATCAGAAAAGGACATAAAATATTTTTCAGTGATCCAGTCATTGATCCAATCATTGCCCTTTGGCCAATGAGAGAGCCTGATACTCTTTTATCTAACAGAATACAGACAAAGCTTGTTGACAGACTAACCAGAATTTCCTGGGTTTACAAGGACAGTCACATATTCTCTAAAGTAACCCTTTCAAGGACAGAACAAAGACACTCCCTCCCTCTTTGTTCTGCAAACTGACAATTCTTAGGCAGTGTTAGGAGTTTTTTTTCCCCGTCTCCTTTTAATTGAAATCTAATCCAGATTAAGAATGTTGTATTTACTTAAGTACTTCTTTTTACTCAGCCACCTATGCTTACTGAATCAGATGTTGCCAGGGCAACAGACTGAAAAGATACTGATTACAGGTTGAATCTGCAAACATTTCGCTATGGAGTTATGGGTCACAGTCATAGTGGCTGCTTCTACATTGTTCATCCATATTCACTAATCTCTCATCCTGCAAGCTTTCACAGGCAGTGTAGGCACATCTGAGCCATGTCTGCTGCAGCATGCTACAGTAGTGTGCCTACAGGTGTACTTTTACAAGTCTGAAGCATAGGCAGAAGGTGGATGGGATGCAGAGCACAGCACATTTAATGCACCAAGGCTGTTCTTTCATTTCAGTGTAGAAATAGCCAGGAGGCCTAAGTATACAGTGTCCTACCTCACACAGTCCAACAGGCTTAGAGGTTTCAATAATATCTGGAAACACAAGTTTAGCCTCAGAGTCTTCCTTGCAGCAGGTCCATTTTCCCATGGCTGCCACAGTAAAACAGAAGGATCGTCAATCTGTGTTGATGTTTTGTATACCTTCCCCTTACAGCTGAAATTTCTGCTATATGTCAGAAGAAGGTAAGATTCAGTCATTTGTGTGATGGGGCATGATTTGATGTTGTGTGTAGTGGCATTCCATTACTATGTGGTGTGTTCTTTTTTGTACCATTCCAGATTTTCACAATTTATCCATGAATGCATTTGTTGGTGGATGGGAATGATTCAGCAGCAAGGTTTCTTTTTGTTAAAACTGCTGATGTTTGTTGTGAGTTACAGGTTTTTGTTGAAGTGGCAATTAGTAAAGCAATTCAATTATACAGTTGAGCTCAATTTTTATTCTATAACTCTGCTTATGAAGAGGATAGAGTAAAAGATGAATCTTAAATCTGCTTATATCTTCTCATCTCCTTGAAGTCTTGGGTAAATCCTAAATTGGACAAAAATCCTACTGTAAACCGTATATTTTTAAAAATATATGGACTGAAAGTCTTCAGCGCTTAGCTCTAAAAAGATTGCTGACAAAAAGAATCTGCTTGCAATACATAGCAGCTAGTGTGTTTTAATAACATTTTAGTAATGAGGAATATATTGTGTAACGTATTCTAGATCTTATGTGGTAAAGAAAGCTTTTATGTTGGGCTGGATTACCAGGTGGCAAAAGTAAAGGTAGTGCATATTTCAGAGGCTTGGATGGTTACCTATAATAAGGCATATCCTTACATAGCATAAACTGATGTGGCACCATTGATTACACTCCTAAGAATCTGCCTGTTGCTACACGTAACTTAAAAAAGACATTCTGAAGTATAAACGGGTTAAGAGAACTACTGTAAATTTTAGAGATTGCTCCAAGCCAGAAAGTTGAGGTTGATGACTTAAATGTTGGTTTGGTTTGCTCCAAAAGAAGGGCAACCGTGACATTTAAGTCCAGGCCCAGCATTTAGGTCTGAGATCATCTTTCTGGAAGTTCAGTGACACTTGGCATCAGGAGTTTGTGCACAGTTGTGCTTATATATAGTCATTTTGGAAATGAACAATACTTTTAAGCCAGTTCGCCAGTGCTGACTCTCATCCCTGTTCTCAATTCCACTTCATGATACTTGTGGCCTGATAAAATCTTGTTTATTTTCCAGAATTGTAGTTCGCATGTCAGAAGAGCTGTCGTCACATGCTTCTCAGCGGGCTGCTGTGGCCGCCATGGCAACAGGCCAGTGCGCTATTGCAAAAGATGCCATTCAAATCATCACAGCAGTGAAGTTGGGGCAGCCGCAGAAACCCATCTTTATCAGACCTCACCACCCCCTATCAATACCCGGGAGTGTGGGGCAGAGGAACTTGTGTGTACTGTGGAAGCTGTGATCAGGTAATATGGCAGCTTATGAAGCATCATGTCAAGTAGGAGCAGGCTTTCATGTAAGTATTGCCTGCAAGTCTTGTGCAAGTTCATTTTAGTTTCACCAGGATAAGTTCAGAGCAGGGGCGCTGAACTCCTGCTGCGTTAGTGGAATACCGATCAGCCGAGAGTGTTGTCCTCATGGAAGAAGTCAGCATGAATCCTAGAATTTGATGTTATTTTATTACTGTTCTCAGGAAAATGATGAATCAGGTGCCTTAACAACTAGGTTTTTTGATCGGATACCTGTATCCAGTGCAGGAAAGTTGCATTCACTGACCACAAGCTTGTTTTATAGCTTGCTGAAGGAAGCAGAGTTTCATGCTGAGCAGAGGGAGTATGAACTCAACCGCAGAAGACAGATGGGCCTTTCCTCTTCCCACCACTCCCTGGACAACACAGACTTTGATAATAAAGATGATGACAAGCATGACCAACGCCTCCTGAGTCAGTTTGGAATCTGGTTCTTGGTAAATTCTTGCTTTCTTCTCTCACTCCTCTCATTTTCCTCTCCTTTTCTTTCTGAAGCCTCAGTTTTATCTCTTTTTCTCCACTTCTTGGCTTTAGTTGGATACTTTTCTGATTTGTAAAGCAAAAAGAAGGATTTCCGTGAAGCTGTCAGACTTGGAGATTTCAGAACTAGTTTGGGTGGAGCTGCTTGCTGCCTCCTGAGTCCTCTATAGAATATACAGCAGAATTATTCACCCTCTCAGGTTTTTTATTGACTTTCTATGTGCCGTCATCTTCTGCTCACAAGTTCCCCCTGCTGAGTGCCATTATTTTAACCTTAAAAGGCAATCCTCTAAAGATCTGTCTGTCACCTTCCATCTTTCAGCATTGCTCTCTGGAAGTTCAGCTTTCTCTTTTGCCTCTGAATAGGCTGGAGGAGTCTTAGTGGGCTGCTTCTCCTTTCTGCCCTCAGATTGGTCTAGTTGGGTCAGTCCCAGTCATTGTACTCCAGTGACAAGTGGGGAATAGCAGGACCTCTCATCCGTCATTTAAAAAGAGAGAGGGACAGTGGGGTGGCAGGTGTAGAATCCCAGGATGCCAACAAAGCTGCTCTGCTGTGTCAAGCGACTAAATGAGTAAACTTCATATTCTGCTGATATCTTGTGAGTTTTGTTGTTTAACGTTGTTTTAGACTTAAAGCTTTTTATTATTTTTTAATATTTTTTTATTGTGCCATATTCATCTGTTCTGTTTCAAATGATGTTTTGTAAAGACTGAAGGCCTATGTTTCCAGAATTGAAGCGAGAACAGAACAGGTTTTGTTACACTGCATATGCCTCATCCTTGACATTCAGAGTCTATCTTTCTGTGGTAGGGAGCGGGAGCTCACTGACTTCATTCTATTCTTATAAAATCTCTTGATCTCTCTGTAGTATTGGCAGAGGTGACAGCACAGATTGTGAGAAATAGTGGGTTGCGGTTTTCTTTCATAAAATGGTACCTTTCATCCAGAAACTGGACAGAGCTCAAGAGTTCCTATTAAAAAGGCTGCAGGCTGATACTGCCTTGAGTTAACACTCAACTGAGACAAGCACCACGAAGCAAACACCTTTTAACTTCAACTTGCAATGAAGTAGAACAACAAAGACTGTACTTTGAATTGGCAAGGATGTTGTTTGCTGCCTTGTCCCAAGAGAAAACATGGAGGCAAAGCACTTGTAAGATGGGTTCTGATCTTCTCTGGGAAGCATTGCTGTCAGCTGTTTCCCCAGAAATGACCTGGATGTTTCTCCTTTGTTCTCTTGCTGCAAGGGAGCAGTCACTGACTTCAGGTTGCCAAGTGCTGGGAGTACAGCTTTCACTAGGAAGTGGCAACAAACAGCTGGTAGATGGTTAAAGGAGCTTCCTAAATCTCCTGTCACCTGTTAATTTCCATTCTTTGGATTCAGTGCAGCAACCCGACTTGAAACTTTGTCTCCTGTCCCCAAAAGATACCAAGAGCTCAAATAGCAGGTAATTAAGGGCTTAGCAGTGTGCCTGGTCTGTGAACTGGGATACAGACTTGGTCTCAGATTTGGGACAGTTTTACAGTGCAGACATCGTTTTAGAGAGAATTTGGAGAGGGGGAGAAGAATATTAATTATTATGTGAGAATTTTTGAGGACTGAAAATTCATATTCCCATCCCAAAATTGGAATCTTTTTGCAAAGCAAAGATCACTTATTATGTTAAGTAAATATCTTTCAGACTTCTTGAAACTCTTCATTTGGTTTGTCTTTTTTTTTTTTGTACATTTTATATATATGTGTGTATGTGTATCATATATTTTACCAGGCATTACATTACCTTTTGAAACGAAAAGTCATTTTAAAGTTCAAACCAAAAGGTTTCAGTTTATCAAAGCATTCTGTACTGATATTTTCAGTGTTGAAACTAAGAAAAAAAATTCAGTGCTTGGGTTTTTCCCCCTCTTACTGTTATTTTCTCATTTGGAAATGTTTTGTTAATTGTCCTGTGCCAAACTCTACTTAGAAGACAAATGAGCTGATCAGTTTTATGTAGTTTGCATCCTCAGATCTCTGAGAATATGTAAAATATAGTAGACAAACAATTTGCCACCTTAAATTCTAGAAATGAAACTTGATTTGTGTTTCTGTCTTCCAGGTGAGCCTTTGCACTCCCAGTGAGAATACACCCACAGAGAGTTTAGCAAGGCTGGTTAGCATGGTATTCCAGTGGTTTCACTCTACAGCTTACATGATGGATGATGAAGTTGGTAGCCTGGTTGAAAAGCTTAAACCCCAGTTTGTTACTAAGTGGTTGAAGACTGTTTGTGATGTCCGATTTGATGTCATGGTCATGTGCCTCCTTCCTAAACCAATGGAGTTTGCCAGGGTAAGAATAATTTATCTGAAGGTTTCTTTATTTGCCACAGAGATTAAAGTCTTCAGTATAAAGACCATTTTCCCCCCAGTTCTATCAAGGCCAAAGAAATCTCAGTGGTTGGAGTTCAGGAATTTTTCCTGTTCATAGCACTTCTAGTTTTACTGTGTTAGAGAGCAGCGATTATTTACAGTAATATGAAGATAGGTTGGAAGAATATTACAGGTATTGAAAGATACTGTACATTGTTGATAGCTGCACATTTCCATTATGCTGCCGAAGCACGCAAGCTTGCCTTTTGCAAAAGGTATCATTTGTCTGCTCCTAGATAGAAGCCTATCCTTTACTAGTTTGCTTTACTAATGTTTCTCTCTTCTTTGCATACTTCATCTCTGCAGCTGTGAATTAAAGTTCATGAAATCAGACTTGTAACTCAAAAAGGAACTCCGGGCATACTGATGCCCTGTAGCTCCAGATAACAAATTAAAGTGACTCGTTTAAGACACTAGTCTGCCATGGTTCGCCTTATTGTGGATGGAGAGAAAGAGACTTACCGGGAAGGTTTTTCAGGGTGCCTAAGTAAGACTTGCTGGAATCGCTTCCAGAAAGAGCCTTTCTGTCTGATAATTATGAAGCAGAACTTACCACTTTTAACCTGGATAGTGAAGATGATAGGCAACAAGGGATGTGAATATTCCTCTATAGAAAAGGAAACATCAGCATGAAAATAGGAACTTTATATTTGTGAGGGGTTTAAGACTTTTTCCCTCATTTATCACATGTGCTTTTGTAAGAAGATTTTCATTTTGTGACTCTCTTATTTAAATTGACCAGGGGCCATGTTGGTTTTGTTTCCTAAAATTAAGTGGCTAGACTAGGAAGGGCCATAAAGACTTGATGTCATGTATCACATCATCAGGGATGAAGTGTGCATCCCTGGATTGTTCATGACCTAATATGTGGGATTTGCTATATGTGTGCGGACCAGCACATGTGTGTCTTACTCTGACCCATCACTCTGAAGATACACCTGGCTGTGCAAGGATTGGAGGACAGCTGAGGAAGTTTGAGAGGTGGATGGATGAATTAAATGTTAGAACTGAAGAAAAGAGATCCGGGCTTTGATGCTGAAAGGGAAAGGAAGGACTGAAACTCATGCTGTAATCTGTTATGGATCTTTTTCTTGTCTTGGATCCAGCCCCTTTTTTTGAGTTTTATTACCCCCCACTGCAATACGTAAGACTAGACTGATGATTTGCCAGATTTGCAAGGGTTCACTGGAACATGAAGACAAACAGCCATGAAATTAGCTGTTATGAATGGAGAAAAAATAGTTTGTTGGCTGAGATTACCAGTAGTTGCTGCCAAAACAGCAGGCATCTCTAGAGCCATTAGTCAGGAACAGCAGATGTGAGCTGAGGTCAGTTAGAATAATTAATCTCTGTAAGCCAGTTACTTATTTACTTAGAAGTATATTTTTTGGCTTCTATCACTTAGAACCTTCCCTCAAAAAAACCCCAAAACAAACAATCACAAAAGAACACCTGGAACAGACCAAGTTTTTCAAAATAAAGGCAGCAGTCTAACAAGTTGCCCAGAGGAAATAATTGAAGATGCAAGTTTGACCAAACAAATCTGTTCCTTGTTGAGAACTGTAAACAATGAGAGGTTACTCTGCGTCATGGCCTGGAAGTGAGCAAACTTCATCTGAATCTTGGACAGTGCTTTGGTGGGTCAAATGAGAGAGGAAAAAACCAATGCAATCCCCATGGCTGAATTCTAAATTCAGGATGCAAGGTGCTGATGATAACCCCTCACAATTTCTTGGCTGCAGCACACTGAGTGAATTTATGGTGCTGAGCAAGTTACAGGGACTAGAAGTATTGTTCATCAGTATGATTCCTGGAAATACCCACAGGTTGGTGGATACTGGGACAAATCGTGTAGTGCTGTGACCCAATTAAAAGAAGGGCTGAATCGAATCCTTTGCTTGATTCCATACAATGTGATAAACCAGCCAGTGTGGGAATGTATCATGCCAGAGTGGTTGGAAGCTATAAGGACGGAAGTGCCTGATAATCAACTGAAAGAGTTCCGGGAGGTGTTGAGGTATGTAGACATATGTAGGAACCATTCTATGATTGCCTGTGTTGATTGTTGAGGGTTTTAGCACAATAAGGTGGTGGCAACAAATAAAAATGCCTCTGTGCAATACACAGTAGTGAGTGACTGCTTCTGAATTTTTTATGACTTATATTTAGACTAAAACACCTAAGCTTTGGGAAAGTTTCATTTTATCACTCCTGGTATCCTTGAATCTGTGTCAAGAGCCAACTACATGGATGTTTCTTTGCTGTGAGCAAGGCACATTTTCAGTGGCTTCCTGCAGCTTGGTGGAAGAAGCATCTTTCTGTTCCTGGCCAGCTTTTGATGAGAAATGGTGGGGATTAGTAGAGCTGGCACTGAAAGACTGATGATTTGTATTGACTTAGCTAATATTTTCCTCTACTGAGCAAAGAAAACAGCAGAATAAGGCTGTCTAGTCATAATTTCATGTCTGGTGTATGCCTTTGGCAATAAAACTTCACATTGCCTTTTAACTGATGAAGAGGCTCTGAAACTGACTGTGAGCTTGTATTTGTAGGTATTGATGTAAACTTTTAGTGTAAACATGGAATAGAGGAGGAGTGGTGAGATGGGAAATTTTCCAATTTTTACATTGGGTGTTGAAAAAGATATTGCTATCAAATGAAACTGGGCATGATATGAGATGTGATGTAATTTCTTAAAGTGCATCACCAAATTCAGAGATGACCTTGTGCAGTCAGGACAGGTGGTATCAGCAACCTAGCTCAACTCCTGTGCAGGGTGGGGGTGCAAGTAAGATGCAAGAAGCATTGTCAGTGCTGGTCGTGAGATTGCCTTCCTACCAGTTTTCTGTTATATCTCACACAGTGTATGCCATGGTAAGTCAGTGATGCTATTTTTTTTTTCTACTTTTCAGCAAAATGTTTGACATTGAACTTTGCCCTCTCCCTTTCTCCATGGAGGAGATGTTTGGCTTCATTAGCTGTCGATTCACAGGGTATCCATCCTCTGTGCAAGAGCAAGCATTGCTTTGGCTGCATGTAAGTGTCCTCTCTTGACAAGTCATGCTGAAGCAACTTATGATTTTGGAAAAGAAAAACAAAAAAAAGTGGGGGGGGAAAGAAACCACTTTTCCATGGATCGTAGAACCTTTCTGCCTTTTACTTAGCCCCAATGTAAGTTTGGTTGGTAGAGAGATCCCGGGAAGCTTTATGTTACTAGCCCATCATGGGCAATATAATGGAAGTCTGGAAATTCCTTTTACCTTTGAATGTCAGTTGTGTCTTTAGGGCCATTCAGCTGTCTGACTTTTTGCCAGCAGTAGTTTTTAGTCTCTGCAGAATTTGGTCTGTAGCTTCCAAAATTAATTCCAGACTCCAGAAGCAGCTGTAGTTGTTCCTGTATATGAAGATCTGGATTAGACTAGCTCTGTACCCATCAAACTTTCTGCTGCTCTGGCCCTTTTGTGCTATATTTGCCCACAAAGCTGGCATTCACCCAATGTTCATATTCAAAAGCTACAGGGACAATCATGTCAGCTGGGGGCAGTGAATTCAAAAGGGTATAAAATTTTCCAGGGCACCTCAGAATAATACCTGTATTCTTCATTATCGCTTCTTTTCTGCTGTGTGTTATTTTGGTTAAGCCTCTGCACAGACCAATTTACCTGATGACTGTAGCAATTTTCATGTATGCAGAGTTTTCAAGTACAGTATGATTTTTTTTTTTAAGATTTTTCTTGAACAAATAACAGTTAATGGCAAGTACAAATGAGCTTATACTTATCTGACTGTTGCTGATAAAATAGATGATAAATATTCCCTTGGTGATTTGCAGAAAACCATCCTGTCACTATGTTGACACCTGTAGGCAACCATTCTGACTGGATTTTTAGAATAAATACAAGAATTCAATTTTAAGTAATAAAAAATGTAGTAAATACTAATTCATCCATGTATTGGTAATACTTTTGGTTTACAGAAATACTTTTGTGGAACAACCTCACATCCCTGTGTGTTTGTGCATAAAACTGATCTCAGGGCATGCTGAGCAGATACCAACAAATAAATACCCTTTTTTTTTTCTTTGACCAGTTTTCTTTTACCTGGTTCTAACAGAAATCTAAGCTCACAGCTCACCTCATTGAAACCCAAAATTAAATGCATGGAACATGCTGAACTAAGCATCGTATGATAAAGGTGCTTATAAAGTGGCTGGTGTTCTTTATCAAACTTGAAACTCAAGCTTCTTTATTTATTGTCTTTCCTCAGGTGTTATCTGAACTAGACATTGTTGTGCCTCTTCAGTTACTAATCAGCATGTTTTCTGATGGAGTTAATTCTGTAAAAGAGTTAGCAAATCAAAGAAAATCGAGAGTCAGTGAACTGGCGGGAAATCTTGCAGCTCGAAGGGTAACTGGTTTTTATCCTGCTTTTTTTTTTTTTTTTTTTTTTTGGGCTTGGAACAGTTTCCCTAATAGAATGCATGTGAAGAATTAAAATGCCATCTTTCAGTATGGTAGCATTTGATTGGAAACACTATAAATTTTGAAAATGGAAGAAAATTGGCATGACTTCCTCAGTTAATACCACTCTATCACACAGTCAGTGTAAAGTTGTCTGTCAAAGGCTTATGGTCTGGAAGGAAACATACAAATCTGTAGGCACTACACATACTTGAACTGATGTGACTAACATCCCAGTAGTCTTGGATGAAGTGCTTCAAGGACAGCAGGAAGAAGAGTACTTGAAAGGTCAGCTCTTTAGATTTAAGGAACTACAGCATCTAGGCAGTTGATTAATTCTTACCTGTGGTCTGCCTGTCTTCTGATGCAGCTCCGCAGAGACTATTCCAATACCTAGCCCTTGACCACTTCTAAGCAGAAAAAATGGACAAACTTACTGTCTGGTCTTTCAGACCATAGCTGGCCTAAAAATAGACCTCATGTGCCACCTAACTGTGTATCTCCCTGCAATGCTTACAGGTTATCAGGGTGTTTTAGGTGGGCTACTGTGGTGTGGACATAATTTAGACATGCACATCTTGTTACTGTTGTATCTAGTTCATTTGCAGCTACCTGTATCCTTGGTATAGCCTTAGTTACACTGCTGTCTTGAGATAGCCTCCTACTATTGAGGTTTGTGTCCCTGGATCATGGAGCAGATCATCGTAACCTGATGGCCACTTTACTGCCTGCACCAATTCTCTGTTTGGTTTATGATGTTAAAATTCCTCCTTGGTAGGAATAAGGTAATGGATGTCAGCCACTTAACCTGAGAGAATGTATACATATGTCCAGAATATGATTCCTGTACTTCTATCATATTTTATCATTTAATGGCATTCAGAGACATGTGTAGATTTTGCAAAAAAGCTACAGAAGGCAATAGTAAGGCTGTCAAAGTTCTTGCTATTTTCTGCAGTTTTGTATAGAATAAGATTGCTTTTGTATAGAATAAGATTGCTTAAATGTGTAACAGTCATTTGGACATGTTGATTCTTTATGTCTTCAGGTAAGCGTTGCTTCTGACCCTGGGCGCAGAGTTCAGCACATGCTGAGTCCTTTCCCAAGCCCCTTCCAGAGTCCATTTCGGAGTCCAATACGTAGTCCTTTTCATAGCCCTTTCAAGAACTTTGGACACCCCAGTGGAAAGACAATTGATTTTGACTGTGAAGATGATGAAATGAATCTTAATTGCTTCATTCTGATGTTTGATCTCATCTTGAAGCAGGTACTTGCAGAAGAGCAAACACCCACATTGAGAGGACACAGAAGTTCTGTAGTTACTTTTGGCTCTCCTTTAATCCTGTATTGAGTCCCTTTCTGCTAAGTGACTGGCATGAAGTATAAGAAATTTAAATCCCTCTACAGCCGTCATCTGCCTTTATTCATATAGGATTTATAGGTTCATACTCAATGAAGAGAAGTTAGATACCTCCACATTCATGTTAGGTAGCTCATGTAAGTGAAAGGAACTTCTCCTTGGAGATATGTTTATTTCTGCAGACTGGAAGCAGAGGCTTGTTGATAGGCTTAGGTTACATGCATAATTTTTGGATAGCTAAATTTGTACATTGTGAATCCGAGGCCAGGTGTTTTGGATAAGTGTCTCCAGGTAAAATTCATGGGTCCTGTGCTTGAAATTTTTTACTCTAGCTGTTTGAGCTTGGACCTCAACACCAGTGGCAATTCAAAATTGTGAATGCCAGTTTATCTCAAACTCTTCCCAGTACTGGAATATAACACTAGCAGAAATGGTGCTCTGGTTTTTAAATAAATAATAAATCCCTACTCTTTTCACTCTCTTTCAGATGGAACTCCAGGATGATGGTGTCACTTTGGGCTTAGAGAACAGCATTTCAAAAGATATCATATCCATCATAAACAATGTGTTCCAGGCACCCTGGGGTGGTTCTCACACCTGTCAGAAAGACGAAAAAGCAGTTGAATGTGGTCTGTGTCAGTCCAGCATTCTGTGTTACCAGCTGGGTTTTGAGCTGCTGGAACAGCTTGCTCCAAAAGAAGAAATCAGGCTTGTGGTAAGTAGAGCAGTAAAGGGCCTATATTATTGGTGTGCTGAAACTCCTTTTCTTCATTGTTCTCGTTAATTGTGCACAAGGGAGCAAAGCTACGCTGAGCTTTGGCATGGAACGATTTGCAAGGTTAAAGCAAAATGCCATTGAATTGTAAAATTTCCTAACTTTGAATTGACTCAAAGAACCTGGGGAAGATGACAATATTCATCAAGCATGAACTGTTCCCCCATCAACACAGAAGTACTGTTTCACTTTGGAAGGACACTCCTATGATACTGTGTCTTAATAAAATGTGAAATGTTAATACTCAGTGCTTTTCATCTTCTTTTAAAAGCTAAGAGTGGATATTTTGAAATGATTTGATGATTTTGAGTGAAATCAGTTGTCAAGTGAACAAGCCTTAGTTGGTGCTTGATTTTTGAAAATGCTGAGCAGTGTTAAAAAGCAGAATATACTTCAGGTTGAGTATCCAACTTTATCAGACACAGATATGTACTCTCTGATCACTAGTCATGATTAAAGTCCTCTGTAGTTTTGCAGAAGAATTGAAGCACCACCTGTAGTGTGATGAATTTATTTTACGCTGTTTGTCTATTATATGTAACTGTTCCATCTGATAGTTGAGAAGACAGCATCGTTCACCTTATTCTGCATGCTTACTTGCTGTGGCATGGTAGTGACAGGATGTTTATTAGTAATTTTTTTTTCAGTGGTGGGCATAGTGATGCCTTTTGATGTGTAAAAGTTTCAGAATTCCTTTTGGATGTGTATGCTAATAGTAGGTATTCTGCATGTGGTATTCAGTAACTTGTGCTAGAAAAATCATCTCATACCCTTTCAGTTCAGATTCTCACCTCAACTGAAAAGTAGCAAGTGGTAAAGTCTTTTGAATGCTGGGGCTCAGTACCGTTTCTAGGATCCACCTTGCAATTTTTAATATAAGGACCACAGTGGCAACCTGTAATCCTGAGATCCTGGCCACAGGCAGAAGTGATCCCTTTTTCAATGTAAAAGTGATTGACGTAGATCCTGCCTCTAAGCCTGTAACTCTACAGTAATGTAGGAAACACACCCTGCTCTTCTCTGTTACCCCTCTGAGGCAAGGATGACAAGTTTGGCAAAACCACGGCCCTGTGATTAGATCCACCTCAGCTCAGATATACGGTTTCTGTTAAGTGGTGTCACTTAAATCCATGTTTGAAACATAGTCTTCTTGTCGGTATGCATTTGCTGATGCAGCATTTTAGATATGCAGGTGATTTGAATGCACCAGTGTCCATGGAACTAGACAGTGTCTGCCTGATTTGAGTTCAGCTTATCACACTGAATGTAACTTAAACAGCAGGATATCGCCTCATGTATTTAGATAACAGCAAGAAACGAATTTAACTTATTATATTCTTAAAGGAGCCCACAGATAACCTCGAGGATAGTCTTCTGTATACTAGACCTGAGTTTATTATAGGAACTGAAGGAGAAGAGGAAGACAAAGTGGCACCAAAACATGGAGAAAACCCAGGAAATCACACAGAGACCACAGAAAATGCTGGTAGGTGGAGGGTGAGAAGGTTGAGTATTTCAGTAAGGCTTTAAATTAAATGCTTCTACTCAGGTAGAATACAAGGTTCTGAAGCAGTCTTTCAAGTCCAATGCACAGTCACTTTTTTCCCATGCATTTAATTCTTTCAACATATCGATTAAAGAGGACGGTTGTATTTATGTTGATAGCAAGTGTGACTGTCTCTCAAAAAAGTGCTAGAAGAAGTCTTGGCTTTTTGAACATATAAAGTAGCAAAACCATTACATGCCAATTTCCATGCTGTTGTAACTTGACTGACTGCATGGTTATTGTGGCTAGAATTAATTTATCTCTCATCGCTTTGACATTTTTTTAGTTTCATTTTGAATCCACAGATGAGAGAACTTTAACAACTTTTTATGTAACTTACATTTTTAACAGCAATAAAGAATGACACAGAAAGAAAATTTTGTTACCAGCAACTTCCAGTTACCTTGAAGCTCATATACACTATATTACAGGTAACATTGACTTGTTTGTTTAGTTTGAATTTTGGTTAAGTGGTGTCACTGTGTTGAGAGTAGTACATCTGCTTATACAGGAAATGTCAAGGTTTGAAGAACCAGACATTCTTTTTAACATGCTGAACTGTCTGAAGATCCTGTGTCTTCATGGAGAATGCCTGTATATAGCAAGAAAGGACCATCCACAATTTCTTGCCTATATTCAAGATCACATGCTGATTGCAAGGTAGGTTTTTATCACATGTTTTGTCTTCCTACTTTGTTGGCTCTCCAACTACATGTATTTATTGTTGGCTTCAAAGAATTTGCAGGTTTTGTATGGAAAATTAACAATGAGTGGTAGGGAAGTGTGTAAAGGTTAAATAACTGTATAAGGGCACATTGCACGGCTAATTAAGAAGTTGCAAATGAAACCAAGGTACCCTGCATTGTCCATCATGGCTACTCTGTCATGCACCACTTCTTTTGCAGTGACTCAGAGTTTCTCATACTGAATAATAGCAATGTCTGAGACTGAGGTATCTTCTTTGACTCTACAAAATAAAATAAAGGATGATGTAGAGGCAGGCACACAGTTTATAGGGCTGTAGCATTAAAGCTGAGAGAACGACAGTATTGCACCTTATTTTTAAGAAGTAAAGGAAATTTTTTTTCATTTAGAATCAGAGTGAATTGGATTGAAATCTCTCTGTTGTATTCATGTAAATGCCCAGCATGGCTCATAGAGATTTTAATGAAAAGTGCATTCCCACCAACAACACAGTGCAGACATTTAGAAGAAATGATGTCAAGGGAGTGTTTTTATAAGCAGGCTTGCTCTTTTTGGTCTTTCCAGCTTATGGGGAGTTGTGAAGTCTGAGTTCTCTCAGCTTTCTTCCCTGGCAGTCCCACTTCTTCTTCATGCACTTTCGCTTCCCCACGGAGCTGACATTTTCTGGACAATCATAAACAGCAATTTCAACAGCAAAGACTGGAAGATGAGATTTGAAGCAGGTAGGCCTGAGAAACATACACTGTATGCTCTTTATTGCCTCACTGAAGAGGTAGAGCTGTAACTGAGGAGACCTATAATAGATTATTGTCTTTTTGCTGCTTTGAGGAGTTTTGGAGATAGTCTGGTGCAAAACTATGGCACAACAATGCAGTAAAATAGAGGAGAACATGAGACATTTTGGATGCTCAAAATCAAAATTGCAACACTTGCCAGCTATTTTTTGCTGTTACTTTCTCAGATGTGCATATTTCTAGGAGAGGTATATTAATCAGGACATAAAGAAGCCATTGCCTAAATTAATATGCATATTTTCTTTCTCTGGGGCATGGCTGCTACAGTGGAGAAGGTGGCTGTGTTGTGCAGATTTTTGGATATTCACTCTGTGACAAAAAACCACCTACTGAAGTACTCTTTGGCTCATGCATTCTGCTGTTTCCTGACTGCTGTGGAAGATGTCAACCCAGCAGTAGCTACAAGAGCTGGGCTATTACTTGACACCATAAAGAGGCCAGCTTTACAGGTAGGTTCATTATATGGGAAAAAATACATTCAGACAGGAATCTGGGTTTTCACCCAAAGTTCAAAGCAGTTCAGGCATCGTGGTCACTGCTAATAACCTCTTTAGGCAAGCCTTACAGGTCTTGGTAATTGACATATGCACAAAATAGCCAATGGAAATGATACTGCCCTAGCCCCAACTTAGAATCATAGAATCATTTAGGTTGGAAAAGACCTTTAAGATCATCGAGTCCAACCATAAAAACTTTGATGACTGCAAAGGATTACTATTGCATTTGAACTGCTATTGTAGAAAGCTGTAAATGTTTTTTATTATTTTAAATTTAACATCTTTCAATTAAAAAAAAATAATTTGTAAGTAAGTCTTACGACACCCTGCTGAGCTGACAGTGAGAAAATATATTCAAGCAGAACCAAACATAGTCTTGATCTTTTCAAGATTTACTTAGGCATGTAATTTTAAGCATGTGAGAGACCTGGCCAATCAGAATTCTCATGATTAAAACTAAGCAGATATTAAAGTGGATTGAAGCCTACATATACAAGCAAGATTAAAAAAACCCCAAACTTCATAGTACACAATTCAGTTCTAGTTCTCTGGAGAACAGAATGAATACGTATTTTTGAAAAGTGTTACTACCTATAAAAGGCTGTTAATACCTGCTAGTTTTATTCCATATAGTGCCTTTTCAAAATAGTTTCCAGAGAACCTGAATTCACTGAGTTCACTGAGACTGTTACCAGTATACTGCACTTTCATATTTAATGTGTGGGTTTTCTTCTCAAACATAAGTCTTGACAATACACCCAAAATTCTAGTGCAAATAAAATACAGAAGCATTTTGAGGCAAAGTGCTTCTGATACCTTTTACTATGTAATCTTTCTTCTTCTGTTTGGGCTTGGTGATTCATCCTTTTTGTAACTAAGGGCTTGATTCAGCTGCCTAAATCTAAGTTTTTTCTCAGGCAGGGGTATGTGAAGAGAACACTTTGATACTGTGTACCAAATGTGCAGTAGGACAGAACTTTGCCTATACCTTTATATTCCTCAAAATCTTAGGAAATTTACATTCTAAATGTGATGTTCATTTATCTCCTGACTTACCTTACTTTTCCATTGATATCAGTAGCGTTAGTTCTGATGTAAAGGCCTTGGTAGGAAAAAGGAGCTAAACCTTTATCCTGTACAGGAGAAGTTGTGAGCTTTGACCTCACGTTGTTTTAAAAAATGCCTGAAGTTTTCACATCTCGGTTCTGTATTTTGTGTTTTTTTTTCCCCTCTATAGGGTCTCTGCCTCTGCCTTGATTTCCAGTTTGACACAGTTGTCAAAGACAGGCCCACAATTCTTAGTAAGCTTTTGCTACTTCATTTTCTAAAAGCGGATATTCCGGCTTTGAGCTGGGAGTTCTTTGTGAATCGCTTTGAGACCCTGTCTCTGGAAGCACAGCTTCACCTGGACTGCAACAAAGAATTCCCTTTTCCAACAAGTAAGCAGAGTCCAAATCAATCTGATCACCTTTTATCAGCTTCTGGAATTTCAGCTGCCTGCAAGGGTCTGAGAGAGATGTAGGTTTCACCTGTATAAATTCTCTGAAATTAAGTAATTTTTCAGGACAAAAGAGAATAATTCAAAGTGATCATTTTTTGACTGCCCTAATACAGATTAGGCTATAATCTGTCACACCTTTGGGCGCTGTGTTTTACTCTCACGAGGGTGAGGTTTGCAGCCTTGGTTGAAATGCAGTCTGGTTCTGTGATCAGCTGCAACCTGCACTAACACCCTTGTTCTTTTGTAGATGTTCTTATGCTATCAACATTGCTATTCCCAAGGTCATGCCTGACCCTGTTCTGTAGTGGTCTGTACAAAGACAGCCCTTGGAGCTGTATGACCCTTAAAAACCAAATGTGTGGGGCACAGCACAAGAGGTACACGAACTCTTAGTGCCAGTGCTCAGTTAACTATTCCTGCAGTGACAAATGTTTGTAAATGTTTGTCGTGTTCATACTTGCTTTCTTGATGAAACACCATGTGTCCTTCCATTCACTGGGGGGTATTAAAAAATAATTTGGGCATCATTGTTTAACGTGCTGAGTAATTGAAAACTTCCTTACCCAAATGGTGGCCCATGAGGCAGATCTATTTCCATCTGATTTGCTTGGAGGAGCTGGGGGCAGCTGTTTGGACAGCGTGTGCTCCCTCAGCAGCCTAAAGCCTCCTCCTACACTTGCATGGAGCCCAGTGCCTAAAAAAGGCCCAAGTGCTGCTGCTGCATCCATACAGGAGATGGATGGAACTGCAAATGTATTTTCTTCTCCATGTGTGAGTAGCTTGACCCAAAGCTGGAAACTGCTGCTGTGGCCTGAGGAGGGAATCTCAGCACTAGTTTCTAGCACCTCTGGCTGCACATGTAGGGTCGTATCTTTAAATATGAATATTTGGGAGTGATTTAAAATTTAAAATATGCAAAAGATACTTTTCAAGTTTCTTTTTAACATTTCTCTTTGCCTTTTCAAGACATAAGTGGTGCAAAGGATGGGCTCACCGGCTTCAGTTGCTCGGATAATTAAACTGAAAGGGTTTGAATGCACTATAGACGTGTATAGAAAAGTATCGGTGACCCCATTAAGATATGCAGTGATACTGCTAGTAACACCACTGTAAATCTGTAATCACACTCACAGACTTTTGGAGGCGCTGTTCAAATCCAGGATGATAGGTGTAGGCAGCACAGGAGGTCAGAGAGGCAGAACTAGAGGCCACATTTGGGTATGAGTGCACTAAACATGATCCATACTCATGAGATTTCAGCCATTTTAAGTAGAGGGCACTTCATATTCCCTTAGCCTGAAATTCAGGTTTTGGTTTCAAGAACCTGTTTTTGTCCAATCTCTAAAGAAGTAACAGCATAATTTTAAAAACACAGTTATGCCATTTGGGGTTTTATGGATTTCAGAACGAGAGCATGCAAATAAGTACCTTGCAGATGGACCCCTTGAGCCCACATGAGCTTTCTTGACTTGAGTGGGACCTGGAGCCCAGTTGCGTTTGGCACTTGGCAGCATTAGGGCCTCACCATGCTGTGGAATGAATCCTAACTTGGTCAATTGCATTTGCAAAGCTATCACTGCTGTCCGGACAAATGTCGCCAACCTCAGTGATGCAGCAATGTGGAAGATCAAGAGGGCTCGTTTCGCACGTAATCGTCAGAAGAGTGTGCGTTCCCTGAGGGACAGTGTGAAGGGACCAGTGGAGTCAAAGAGAGCGCTCTCCCTTCCAGAAACCTTAACCACCAAAATTCGTTGAGTATCTATTTATATTTTTGTGACACGCCTGTATCTTCTCCCTTAGGATTGTATCCTATTGCTGGGTACACATCAGAATTGTCAATATTTATCCAATTGGGATAGCAAATTTAGGTTTCTGACTGATTTGGGCATTATTCAGATAATGACAAGTTAGTGAGTTTGACAAAGAACATAGACAAACATTGTGTCTATGCTGTGTTTGTTTAAAATGCCAGAACAAAATGCTCTAAGACTAGTTTGTGGATAGATCTTAATTTTTATTTGTGGCTAATACACACTAGTTTTGTCTAAAATAGATACAGTGTTTAGAGAAAAATTCCTCTGTTACTGATTTATTTATTAGTTGTAGTTATTGATCAATGTTTGCAGCATATGCTAGACATCTTAAAAGCAACTGTTAATGTCTCAGATGAGCTTTTGGATATCTTCAGAACTCCATTGTTAAGAAAACAATATTAAGAAAACACATAGTTCCTGCCAGCTTGTATAGGACGACCTAGTGCTGGAAATCCATAGGCCTGTATGGAGTGCTGTACAGACATCCTTCCAAGCAGAAATAAAGCTTACCCACTCTCATTTAGAGAATTTTACAAACACAGATTAGTCTTTATATTCAAATTGGACCTCTTACATTGCTCCTACCCATACAATAGGAACTGATAAAATGTTCAAACCTGGGTGCTGGTTAACTGTTAAGTTAAAAGGTAATTTCTTTTCTCTAAAACAAACACCACCATATTTTGGGACTCTTAGGTAATCCTTCTTCACCAATTTCTGATCCTGCATAGGGGCTCCTGTGTGGTGACTCTTGTACCAGCAAAACCAAATGATGGAGAAAACTGGAGTTATAGAACATGGTGCACAAAATCTGTAGGGCACAGAAGTGACGTTTCAAGCGGTTGTACTTGCTGCCTGACAACAGTGCATGAGTAAATGAACATAAATATGCTAGCACTGAATATATGCTAAAGTATAAGATGTCAGTACTGCCTTTTTAAACATAGTTGCTCTTGTTTTTTGGTTTTTTGTCTTTGTTTTTTGTTTTTAAGCTGTGAGCTTGACCAGACATGAGCAGTCGGCTCCAGCACTTGGAGGAACACCAGAGCAAACACCAGGTGGGTTTGACAAGGGGAGTGTTTTGATGGAATAGGAAAAGGAAGGCACAAGTGCTAGCTTTCTTGCAGACTTAAGAGATAAACTTACATAAGATGGAAGTTGTCTAAAAGGCACAGTGAATTACATCTCAGCATGGTTCCACAAGGTGTAAATTGAAGTTTTGCTCTCAATCTGTACTGAAAACTGTCTCCAGTTGTAAATACTACTTCGGGGCTGGGAGGAGGTTATTCAGAGGCAGTCAGCTATGCTGGCAGTGCCTTACCCTCCTGTGTTTCATTGTCCACAGGAACATGTAAATCTTCAGTAGGCTGGCCCCATGGGTCACCTCTGTTCAGCCTAATCCTTTACCTTCAGGTTTTAGAGACGGCAGACAGAATGCTTTTGATTGTTGGTACTCTAAATTACACTTGTCTCCTCTGTATGCTTATAGACATTTTAAGTCCCTTATTTTATATTTACTGGCATTTTGTGAAGATGTTACCCTTCTGTCAGGCATTTGTAGAACAGCTAGCTCAGCAGGGTCCAAGTGATCTCTAAATAATTGTGACTACTGACAGTTCTTGCTCTGAGTCATGTGTAGACTGACCATTTGGAAGTGAAAAGTCTGATTCAGATCTTTCAAGATTTGCAGTATTTCCAATGGCACATATTTAGAATTAGAACAGATCAGCTTACTGGGTGATCAGCTGAAAGGATCACCTTGCTAGCATGGGGTCTGACTAAGCTGTGAAATGGACTAGGAGAGCTTCTGAATTAGCAGTACATACCCTTATCATACTAGCCCAGTGAGAGCTGGAAATCAACCAGTTCCTTACAGAATGTGTGCAGGTTGTTCCAGGGTCCTAGGAGGAGCAAGTGAAATAATGGTGTGATGAACAGATGTGCCAGTGAATGATTGTTTTTCATTTAATGGCACCATTCACCTGCTATATACTGGGCTTAGAGAAACTTGTCATGTAAGAAATGTCAGTCTCACAGTAGGCATTGTTAGCCATTGTGATTTTATTAGATGTATTTTGGTATTTCAAAGCTTCAGTTTCCAGGCTCAGGTAATTAATCACCTAACCTGCAAATTCAGGTTCCACTAAAAAAATATATATAAAAAGTTGCATGCAGCTAGTAACCACTGATGTGAAGAAAAGCCTGATTAATGCGATTCAGAATTATCACAGATGCTTTGGAAACTAGGAGACAAATGACTGTTCCTGTCCTCTTGCCTAGCACTTATTTCTTTCTAAAATCATATTTTTTTGTAAAAACAGGTTTTTTAAGGTTTGACTCATAGTTTTTAATACTTTGCATTGGCAGTACTGAGCATATCTGATTCATCTAAGGAACGGACTCCTAAACATAGGCTGTACATCTGCTGTAGAAAAACATTTATTTTATACATACCATTTGAATGAACCCGTCCTCATGCTCATCCCTTCTTTCTAGATCTAAAACTGTAATCCCTGGACTGTTCAAATGTAAGCTGTATGCAATGTGCCTTTGGTATGGATTAAACACCAGTATCATGTATTTGTTCATCTATCCTCTACCATACTCTGGACAGTCACTTAGAGAGTTTCACTGATAGGCACAGGGATCACAATTGGGATGAAGCATGGTATCATTCTGATCTGCTGTTTTATGTTATACTGTGATATACCTTAAAGTAATTTGAAGGTAAAGTGGTATAAGTGCCACATGAATAAAGAGATGAATCTGTGGGCATAAGACTAGATTGAATTTAGGAATGGTGGCTGTATATCATCTAGCAGGCTGTGTGTTTGCTGATGTGAGAAGGTTTTCCTGGGGGGTAGATGTATATGTATATACCTTGTATGTAGGCACACGTGCACACAAAGTATATATGTATATGCACACATTTTGAGGGGGAAAAGCCACCATAGCCACTGTAAAGAAGGCTGCCTTGGTTTTGCATTCTTAGCTTCAATCTAACCAGCTTGATTTGATACAGGATACCCTATATCATGTGTTAATGAAATGAAAGTTTAGTTCAAGCTTGATATAACTTAAGACCCATTTCAGACAGCAGAGGAAGGTTTTCTGGGCTCTGAAAGTCTGCTGCCTAAATGGGATTGTAGGGTTTTTGTAGTTTTAAACAAGCAGTTCTCTGTTGTTGGTTCATTGCAGGTTTCTGCATTAGAAGTAAAACCAGGTGGTGATGGACATTCCCCAGACGTGATCTTTAGTAGAGCTATGACAGACCACTCTGGGTGAAGCTATGTTCACTGTGTCCTGCTGTATAGTTTTCAGTGAGGGTAAAGTATGAGAAATGAGATTTTAATGCTTCAGAAAGTGTAATAATATTTCTGGAAAGTAAAATGTCAGGAAAAGTCCTGGGAAGTGTCTGGTAACTGGTGTTAGTGTTACGAACTCATGGCAAAATTGACCATTTTATCACTAGGCTTCTAAATTATGTTGTTCAGCAAGTGAAAGTAAAATAGGTTAATCTTTTCAGATTAATTACTCATTGAGTTCTATTTGGAGAACCAGGATCCTTTGACTCATTCCATCTTACCTCCTTTGTTTTATGGAAAATCTCACAACATGTAATAGAGATACAAATAAGTAGATCTGAAGAAAACAGTCTAATATCAGCTTCATTAAAATGGTGTCTTTTTGATACAATTTCATGGAAATTTTTAACCTGGGTATAATATGTGGAAAGATTATTTCTCAGTTGATGTCCACAAAACTAAATTTATTTTCTATATAGACTTTTAATGTGCTTCTGAAAATGGAAGTTGCTGTATTTCTCATTCTAATTATTTCAGAATATTTTTTATAGAATTAAAATAAATAATTTTTCACAGAATCACAGAATGGTTTGGGTTGGAAGGGACCTTAAAGATCATCTAGTTCCAACCTCCCTGCCATGGGCAGGGACACCCTCCACTAGACCAGGTTGCCCAAAGCCCCATCCAGCCTGGCCTTGAACACTTCCAGGGATGGGGCATCCACAGCTTCTCTGGGCAACCTGTTCCAGTGCCTCACCACCCTCACAATAAAGAATTTCTTCCTTATATCTAAATCTACCCTCCTTCTCCTTAAAACCATTACCCCTCATCCTATCACTCCATGCCCTTGTAATTTATTTTGCATGTAATACATGCACAATGCATTTTATTTATACAGAAGTGTTTAATTTAAATTACTGTTTTAAAATAGAACATGTTGCATAATATACTTTACTGTGCTTTAGCCATGCATTTATTCAGAATTATTTCATAAAAATAATCATCTGATACACTGATGTGTGAAATAGCTGCTGCTTTTCATGAATTCAATTCCCAGTGTTAGTATAGCATAGATCTTTAGGAACTGCTAAGCACTAAAAAAAAGCCTTACAAATATGATGAAATGGAAGAGGGTAACTCCAAAGGGCAATTACTAGAGAATTCTAGTAATGATAAATGGTCTTAAAAGTAACTGGAAATACTGTATTTCTAAAAATTATTGAAGAATGAAAATACTTGCCCAGTTGGCAACATTATTTGCAGTGTGTCTGTTTTGCTTGGATAGTAATAGCCAGCACCCAGGCTTCCTTGTGCTTTGTAAGTAGCCTCTTGTCTTTCACATGATCATATTCCCACACAAAGTATTATTTCCATTCATTTTTTATAAACCCAAGTCTTAACCTTCTTGTCTGGGCAAAAGTCACCAAAATTTTGACATAATACACAGTGTCCCAAAACCTAATAAATTATAGTGCCTATGCTTTGGCCCAAGTTATTTGAGGGAAATATGGACTCAATGCTAAAAGGGGAAGTCTTCTTTCTTTGTTTAATCATTATTTGGTAGAATTTTCTCCATCTGCTATCTCTGCTGTTTTGTATATCCTCCACTGGCAAGGACTAATATCCACTAACTTTTGCTGAGGAAAGACTGAAAATTATACTAGATGAGAATTTAGTAGAAGTAGGATTTGATTCTCCTGTAATGTATAGATGTGAAGGAATAATAATACTCAGTTTGGCAGAAATGCACTGAGATGGGAAGATGAAGGCTGAGAAGTGGAGTTCAGTGTACACAGTGGATGTTAATGTGCTGTTGAGCCTGAGCCAACAGAGGAACAATGCCTGCAGAAATTCATGCCTATCTCCTGTGACTTCACCATGGGTACTTGGGCAGAAATGGAGCAATGAACTCTGGAAGAAATTTCTGGTGTATTCCGTACCGTTTACAGTCTTACCCAGTGTCTGATACCAATGTCTCTCTTGTGCCAATAGGACAACCCTCCCCAGAGAATGATAATACAATAAAAGACCTGCTGCCAGAGGATGCTGGGATTGATCACCAGACTGTCCACCAGCTCATTACTGTGCTAATGAAGTTCATGGCAAAGGATGAGAGCAGCGCTGAGTCGGACATCAGCAGCGCTAAAGCTTTCAACACAGTCAAGCGCCACCTGTATGTCCTGCTTGGTTATGATCAGCAGGAAGGATGCTTCATGATTGCGCCACAAAAAATGCGTGTTTCAACCTGCTTTAATGCCTTTATTGCTGGAATAGCACAAGTAGGTGAAGACACTTACTACTTTTTGCAGCTATTTCTCATTGCCTGTTGTTGAAATGGTGGTAGCACAGCCTTCTTTGTTCCAAAATAATGGCTGAGTGCCTTAAACCTTCTTAACACCTCTTCAGTTGGTAAAAGAGTTTGGGAACAAGGAATGCTGCTTGTTCTTTACTCTCAGAAGGCTCCTGTAGCATAATTAAGTGCTTTCTGTAGGTTTTTGCTTTGCAGTTAAAAAGTAAATAGTTAAATAGAAGTATGCTAATTTATAACTTCCTACTACTAGTCTGAACTTGCTGCATCATTGGCATAGAGATAATGGTTTTGTGTGTGTGCAGGCACGTAAATACTACCAGTGTATGAAAAATAAGAGACTGCTCCAAACCTCTTTGCCCTCTTTCTCTAGACTTTGAATTCTTTACTTTCCTCATGTGTCATTTCCTCCTTTCCTATTCAGGAAGACTTGGGAGCCATGTGCTCTTGCTTGTTTCCCTCTGTGAATGGTCTATAAGCTCTTTGTCATTCCTCACTTTGCAGAAGACTCATTCTCCTTCTTCCTTAGAGCGCACCAGGACTTTCTGTTCTGTCTTTCTGAGGGAGTGGTGCCACCATGGTGAACTTCTGCCTATACTGCTATGATAAATCACTGAGCACACCCTTGCCATGTGCCTTCTTTCTCCATCTTGTAAAGAGGACTGTAATTTCTTACCTCACAAGGCTCTTCAATTAATTCTTACTGATGGAGCAGTTTATGATGCTAGGCTGAAAAACACTTCACACTTGCAGAGCACTCTTAGTATTTGCCATGAAGCATCATCATCACTTCCACACTTTTTCTTATCAGAGTATCATATAAATGATTACCTTAGGGCTGTGATTTCAGATATCCACCTGCCCCAGCTCTTAAAATGCCCACTGTAACCTTCAAACATTGCTCAAAGCTATCCTGGCCTCTTTGTATCTGCAATTCTTATCAGGATTTTCTGGTTCATACATTGGAAGCAGTAATTTTTTGAAGTCAGTTGTAATGTAGATACTTGGATAAACTTTCACAGTCATGGAGAAGTCAAGTATTCATGTTTCAGCAGGCAAAATAGAAGGTGTTAATGCAAACTGGGTAGCTGCAAATGCATCCTGATCCCTTGTCTCAGAGCACCATTGCTAGGTGGTGTTAATCATCTTTCACTTGTACAGTTTTAAGCTGAAGCCTATAAAAGGAGATTCAGGCCTGCTACTATTGCATTGAGAGTCTGGAAGTGGCAGCTGAGGTTACAGGGCAGTATGTTTCACATTTTTGTACATGTTTTCCAAGTTTGGATTCCCCAACTTCAATGATCATAACTGACCTGATTTTCAGAAGCACTGCAGCTGTAAATACCAGCCCCTTCTTCTGTCTTTAAAATGTCTATCCCTCCTTTAAAATCACAGAATCATAGAATGGTTTGGGTTGGAAGGGACCTCAAAGATCATCTAGTTCCAACCTCCCTGCCATGGGCAGGGACACCCTCCACTAGACCAGGTTGCCCAAAGCCCCATCCAGCCTGGCCTTGAACACTTCCAGGGAGGGGGCATCCACAGCTTCTCTGGGCAACCTGTTCCAGTGCCTCACCATCCTCACAGTGAAGAATTTCTTCCTAATATCTAATCTGAATCTACCCTCTTTTAGCTTAAACCCATTACCCCTTGTCCTATCACTACACTCTCGGATAAACAGTCCCTCACCATCTTTCCTGTAGGCCCCTTCAGGTACTGGAAGGCCACAATTAGATCTCCCTGGAGCCTTCTCTTCTCCAGGCTGAACAACCCCAACTCTCTCAGCCTGTCCTCATAGGAGAGGTGCTCCAGCCCTCTGATCAGCTTCGTGGCCTCCTCTGGACCCTCTCCAACAGCTCACTGCCTCTCCTGTACTGAGGCCCCCAGAGCTGGACACAGTACTCCAGGTGGGGTCTCACAACAGTGGAGTAGAGGGGCAAGATCATCTCCCTCAACCTGCTGGTCACACTTCTTTTGATGCAGCCCAGGACACGGTTGGCTTTCTGGGCTGCAAGTGCACACTCACGGCTCATGTTGAGCTTCTCATCAATCAATACCCCAAAGTCCTTCTCCTCAGGGCTGCTTTCAATCCATTCTCCGCCCAGCCTATAGCTGTGTTTGGGATTGCACTGACTCACGTGCAAGACCTTGCACAAATGTCTTTCCCACCTTTAAAATGCATAGCTGAATTCACCATTTCTGTTTGAAAAGCTTCTTAGTTGAATTTTGGTTCCACTGATGTCAAATAGAACTTGTCTGAGGATTTCAGTAGGCCAGAATTTTCCTCCATGTAGCAGACATCAAAACTTTAATACATGTTTTTTGGGGATTTTTTTCTTAGCTGTAGGGCTGCTTTGTGTTGGGAATCTCCTTTGCTGCAAGAGAAATGCCATTTGAAATTCAAAGATGTGTTTACGGAGTGAAAACTCAGTATGGAGCTCTTCAGAGATCTATTTCAGTTACACTCCCTCCCCTAGTCATAAGTATTTGCTTTCCCCAGTGAGTTCCAAAAAGGTTGGGATTGGGCTGACTTGCTGGTTTGTTGGTTTTGATTCAAAGCTTGGTTAGAATGGTTAGTTCAAGAAAAAATAATAAAATCAAATGTCTCTTAGTATTTTGCATCATAAAATCTGAGTATTTGGAATTCTTGAAAGCAAAAAAATGCCTTTTTCTCTCCCTAGCAGCAGAATGGAGCAAGGTTTGGTGTCTGCAGGCAGTGCGGTATTGCCCCGCATGGTGGCAATGTTGTACAAGCCTGGTGGAGGGGCGAAGCCAGCAGCGCCGGGCTCAGCTCAGCATCGCAGGCTGGGCTCTCTGCTCAGCCTTTGCAACATCATTTATTCCAGATCTTCCTGTGATAACTAAAACAAAAAAGGGTCTGCTCAGCTGTATGTCTGCATTACAGTATGTGCTGTGTTAAGACAGGGCTCTGCCTTCCTTGTATGGATGAGTTTTTCCTAACCGTGCTGTATAACTATCTCATCCTGAGGGGACAAAGCATTGCAGGGTAGGACCATATTTGGTGATTATATATCATCTATTCAACAGACTAACCCTGCGTATATAGACATGAGATTCATCTGTTTAGCTCTATGCATGCAGCACAAAATTTGAGACAGCTGCATATTGAACTAGAGAATTTTACAGGGAAAAACCTCTAGTCAGCATGTTCAGGAGGGACCTTGAGAGATGAGTTCTGTGCTCATAAAATAGAATAAAATAAAATAAATTGTTCTAATAAAAACAAAACCTAAAAAACCCTCACAGACCTGAAGGAAATGGGTGATGTGGATGAAACTGATGTTTGTGTCAGTTTAGATGTGCAGGGCTCCTGATAAAACCACTAAGTCTACTGAAACTGCAGGGACGTGTTAGATCTTGGTGGATGTGCTGGAGTTGGCTTGGCCTGCTGTTACACCTTCCTGGGTGTCAGCCAGTAATAGGTCAGCATCAGAGACAAGGGCTTTGTGGATCCTTGTTATGATCTAGTTTAGCTGCTGATTTCAGGACATGTGGCTTTAAATAAAAATAGCTAATGTTGCAAGACTGATGAAAAGATAATGAAAATTAGCAATGCAGTTTCAATGGAAAACACAGTTGTGTCAGGGCAGTGGGAATATATGGCCACACTGCACCTAACCAGCAGGATTCAAAGCTCTAGGATAGGCACCAAATAGCATGATGCTCTTCAAAAGTCATGATGGAGACAAGGCTTATGACTAGCGGTAATAATAGCAACCTGTCTACAGCAACACCACCACTTAAAGTTGATGAGTATTTTATTTAGAGCAAGATATTTTTCCTTAGCTTTATTTTTGAATCCTTTAGGATTTGTATGCTTAGACTTTCTGCATAACATTACAGACACAGCATTACCTTTGCTATAGTGAAGAGTGGGATTCTTGTCTCATTACCTGATTGCAGAACATGCGGCTTAAAAAACCCCGACAGCTAATGTTGCAAGCCTGATGAGAAGATCATAGAAAGTGGTAATGCAGCATTAATATGAAATCCCAAATAACCAAGATACACCTCCCCCCCCCCAACCCCATAAAGGCATCCTATTTGTTAAACGGGGGATATACCTAATATGTTTTTGTCTGTTTGAAGCATGATCAACGTGAGCTATAATACAAGAGTATCCTAGCATAGTACATTTTATGAACTTGCCAATGTATGTTAAAATACAGACAATGCAGGATGAAAGGCTTTCAAAACACATCTTCTCTTGTTTCATCTTACTTATCTAGCTAAAATGAGAACTTGGCAAGCTGGCAGTAAATTTCTAACTGATAGTGAGACTTCCTTAAAAATGTCTGTTTCTTTTCACTAATACCTCAACTGTATTAGTTATTTTGCTTTTCAGCATCACTGGCTTTGATTTTGGTGAGCTAACTCCTGTGTTAATATTTTTTTCAGGTGATGGACTATAACATCAACCTGGGAAAACACCTTCTTCCCTTGGTGGTGCAGGTGTTGAAATATTGCACTTGTCCTCAGCTAAGGCATTACTTTCAGCAGCCTCCTCGCTGCTCCCTCTGGTCCCTCAAACCTCACATTCGGCAGATGTGGTTAAAGGCTTTGCTTGTCATTCTCTATAAGGTAAGTAGTCTTCAAGAGACACTTGTCTACCTTAAAATTTACACTTAATTTGAAATTTATTACAGGGAACACCTAACTGCACTGCAAGTGAAAGGAACTGTAAAAAACACTTTTCTTTGATTTGCTCACTCACTATATTTAATTTCAGTGTCTGAAAGTAGTTAGGTCAGTAGCACAGATGAAAGCCTATTACTTCTGCTGTCTATATTGTCTTTCATATGGTTACCTGAGAAAGAAAAAAATGAATTTGAAAATAGCAAAATGCTGTATAAAGTTCCAATGAATAGTAGTTTGAGTAACTTAAAATTAGTTTAAAAAAAATTTAGTAACTTTAAATGGAAGGGGAGGGGCAGCTCAACGGCTTGTATTCTTTAGTTAAGTGATGCTTTTTAGGAAGTGTTGTTAAAATGTAGTGTGTTTATACACTAAAATGGAGCTCTGAATACTTTTGATACGCTTAAATTTCTAGCAGGTCTATAGCGCATTCAAAGAAATGGAGACACCAGAAAGGAATCATAACATGCTGATTGAAATAGAGTATTTGGAGAACAGTTCTGATGAGAGCTTTTGCATTATTATTAATAGTTGGTTTTGTCATTAAAAAGTCAAGAAAACAGCACATTAAATGTTACTAATAGGGATTTAAAAATATTTTTTAAAACAGTCCTGCTTCTCATGATGTATTTGGAAATGTATTATCAAAGGAAGGCAAAGGGCATCCAGCTGACAATATTCTTGTCATTTTTCTATTTTACTGCCTAAATGTTTATCCAAGGAGAAAAGTTTGTTTTTAAGCTGAAGTTTTTCTCTTTCACTGAACAGTACCCCTACAGAGACTGTGAAATCAGCAAGATTGTACTTCACCTAATCCACATCACAGTCAATACCCTCAACGCTCAATATCACAGCTGCAAGCCCCATGCAACTGCTGGTCCTTTGTATAGTGACAACAGTAACATAAGCCGATACAGTGAAAAGGAAAAAGGTACTTTTAGCACTCTCATTTATATGT
The DNA here is from genome assembly GCF_011004875.1 of Balearica regulorum gibbericeps. Classification (NCBI taxonomy): domain Eukaryota; kingdom Metazoa; phylum Chordata; class Aves; order Gruiformes; family Gruidae; genus Balearica; species Balearica regulorum. The sequence continues at coordinate 17,530,053 of NC_046188.1, read as the reverse complement.
TAGTCATTGATTTAATTCATTAAGTCTTACAGATGTTGTAGAAATGGGTAAATATGGTCTGAATTTTATAATATAATACTCAGAATTAAGTCCAAGGTGTGACTTATCTGACCAGCTATAGCCATCTATAGTAAAAGAAATTCACAATTTCTCTGCAGCCTAAGCACAGCACAGCAGTCTAACTTCTCTTGGAGGGAGTGTACCTTAGAGTTAGTAGTTCAGTCACCATGCCTGGGTAATCCTTGGCCTTTCTATGACAACATTAACTGATCATGCCCACACAGAAGATGTGCAATCAGCCTGACACTGCATTCTCATTGTACTTTATAATAACATGGCATAGTAGCAAATATTGTATGTTGGAAAGAGAAAATTATTAATTTGGTCTATAGTTTGCTTTTCTCTGTGAAAGGAGCTGAAGTTGATGAGCTTACATGCAGATGTATATGATGTAGTTGTCTAAAGGCAGAAGAGAATGGTTCAACCCTTACAGTCTACATCTGATTGTTAACTCTGTATGTGCTCTCTAGCTTTAACAGAGGTGCTGTGATGGTGTGGTCTAAGGTTGGGGCTTGAAATAACATGGTGTTGCTGAGTGTAGTTCCTTACAGTTGTGAAATTTATTACGTGACAAGTGTTTACGATTAAAGTTTAACAGGTTCTTTGGATGTTAATCTGTAGCTGCCTTTCGACTATTTTATCTTTTAGCTGCTTATTTGCTATTTACATCTTCCTTCTCAAACAGTCTTCCTAGTGTGCAGCAAACTCTTCCAAAGAAGAATTCAAGAAGCACTCTTTTTATCCATGTCAGTACCTTTTCCTGTTTTGCTGCTTGTTGCTCACAAAAAGATATCAAGCAGAACAAAGACACAAAATTTGTTTACCTGAAGACCCTATTACTCAGCTCTAGCAAATTAAAGCAACCTTAAAATGGTTATAAATGATGTATCGCATATTCTCACTCACTTGGATATTTTGTATTGCTAGAGGAGGGCTGAAATGGTTCAGATAACTGTGGACTTACGATGAATTTGCCTTAGTTTTAAGCTGAGTGAATGACTTAATTCATAATGACTTAAGAATGTTGAGGGTAGTACTAATACATTTATAAAATGCATTCAGTTTCTGGATTGATTCTGAGAGGTTTCTAAGACAAAGCGAGGTGCCTAAGTATCCAGCTTGCTGTTCACAGTAAGTGCCAAGTTAGGTTTAGAAAACTCGGTGTTCCAATCCCATGCCCAACATTGATTCCCTGGGTGGCCTTGTGTCTCACTTCATCATTGTTTTCCTATGTTTAGAGTATGGACAATAATATTTACTTGCTTTCCAAAGCTGTTGTGAAGGGCTTTGGGCTACTCAGAGGTAAAGGACCATAAATGGGCAAATTTTACTCTGTAAATGCTGATTTAATCATAGGGCTGATTCTCCTCCTTTGCTGAAATGCCACAAAAAAAAAAAAAAGTAGAAAAGTTTTCTTCCGCCTGCAAGAAGCAGCCAATATAATTCCATAAGGGCTTGGAGAGTCAAAGCCTTTCCCACCTTTTCTAAGGAGACTTGTTTAGCCTCTGGTCAGGTAGTATGTGTCCTGCTGTCATCATCAAAGGTGATGTTTAAATGATCGACAGATGAGGATTTCATTGTCAGGCAGAAAGAATCCCTGTGCTAAAGATGGATGTTCCCACTATTGGACCTTCTTCCTAATTTTTCTGTGGGGATCATGGCAAGTGTACATACTGTTGTAGAGCTGATGATAAATCTTGTGAGAAGCATTTGTTGCCAAGGGCAAGAAAAAATTAGACACATAGGAGATCACTTTTAACGTCATGCCCTAACTTATTAAACCCAGTCCCTGTAGAAATTCTTACTATCAACTTTGATTAATTTTTCTGGATTCATCATATCAATTAGGTATCTTATCACTGAAGTGTTTGGGTGGCAGTTCCATAGCTTCTGATGTAGCAGAAACTTTCCACCAATTTCAAAGCTAAAGATATTAATGTCCAGTTTAAGTCTTCAGTTTTTGGCCATTCTAATGCTGGTTTACTTGCCTCTTCACTCCTAGAAACCAAATGCATTTCCTCTCCACGTTTGCTTACTAGAATAAAAAAGGCAAACCATTTTGTTTCTTGAGTGCTCTGTTTTCTTTATTGTCCCAGTAGTGTTTCTTATTTCCTTGGAGATGAATCACTAGACATAATAGATATGGATTTTTCCTTTTTTTACTTCTTTTTTTATAGCCATTTCATACAAGTAATGTGGTAATTTTTTGATGGGGAAATAGATTTGGATCTTACTTGCTGCCGTTTTCAACCAGCTGGTCTCAAATTAGAGCATAATGGTTTACTATTACTACTTAGGTCAATAATTTCATAATCCTACTCTTAGGTCTGACTCTATTACTATTACCAGCTTGCCAAGATTATCCATTTCTTCCTTTTTCACTTTCCTGTTTTGCTGGTTTATTACTAACCTTGCAGTGCTTGTACTAATTTTGATCTTCAATTTACCATTTCTCACTGAGCACTATAGAAGTTGTTTACTCGAGTCAGTGTTCAGACCTATTGTATTTCTTCCATCTAAAGAATCTGTAGTATTAGTAGTAGAAAAGGTCAGCTTAGAATGGTAAAAGCTTTGGTATGCTTTTGTTGCATTGTAAACCATTTTTCATTTATCTCTGTCCTTTCTGACCTTAATTCAAGATGTAACAAGAATGGCAAAGTTATACCTAGGATATAAATTTTCTTTCAAACTTCAGATGATTCTTCATTTTCAATTCAAGTTTAATTGAAACTAGCTGAGGTTTTGTTACATAGACAGCTTTTCATTCAAGGAATTGCACTCTCTTAAGAGTAATAAAGTTTTTTCTTTCTTCAGCAGAGGAAGACAGTGTTTTTGATGAATCTGATATTCATGATACACCAACTGGACCTTGCAATAAAGAATCTCAAACTTTCTTTGCAAGACTGAAAAGAATTGGTGGCAGCAAAATGGTGAAATATCAACCAGTTGAGATGAATGCACAGAGAAGTATGAATTGTTTTGTCGGTATAAACTCATGCAGAAATACAATTTCCTACTCTTAGTTTCAAGCTACCACCTTTCTTTATAGAGTTTGTTGCACTGCCTAATTTGAATACACGTACTCTGACTTTAGAGAGCAGATACTCCTCATTTCCCTGAATGAATTCTCTTACAGGAGCTTCAAAGTAGGCATTTCAAAATGAAAGGATCTAAAATCAGCAATTGTTTTCTGAAACTTTAAGCTCTTTCAGATGTAAAAGATGTTTAAGAGGATTTGTTGCAATTTTCTTCTACCATCAGGCTGAAGATTTTAACTCAAATTTATTTTTTCACAAAATTTTAATTTTTGAAGAGATGAGACTCTAGGGTAAGCAAATTTGTTGCTGCTGCTGCTGCAAATATTACGGTTTTCCATTGGTAAAAAGGGTCATTTAGTGGTTTAAAAAAATAGGAAGGATTTTGTTTTCAAATTTAGGTTTCTGAAGTGAATACCCTAAAAAAAATTTGCAGAGATTTCCACCACCACCCACCTGCTTTTTGTTCTTCCAGCTATTTGCACAGAGTTGGAAATGATTCAGACTAGAGCAAACATCTACTTGGACTTTTCTCACTACTTTTTTTGCATGGTGATTCACATCTGGAGCATTTTGAAATATGAGGGTAATAATGACCAGCAATATTCTGGTTTATGTGAAAATACATCATTCATAATAACAACAGTGATAACCTTTTAAAATGTTCTCAACAAATATGTTCACATAGCAAAACACCAATGCAGTGGTAGTACCACAGCAACTATAGCTGTGCTCACTTCACTCCCCCACTAGGACGAGGAGGGTATGACTATGTGGTGTGATAGTTGCTAGGCTCTGCTGGGGTCTAGGATCTCTGGGGGAAAAATTCTCTGAACACCTGTCTGATCTTAGGCTTGTGCTGCCACATCCTCACTGCTATTGCTACCCTTGCTTCTTAAATTAGAAGCATCCATTTTAAGCCCACTTTGCTGCAGTAAAAAACATGTAGGTGTGCTCTAATATACGCTGATGTCCAAATGATGTCCACAATGCGGTAGTCCAAAATTATTTCGAAACCTCTTCGGAATTGTCTGTGTAGCTCGTTCCATCTTTCATCACTCACGCCAAATGCAGCCATCCCCAGTGTCTCTAGAAATTACTTGCCTGGGCTGTCTTCTATTCAATGCATAAGGTTAAACAGTCTATCTTCAGGGTACAACTGTCCAGGATGAGTAGAATTTGGATAGAATTTAGATAAACACTATTATCCAAGTACTAGGGTTTTTTGTTGTGGTTCATTGTAAAAATCTATGTAATGTGGCTCTGAGGTTAAAACAAATTTTAGACAATTTTGACTAATACTGGGTTTGTATTTGAAATGCCAGTCCTGTGTTGAATTGTGAGATAAAGATGAAGATATCTGCCAGAAGTCTCCAACTGAGGTAGTATTAGTTCTTTCTGTTTTGATCAGGTGAAATAGAGCTGGCTGAATATAGAGAGACGGGGGCCTTACAAGACAGTATTCTACGCTGTGTGAGAGAAGAAAGCATTCAGAAAAAAAAACTGCGCTCTCTAAAACAAAAATCTCTTGATATAGGCAATGCAGACTCCCTGTTGTTTTCATTAGATGAACATCGCAGGAAGTCCTGCATAGACCGGTGTGACTTAGAAAAACCACCTGTCCCTGCTGCTTACGCCATACACAGACAGAGTGATTATGGACGATCTCGGCAGAATTCTTCTACTAAAGCTGAAAATATAGAAACACAAGAAAATCTTCCTCCTGCAGAGAGTTTCCAGGAAACAAGACGACCTGTCATACCAGAAGTTAGGCTAAACTGCATGGAAACCTATGAAGTGAAAGTGGACTCTCCCGTTAAACCTTCTGGTCCCAAAGAAGATTTAGATCTGATAGATTTGTCCTCTGACTCAACATCGGGTCCTGAAAAGCATTCAGTACTCTCTACTTCAGACAGTGACTCTTTAGTCTTTGAACCACTTCCTCCCCTTAGAATAGTGGAAAGCGATGAAGAAGAAACAATGAACCAGCTGAACGATGAAGTCTCTGGCAAAACTGCTGTGTCATCTCCCTCAACTCCTATCAATGTCTCTGCCCTCAGCCTCAGCACAACTCCATTGGTCCAGTTCAGCATTGAAGATTGCTCCAAAGACTTTAGTTCTAAGGATACAAGCAACACTCCTTCAGCAGGAATAGAGGACATCCTTTCCACTTCTCCCAAAGATCAGAAGGATTCTTCAGAGTTAGTTAAGCCAGAGGAAGTTCAAGACATGTCCTGTGGGAACCCACTAACACTGAAACAGAAAAGGGACCTGCTGCAGAAGTCATTTGCCCTTCCAGAAATGTCCCTTGATGATAACTCTGAGCTCAGTGTGGAGGAAATTAGGCCTAGTGGAGCAATTCCAAGCCCAAATGTAAAGACAGTCTTTATTAAAGTCCCTGAAGATTCTGAAAACCGAACAGAAAGTGATAAACTTGATACCAACACAGAGTCTGACACTGAACAAAACACAGAGCAGAAACAAGAAGAGGAGACTGAGGAGTCAGAATTTAAGATTCAGATTGTTCCCCGCCAGAGGAAGCAGAGGAAGATTGCTGTGAGTGCTATTCAGAGAGAATATCTGGACATTTCCTTTAACATCCTTGACAAGCTGGGAGAGCAGAAGGAGGCAGGTGAGCTCAATCACTGACCCAATTAAAAGGCTTGTTACTGCTTGAAGCTTTTGGTAACAGACCAGTATAGGGACATGTGTATATATAGCATCTGATTTAGTTTGAGCTAACTGAATGCTTTCGGGTGTTTGTTTCTCACAAGGAATGTATTAACCATATAAGTATTGTGCATATGTGATGGCCTGTTTGAAAAGCAAGTGGAGCTCAGTGACTTGGCTTTGGCATCCAAGTTAGAGAGTGAAACCCCATGGCCACATTATGCCAGAAGTCAGAAAAATCATCATACTTCTGTGCCTTTTATCCTGCTAATCTAGTCCATGTTACACTAATTCTCTTTTGTGCATAATGATTTTTGGCTTTTATTTCATCTGCAAGCATAAGGCAGTGGAAAGCAGACTGGATCATGAAGTATAAAGCTGAGGGATCTGTAGACTTCAGACCTAAGAGCACTTAGCGTTAACCACATTTTGCATTTAGGATCAGACATATACAAGCTTTTTTTTTTATACACTAAAACCATTTTCTAGCCTTCTTTGTATTGGGTATTCACAAAGTTTTCATGGCTTGTGTGTGTTAAAGATTTAATGCTTAAGCATGAGGAAGGCCATACAGTATTCCTGTGTATCCCTGTAAGTTTTTTCAGGTAATTTGAATACTGGGTTTTGTTACTAAGTTTTTCAGGTGGAGGGAAAAATGTGTTCTAACTGTTTCCTCAGTTTCTGATTAGATGTGTCAAAAACAGTTTCAAAAACTATGCACTGCTGCCCCCTTACTTCTGTGGCTGTTTTTTTCAGGATTTTTCAGTTATTAGAATTTTATCAGTCTTTTTGTAACATATTAATTAAAGAAAAGAATCCTTCAGGCCTCAGTTCTTTGCTGCCACTGAAGTGAAGGGGAATATTTATGCATTCCAGACCTCACTTCTTCTTTCTTAATTACTTCAGAGGGAACCATAGTATAATTTCCTATTATGATATCCCACTTTTACAAGGAGAAATCATTCAGTGTGATCATAGTTTACTGTTCCCTTTATGTTTCAGGCCTATCGTCCCATTTGTGGTTCCAGTAACCTGAAGAACCACTGGAGCCTTGTAAAAACAAGAGACACCTGGGTGCTTCTGAACCTTTCACATAGGTTCTTAGAGAAGAATGGTCATAAAAGAACTGTGCATTTAGACTGAAGTGCTTTTTTGACCATTAGTAAGGGCCAGTTTTCATGAATTAACTAACACTGTCATCCGTGAAACTGCTTGTCCCACTTCTGAAACACCACGTGGAACCTAGGATTATAGCATATATGATGGTCATTTGGCTGCGTGCATCTAAGTATGTCATCCAAGGGGAGTATAAAACATTCACAATGTCTTATTAAGTGCTCACTTAGAGGTTGATACAGGCAATTCAGATAACTAAGTAATTTAGTGACTTGAGTAGTTTAATGTGTCCCTTACATTCTGTTTTGCTTTGTTTAGCCTTATTGATTAGTTTATTTGAGAACATATGTGTTGTAATTAATTTAAGTAGGCTTAATATCGCCATCATGATGGACTGATTATAATTTCAAAGTCTTACTCAAGCTTTGTTAGCCTATTATACTTCCATATGTTTTAGCAGGGCTTCTGGTATAACTGATCTCTGAATTGAATATCCAAATGGGTTGTCTCTTCAAATGCACAATGCTGGCCTACAGAGTTTCCTGCCTGAGACTTTTTACAGCACAGATATATATTCATTTGTCCAGGATATGCTGAAATCAGCCATTATCACCGGAAAATTTCTTTGCTTTATTCCTCCTGTATTGACAATATTGGTTATCATAAAATAAAAACACTTCATTTTAATGGCTTATTTTTCTTTTTAAATATAGAATCTTAAACTCTTTGAATCATAGAATCATAGAATGGTTTGGGTTGGAAGGGACCTTAAAGATCATCTAGTTCCAACCCCCCTGCCATGGCCAGGGACACACTACACTAAACCAGGTTGGTCAAAGCCCCGTCCAACCTGGGAACACTTCCAGGGATGGGGCATCCACAACTTCTCTGGGCAACTTGTTCTAGTGCCTCACCACTCTCATAGTGAAGAATTTCTTCCTAATATCTAATCTAAATCGACCCTCCTTCAGCTTAAAGCCATTCCCCCTTGTCCTATCACTTCATGCCCTTGTAAACAGTCCCTTTCCAGCTTTCTTGTAGGCCCCTTCAGGTACTGGAAGGCTGCTAACATGTTGGAGATAAGGCTTTTAAAAGTTACTAAAAAGTTACTGTCACTTAAACTAGCTTTACATCAGTGGTACCTCTCTTATTTCCATGTTGGTGGTCCTGATAATCACTCTGTGAGTGGGATCAAAATCAAACTCTGTGTGCATTTATTAGTTCTGAGCTCTAAAGAGCATAAGTAGAAATCTCCTTTAAAAAGTGATTTTAAGCAGTAGATCCATGTGCCTCTAATTCTTATGACACAGACACTGAATCCTTTTAAAACTGCTGGGAGTGCCAGATGGTGAATGGGTGATTGTAAGGATGTGAAAAAAGCCATCCAGGGAGAAAGCGGATGGAAAATATTTATTGATTTTAAATACTGAGAGTTTAAGCACAATTTTCATATGTAGATCCTGCTGCCAAAGGACTTTCAACGTTGGAAATGCCAAGAGAGTCATCATCTGCACCAACCCTTGAAGCAGGTGTCCCGGAGACAAGTAGTCACTCTTCCATATCAAGTAAGGTTACCTCTAGTGTGAAGATTAAATCTAAGTTGGTGTATTTGTGTGTCGGATGCATACCATCTATGGCAAATGCCTTTCCTTGAGTTTTATTGATTGTTGGAGGTATAGCTGTGTTGGATGTCACTACCTCTGTTAAATTTCTCATGGTCAGCAAGATTTTAGCAGTTAATGGCTGCAAGATTTTCTGTTGTGACACAGCAAATTTGACAAAATGTGGTTTTCTTGAATTAGAGTAGGTAGCAGCTAAAAGCACTTCACTAAAAAGCAGTTCACTAAAGCTGAATGTTTATTTTCCAGTGAGAGAAAGCTTTGTCAACTGTCAGTGTATGGAAGCAGAGGATAAGAGCTCCACAGGGCTGTTACTATGGTCTTCAGCACATTTGTTGCTGTACCTTACTAAAAAAACCTCTTGCAATTTTTGTAAAATGCTTTGAAATGCCACTTCCTTAGCTGAAATGCGGTATCTATTCATCTGAGACTTCCATATCCATTTCAGTGGGGAGTGAACTGGGTGGGTTGAAGTAGACATTGACACATGGCTTAACAGAGCAGGCGTAGATAATAATGGAAGGTGGAAGCATCTTAGAACACTAACAAAATCCAGAATGGTGTGTCCATCTAGGTAATGTTAAGTAACACATCCAAAGGTTGGGGCAGGTGTCTGACTAGCGGAAAAAGGAGGGGAAATGATGAACTGCATTGATACTAGTGAGCTGCTAGATCAGCTCAGCTGTCTTGCTGAAGTGCAGTTTCAGATTGCTGTAGAAAAATTAAATTTTAATTTCTGAAATTCAGCATCTGCTGATTTGATTGGAAGGATTGTCTGGCCTATTAAAAGAAGATGTTATTTTAGACATGCTAGATAAGTACTCCAAATTAGAGGTTTCCTGTCCAGTTTTGCTAGTAGTGTCTCCTGTCATGTGCATCTCATAGTCAGAGTACATTTGTTGGTCACCTAAAGATACAGATGCCACTTACTAAAGCAGCTAAAGAGGTGCCAATTAAGACCTATCTCTGTCTGGTATCACTGAGTGCTAATCTGTCTGGTATCACTGAGTTCCTGTAATTTCCAATATATGAAATTGGGAATAGTATCTATATGATATTAAGCCTACATTCCTTTGTAAATATTCCTTTCTTCTTTCTGTGTGCCTCAGTTTCCAACTGCAAAAAGGGACATGAATGCTTCCATTGTGTCTCTTGTCCATTTAGACTGAAATATTTTTGGCCTTCTACTATGTGCCTTTACAGTGCTTTGCCTAAGTCCTGATCGGGACTGTGAGCAGAAGGCACTTCTGTAACACAAATAGATGAGATTACTTGTACAGCTGGTGCCTGGCTGCAGAAAACATGTATCATTAACTGTGATAGGAAGATTTTGCCTTGAGTAGAGAATTCCACAGCAATGGAGGGATGACTGACAAGATCACTAGCTAATATATGTCTCCTGGTTCTGGCTAGGGTAGAGTTAATTTTCACAAGGAGCCAGGACAGGTGAGCCAAGCTGGCCAGGGGGTATTCCATACCATGGGATGTCATGCTTACTATAAAAGGGGGCTAGTCAGGGAGTGGTGGGTTCGGTGCAGCTCCAGGGTGGGCTGAGTGTGAGCTGAGCATCTGGTCGGTCGGTCGTTGGATCGGTAAATTGCTTTCTATAAATTGCTTTCTATTGTCACCCATTGTGAACATTCCATTACCAGCGCTGTTGTTTCTCTCTCCCTTGCCATCCCAGTGAACTGTCCTTACCCCAACCCACGAGACTTTGCCTTTGTCTTTCCCATTCTCCTCCCCATCTCGCCAGGGAGGAGTGAGCGAGCAGCCGCCTGGTTGCTCAGCTGCCGGCTGGGGCTAAACCACAACAGCATGAAAGGCTCACCAGCTACTGTATGGAGGTTACTGATCTTCCCATGATTGTTAGGTTTCTTGTAGAAAACCTGATCAAGAAAAACTTCCTTCCTTATGCTACTAGTCAGTCACAGGCATGAAAAGTCACATGCTGGAGCCTGGCTCCACCAGCCTGGCTCCACTGCTGTTCAAAGGCTAGCAGCTCTGGGGTTTTTGGTTTTTAGATTTTTATTTTCTTAACTTACCAATATTTGAAATAATAGCTGTCCTTGAGAAATCAGGTAAATAACCCTGGAAATCCAAACCTGCTCAACAATAGCCTGATTATGTGAGAGAGGCATGAAATTTTTTTAATTACAATCGCAAAAGCTGTTAAGAAAATTCAAAGAGATAATTTTCTAAATTTTGACAGTCATCTGCACTCCAAGCAGTCTTGTCAGTTCTAACGTTAATTGCTGTTCTTTCATCAGGAAATTCTATGCTTGATAAAGTGATAAAGCATCTATTTAAAATCCTTGCCCTGAAAATGATGGAAATTCTATTTTTCCCCTAATTTGATGTGAAAGGCAGCTGCAATATAACTTTTAAAAGTGAAACATGGAATGGTCTCTTGGTCTGGTTCAGTTCCAGAAGTTCAATTATAGAAGGACTGTTTTGTAGCAATGCTGGAGAAGTTTGTACTTGGACCAAAACCAGAATTTAAATGCACTCTGATACATTGAAATGATATAATGAGGGAAAACTTAAAATACTTACCCTAATAAAATAGTTTCAGTGTGCAGATTCCCACTGAAGTTATTGTGTTCATTATTACTCAGGGCCTGTATTTGTTTTGTTAGGGAATACTCTGCTTTCTCAGAATTTGAAACTCTCAGATTGAATCTAAGTAGAGCCAGTTTAGGAGAAGGCACTCAACCCCTTAGAGCTTTCTGAAAGTTGTAGTTTATCCCTTGTCTCTACTTCTTCATCACAGTTAATAATGCAAAAGGCTGGGTTTATTTTCAAAGCTTAGCTGGGTACTGTTTGGAATTTTAGAGCGGAACTACCTGATATTATGTTAATACTCTTTTAAATGATGTTGAATATAGTTGCAGATGAAAATAATGATTAGGAGAAGATTTCGCTTTGTTGCCCTTGCTTTAAGGCCCTGTTCAGGAAAGCACTTAAACATACACTTAAGGCAATGCTTTAACAGCTTTCCTGCATGGAGTTTCATGTAATCGCTCACGTGCCTTGTCCAAGCAGGGCTTAAAACTCTGTCTTCATACTTCGGACAATGATTTTGGTTGTAGTGATGGAAATATGTTGCTCAGACTCAACTGGCAAGGTGACTGTGTTTTGCTTGCTCAATTTGAATTTTCTTAGGAATGGAGAAAAAAGATAAGAAAGACAGGAGTTTTATGTGTTCTGTTTCTTCCTCCATTTAAGTACTGAGAAAATACATGACCAAAAAAGTCTTAAATTTTAAGTTTTTTCTTTTGTGTGGGAGCATTATCCACAGTGAGACACATCTCTTATACAAAAATATCCATTTAAAGAAGTATTGTAAGTAGTTGGATAAGGAAAGAGTGAATGCTTGTTCCTTGATAGCTCCATATAAGAAGAACGGCAGTGAAATTACATCTTCAAAGTCATGCTGGCTTCATAGTTCAGAAGAATGTGCAGGTGTTATGCCTGATTGACAGGTATTTAGGAGGCCTCTTCAGGCTGTCTCATCCATGAAGGGTGCTGGTGGTACACAGTCAGTGAATCTGTGAGCATGGACAGAGCAGTCCTCCATACTCTGCTGAGAGGAGACCGAGTTTTCTTCCTCAGTACATTGTGTGTGAGATTCAAGTACACATTTATCACCTGCCAGCATGGGAGTTTTGGGGTGGTATCTTACACTTCAGAGACACCAAGTGTTTTGAAGAGCTTTTGTGATATTTGGAGACAAAAAGCAGCTGACAGTTGACACAGTGGATGAGATCCTGGATCCAAGTCACTTATGACTGATGTCATTGGGGCCAGAATTGTACCCTGTGTAGTGGTGTGAAAAGTGCACATTGACTTGAGCAAGATCCTTAGAGCAAGCAGTCATTGTCCTTTCAGTAGTTATCTCATGCTGGCTTGTAAGATCAGGAAATAAGAGTAGTTTTACATGTTGTCTGAGCCCCTGAAATCCTTTTGCATTTCTGACTTGCAGCTCAGTTCAGACAAATGAAAAGAGGCTCTTTGGGAGCTCTGACAATGAACCAGCTAATGAAGAGGCAGCTGGAACACCAGTCTAGTGCTCCTCACAATATCAGCACTTGGGATACTGGTGAGCTGCATTTATTATTCTTTACTTCTATTTTCTAAACCAATTACTTTCTGTATCAATCAATTTTAAAAGTGAGTATTTCTATTCTACCATTGCAGATAAGTAATCAATCTCAAGTATAAAGTGAGTTTATAGTGAGTACCAGACTGTCACCTGGTATGAATTGGAATAGTTACGTATTTGGGAGGTAGTCCCTCTGGTACAGTGGTGTCCCCATGATTTTGCATATACTTGGATTATTTCCTGTCCTCATTGAATTAAATGGAAGTATCACTGTTGATTTCATTAGGTATAGGATTTCATCCCTGGTGCATGGAATCATTTATTTGTGTATATGTTTACAATGGTGTTGGTACACCAAGGAGTTGTGCCTTACACCAGTCGGTTTTATTTGTCTTTAGGGAAGTTTCTGCCAGCTTGTGCTGAACACCTGAAGTTTCTGTTCGCTCACTGACCTGTTTTTTCTCCCTTTAAGATGAATGCAAAGCAATGAAAACTGAATTAAGCACATAATTTCCTCATTATTCAAGTGTTTTATTTGTTGTTTTTCTTCCATAATTTCTGTTACGACCAAATTCACAGCAGGTGTCACTAAAGGATGAATTCATTCTGGTTTGTCATAAATGCTAGATATTTTATTGCCCGTCTTGATGTTAGTGAATGGAATTGTACTTCTTAGGAATTTGTCAGCAGATCCAGATGCATCCAGGAATGCTTAAAATGTTATATGGAGCTTAGCATGCTGAATGAATGTCTCACTACCAGTTCTGGGCAGCTGAGTTAAAATTTTTGCTTAATTCAGTCTTCAGCATCAACTTCCATCAAACTAATTCTTGTAGCTGAAGAATGCCTAAAGGTACGGTATATAGTTCAGGAATATCCTTTCTACTCCAGTCTGCTGAGTAGCATGCTCAGCAGGAGATCCTTAAATCATAAAGTCCTGAATTTGGCAATGATAACAATGGGGGGTTTGTCCTATCAGCAGGTAAGTTTATTGAAGAGACTTAGCTGGTATCACCTAGTTTCTCAGGCAGGGGTTTAGAGATGAAAAAGTTACTGCTCTCATTCTGCAAGAAGTAGTTAGCCTGTATTCAAGAGGAACAAGTCAGTACTCAAAACCACTTAGGAACTCTGTCTTGTTAATCTTGTTCCAAGTCCACTAGCTTTCTTCACAACATCTATGACTTTTCCCTCCAACACCCATTCTAGCTAAAGGCCGCCAAACATGGAGATACAAAATAAAATGTTCTTTTCTGGAAAGCTTTGCATCTCTCAGGCTCTTTTTCAACCACTAGTTTCAAAGTAAAATTATCATTTTGACAGATGAAACAGGGGATTTTTTCAGGACAGATGCTCCATGTGACTATTTGTCATTTCAATGTCACACCACAATTTTAAGACTCAGTATACTCAGGTATAACAACTAGGGAATAGTCTTATCCCACATAAGTATATGATGCGTGCTTGGTTCATGCGTGCCTTTTTTTTTTTTGTAGCATGTGTTTCTTTCATTTTTTATTTCAAACCACTCTTTTGCCAAGCTTGCTATCTGTGAAATAAAATCATATTGTGTCTAGCTTCTGTCAGCACAAACTATACCTGACTTCTAGTCTCTTCATATTTCTAAACACTGTCTTTTTCTTTTTGTGACTCATATATTCCATGTCTTGTTGAATCTTTACAGCTAGCACTTCCTTTCTTGTTTAATGACACTTTTCTAAAATGCCTTCTTTGGTATTAGGTTATCTGTGTTCTTTTTCCTTTGTGGACTTCTGTCATCTTTCTCTCCCTTGCCCCCCCCCCCCCCCCCCCCCCCCCCCCAGCTTAAAAAAGTAACTCTTTTCTTTGTTTTTTCAATAGTTGTATTTGTCTTTCTCTTGTTTAAGTGTTTAAGACTTGTGGAGCTGGTGACAGATGCTGGATTCATAGTTCTGGAGACTGAAGTTCTGTATTTATTCACAGAGCAGATACAGCATGGAAAGCGGCTGTGCAATGTCCCTGTTTGCCTAAACCCTGACTTGGAGGGACCACCACTAAGAATCAGAGGTTAGTTCAGTGTCCATTTGACCTGATCTCTCTGCTAAGACTGCCAGGAAGGTTTTTTTGGTTAGCACCAAATGGTGCTGAATTTTGTGTTCCATTCAGCTGTATTAAAGCCCTTGACTATCCTGCAGAATGTAGGTTACTGAAAAATCATCAGACAAGACATTTCATTCAAGACAGGGACAACCGATAAGATGTACTGGCTTTCTACTAGTACTTGTTGTAGCTGTCAACCTAGAAATAAAAGACTTTGTACGCAGGGTGTGGTTGAATCTCATTTCTTTATGAACTCTCCTCCCTCACAGCCGAAATACATCCAGACTTTCTTACAGCCTTGCAGTGGGGCGGTGACCTATCTTCTCTGCCTAAATCATGTTTTTTTCCTACTGTCAGTGCACAATAGAGGACATTTTTATTTTGAGAAGTTAAGTCTTATTCCAACATTGTAACCTGCATGATGACAGCTTTTAGCATTTGTGTGCTGCGATGGGGCATCTAGAGAATATGACAGTGAAACTTCCAAAGTCATGGTAAAGGGATCTTTATTCATTTGTGAGGAGGGGGAAAAAATGGCTAGAAATATGTAAAAATCTAGTCCTATTCCTTGCATTCTGGATGGTGTCCTACATTACTGAAGAATATTCTGGACCTCCTGGAGTATCTGCTCATATCCAACAAAATCTCAGGGGATAATTATGAAGTACTGAACTCTATATGTAAAACAAATATTTCCTTCCATACTTAGTAAAATGATTGTTTAAAACCTGTCTTATGAAACAAGACTCATCACTTCATATATTTTGAGTTCAGAAATTGTGGGAGCTTCTTAGATTATTTTGCCCAAGAGCTGATATTAAATTTGCTTTTATTGTGGTAACTGGGATTATCTGATCAGAAATTCCATCTGAGCCCCAATTAGGTAGAGAAGCTTTCTCCTGTTTCCATAGTTAAATATTATCAGAACAGGCTAATTTTAACATTAAATCTGATTGAAACAACCAGCAAAAAAGTCGATAATGGATTACTTGATCTGTCATTGAATTGGCATCAAAAGGGCATTGGTACTTTTCTAAATATTGGTTCACAAAATGAGCTTTTCATAGATTGGTCTTTAGAATGAGATGTCCTTGGGGACAGCTTATATACATAATGATGGTGTCTACCAACTGAGCTCCCTGGATTCACTGTTGGAGCTGAACTGTATGGGAACAGGATTAATGCTGTCTCTATCATGTCAGCTACATGTGGCAACCAAAAGAGATATTTTCCTTTAAGAATTGAATATCTCTTTCTGTCTTAGTGACCTGGAGAACAAAACTGCTAGCAATATTTAAATTATCAATCATCATAAGGCATCTCAGATGAATGACATAGCTCGTACATCACAGTAGCTTTGATCCAGGTTTCTGATGGCTCATGAATAAGTCTGATTATTCTTCTTGAGGTTTTTGCAACCAGACTAGCTGGAAAGTTGCATCTTCTGTATTTCTTTTTCCTGCAATTGCTGTTTTCTGCTTAATGAAAACAAAGGGGCCAAGGTGGGGAAAC
Organism: Balearica regulorum gibbericeps; assembly: GCF_011004875.1. NCBI lineage: Eukaryota > Metazoa > Chordata > Aves > Gruiformes > Gruidae > Balearica > Balearica regulorum. The sequence continues at coordinate 17,513,863 of NC_046188.1, read as the reverse complement.
CACCATACTGGAGAGATATCAGACTGTCAGACTACCCTATATTGCTGTAATTCTGGAAAGCAGAACTCAGAGAAGCCGAGAGTTTGAATCTTCCATTATACATAGCTTTTCCTATTAAAACAAGCGTCCATCAGAAATTAGGTGCGCAAAACGTGCCAAAGGCAAAGGGAACTCTGTATGTTGGCATGATCACAGTGGCTATGCCCCCAGCTGAACAACTCAGCTTCAGAGAATAAAGATGCTTGTGAAGACTTTCAATGGAAAGCATTTCTAATCATCAGCCCTCCAATATTCTCCATGTTTCCCAACTTCTTATGAATTATTTCTTCTAGCTGTCTTTTCCTGATTCCTCTCCTATGCCTCTGTTAAGGATGGTATGAACAGATTTAGACAAGAACTTATTTCCTTCTTCATGTCACCAAGAGCCACGGGAAGGCAATTCCCCAGAAGTACAAGGGAACACTGCAAATCTTCTGGTGTCCAGTCTCATAGCAACTGTAGAATCATCCTCTCTCCCTAAAAAATGAATAGATGCAATTACATCTGCCTTCCTGGAATTTTTGGGTTTTGTTATCTTTTTTCCAAGGATTTTTTTTTTTTTAAGTTTTTTTTTAAATTGATAGTTCTAGGTAGTTGGAATAATCTGGCAGAAGCAAGGAACATGCTATATATAGTTTTGTAGACACACTTCATTTCTTATTTCTATGCACAGTAAAACCATTATGGTTCTTCTTTAAAAATCTGCTCTTCAAGCAGTTTGGATTTGTGTTTAGTGATTTTTCTTTCCTTTTTTTATTTTTTTCCCTCTAATTGCCTTAAGGTGCCACAAAATCTAGCTTGCTGTCAGCACCCAGTATAGTCAGTATGTTTGTACCTGCACCAGAAGAATTTGCTGATGACCAGCCCACTGTGATGACTGACAAGTAAGTTATTTTTCTCTTCCTTTCAAAGAACTAGTTGAACTTCAAATAGGACAAGTAAGGTACAGATATACTTTATGGAAATATAATGTCCATTATATCATTTATCTCTATGCTAAGTTTTTAAATTACTTTTTTTACCCCAAGGTAAACATTTTCTAAACAATGCCAGCAAGATGTGCTTTTAATTCAGTAGGACCTGTGTGAGTTTGCACAGGTGAAATGTTAACTCAGGCTATTGTGTGTGCATGGAGGTCAGAGGAAGCACTTTCCATCCTATTTTAAATCAAGGATTCCTTGTGATCCATCAGAAACCACTTTTGCCTTAGGAAAAAAAAAAGCTCCCTTTTTAAATTCCTTTGGGTTTCTGTTGAAATAGATTGCATATGATTACACATTAACAATTACCGACATAGCATTTTTAGTGCTGATACTCACTGATCGTGAAAGCTTTGCAAACCTTAATTGGTTGACTAAAATACCTCTAGAGGAAGCGTTAAACATCAGTGTACTCATTTAATGGAGAAGTAAAGCAGTCAGCAGGGAGCCATGCATCAATTGGTCAAAAACTGGGAAGAGAAACCATAAGTTTCTGCTTGTGCTCCTGCGCTCAGCCCAGTAGACAGACATGCCAGGCTGATCGCTGGAGAGAGGCAGGGCCATTGTGCAGGCTGTGACTGGAAGTATGTGACAAAGTGGAGCATCCCAAAAGTTAGGCTTATCTTTGGCACTTCCTTTGGCCATTTCACCAAAACTCTAGCACCACCTATTAACATACAGACCAGCTGAACTTGACTTTCATGACTTTATTGGCTTATTTTCCTTCTGTTCAGTAACAAAGGCAAGAAAATTGCCTGTACAATTCCATTAAGTTAAAATATCACAATAATCACAAAATATCTGTTGGAGTCATTAGCAACCGATTGATCAAATTAAGCAAGCCTTCCTGCTGGGCTGAGATAAGCCAGTTTCCCACATTGGTTTGCCTTTTTTGTAAGTTGTGAAAGCCTGTCTCATCTCTCCTAAATCTGACATCCCCTTTATAATTAGATATTACGGAGCCCTTTCAGAACTTCGTCAGTTGTCTTTGAGCATTTCAGGAAGGATAAGTGACTCAGCAGCAAATCAGCCCTGGGAAAGGAGACTTCTCTCAAATCTAAGGTTCTGTGCCCCTGAGAGGTCCTTTTGTTTCTTTCTTAATAGCTCTAACTGCTGTGGGAACCAATCAGATCATTGTTTCTTAATTGTGTAATTTGTTATGAATTCATAATTCATGACTGACAGGAAGGACAATGTGAAATTGTTCCATCTCTTTAAGATCATCTGTGAATGTCATTGTTTGTGTCTAAGCTGCTAAGTTGAAAGATCACAATTACATTATCTTTCTAAATAGATTGTAAATGTACTAAATAATAGTACTTTTAAAAGACATAATTATATGCATATGTATATATAGTAATACTTTGTTTTAAATTTGTTAATGTCAGTTTGTAAAACTGTTCTTTGCAGGTGCCATGACTGTGGGGCTATTCTTGAAGAATATGATGAAGAAACACTAGGCCTGGCAATAGTTGTGCTCTCAACCTTCATTCACCTTAGTCCAGACTTGGCTGCTCCTCTGCTGTTGGACATCATGCAGTCTGTAGGAAGGTAAATTCAGAACTTTACTCTCTCCCATAGGATTGAAAGAATTTTGTGCCTGGAATTTGGTTTACATAAACTTCAAAACAGGAAGTTAAATATTTTAGAACTCTTAAATGAGTAACATCTGGTTCTGTCTGCTTCTTTGTTACTCATCATTTTATCAATTTCTTATGTAACTTCTTCTACTGTCACTTCAATTTTGGGCAGTTCCTTTGATGTCCTCCCCTTTCACCCTCCAAAGGGAGGTTCCAGCTTGGGAATCTCCCCAGCTTGTCCCAATATACACAGTGATGTAAAGAATTAATTCAGTTTTTCTGCAGTAGCCTTATCTTCCTGGGGTGTCCTGTTTATTACTTGAACAGCAGTTGATGGCAGCGTACTCTCTGGTGTGCTTCTTGATCCCATTTTATTTGAAGAAAAATTTATGGTTAGTTTTTATTCCTTCTGCTAGTTGCTCCTTGAACCATTTTTTTTTGCCTGCCTTCTTGTGGTTTTTCCATTGGATTTGTCAGAATTTATGCTCTCTTCTGCTTTCATTTGAGACATGAGGAATGTCTCAAAAAGAAGTCTTCTTTTTTCTAATAACCTCCCTCACCTTTCCTTTCTTCTGCTCTCTTGAAGTCTTTCTTAACAAGTGGGGTACCTTGGCCCTGTGCTTCCAATTTAATGTTCTCAAAGAGCTTCTGTGCTTCTTGAAAAGACTGAATTCTCTTGGCTACCCCTTGTTGCTGCTTTGTCAGAATTTTTCACTTTTATGTAGTTCCTGCTTTAGAAGTTATGCACAGATGTGGTCAGCTTTTCTGAATTTTGTTGCTCCTGGAGGACCATTGACTCTTAGGTATGATCATTTATTAGCGTACCTGAAGTTCTTGAGGCTTTTCAAACGTATTTGGTATGCTAATTAAGACTAAGTAAAGAGTAATCTCTTTATGAGGGCTTCCTAACCAGCTGCTGCATGAGATTGTCTCTGATAAGGTCTTAAACATTTGGTGTCTATTCTTTTGTGACTTTTACCCAGTGTGCATGGGATAATTGAAGTGCACCATTACTATGGTACTACTTGTCCTTGCCACCTCGGCCACTTCCACAACTTCCTGCCTAAGAGGTGGGAGGGATGCACTTTGGAGCAGCACTAAAAGTGCAGAAATGATGTGCACCTCTCCTTTTCCATGTTCTTTTCAGTGACTGAAGTTAAAATTGCCTGACTGACTTCTGCAGGTGTATGGCTCTTCATAGCCCTCCCTCTCCACTACGTTCCAATTCCATTTAAACACAGTAGCTATTCAACTCCTCCATTTCCATTAATTGCAAGGCTGCAATTCCCTGCTGTCACTGCTAATGAACTCTGATGGAGGCAAAGTTTCTAATCTATACAGATTCTATCCATTCTGTGTGATTCTTGTAAATACAGCAGTAGTACAGCCACAGAGAGTTAATCACTTGGAAAATAAATTATCAAGGGATGAGAGCCGAGTGGGTTACCTTTTTCTGTGCTTTGAGGAAGAAATGCTGTGTCTTTGGAATGAGACAGCTGATTGTTTTAAAGTAGCAGATGGCATGCAGCATGGGGTATTCCTGGTAAATGTCCTGTGTTGTTCCTACTGGCTGTCATTTCTGACAAATTCTAAGTCCAGTAAGAGGCTCCCCACAAAGGAATTATTTTGAATATATGCAAAAGAAGTAGCATATACAAGTAGAGAGGCATTCAGGTGCCTCATGTATATAACCTAAGTTGCTGTCTTTCATCAAGCAGTGTCATGTCATTACTTCTAAATACCCATCTGACAGGAGAGGTCAGAATTAATTAGACTTCTTGCATTTTTATTCTTAGAAAAATAACTACTACGTTCATGTTTAGAAGAGGAAACAAGGAGTTAGGAAATCCAGGGTCTTTCAGAATCCCTAAACAGTACACAGAAAGATTTTCAAAGGTTATTTGGGTACCCACAGGTACAGATAGGCATCTATTGGGATTTTCAGAAGAGAAAAAGTTCTGAGTTCAAGTTACTGACAATTAGAGATTGACATGTTTATAAGACTCTGGCACGCACTTAACTTTATGCTCTAGTTCCTGATTCACATTTCATTGATTTCCAGTGAGATTTAGGTTTCCAAGCATCAAAGCCCTGTTTGAAAATGGCATTTAGGCTCTTCAGTTAGTGAGGAGCTTTGAAAACCTTAACTTCTCTTCTTAACATGTGCAAATTTGAACACATCCATTTACTGTCTACTGTCCATTTACTGTTCTGCTTTGCGGTCTGCAAAGTGGAGGTAATGATGGGGGTTCATGGCCTTTGTGCAACAAAATACTTAGAGTAGCAATGATAAATACATACAAACTGTAAATTTCAAAAAGTTTCAGATGTTCCCAAATGTTTAGTGTAGTTCATGTCTCATGAAGTTTTTCCAAAGTTAAAAACCAAATGTTTTGTTTATCATAAAACCCACACTTGCATTATTGCATTCAAAAGGACAGAAAAAACATGGCAGAGGACTTTGATTTCTTTTAGAAGAAATATTTTATACTGTTGTATTTGTATGCTTTAGTAGATTTTTGAAAATAACTGTAATGTCCATTGAACATGTGATTAGTCTCATTGCATTCTGTAGAAATCCTCCAATGCTACAGTTATTCCAGAATCGAGGTCTGTATTGCTTGAAGGTAGCTTCAGACATATTTTCACGCAGAATTAGCTTTTCATAGCAGCATTAATATGTTGTATTTTAGCATGGACTCCTCTTAACAACAGTGGAGTCAGGGACTCTAATAAGTTTTTCTGATTTATGCTGGGACAACTGAAGAGAATATAATCTTCAATCCCTTGCACCATCCAGCCCGAGATTATCGCACTGTTGAAAGTATGCTGTGTCCCCAGCTTGTCATGCATCATTACTGAAAATCATCATCCATTTTGGTTTACACTGATGCATTCAACTGAGATGCCTTAGGGTCCTTTTTTGGATTTTTGCCGTGGTGACTAGAGAGGAAACTGTCTTCAGAACAGAGGCTGAAAGAGGATTGAGCAACAGCTAGATCCGGCCTAAAAGGATTGTGAATCAAAGATAAACATTGAAGGCCAGATCATCAGCAGATGTAAGTTAGTGTAGCTCTATGAAATTTCCGTTTAGACATCAGCTTATACCAGCTGAAATACTGATGTGCAGCAGATGAAAGTAAAAATTGCATGGTATTTTGTATGTAAGAGATGCTTCCGATGTACATCTTTATAATTGCTTTTTAGTGGCTTTTAGTATTAAAGCTGTGTTGCGTTGATATTGTAAGCCCTGATTCTATTCATTTACATCTTCTGGATATTGAAGTGCATGATTTTGCTTTAAGATTGTGTTCGGTATTTTCATCACTGAATGCCCATATTTGTCTTCAAAGTCTATATTTAGGTACTAAAATAAATGACCTGATTTTTGAGAACTCAGTATTTCTCATCTGACTTTGTAAGAACTCATAGGTACTTAGTGTTTCTGAAATTAGGCCAGTTATTTAGGTGCCGAAATCTGGAACTAGAAGCCTCGCTTCAGACTGCCAAGTAAGGAATTTTGGCTTAGTCTTTGTTGCTGTGTTAATCAGAAACAATTCACTCAGTAGGCAGCTTCTGGCAAACTTTTTTTCTCCAAATCCCTCTAGGTTAGTAATTATCCATGATGTGCATGTATGGCAATGGGTTTACTTCATTATCTTCATACTAGCACAGGGAGGCAAGTAGAATTGTCTTTAGAGCTGTTCAGTATTTGTGAGACTGCAAGACTGAATAGAGTTTATATGTCATGCAAACATGATTTGACTGAATTTATGTGATATTCAGAAGACCCTTCTGGTGACATTTTAAATGTCTAAAATTATTGTTTATTACTTAAAAAAATGATGCTTTATTTGCTTTCTTAGAAATGAAACACAAAAAAAAAAGCATATGAGCTTTACTTATATTTTATATTTTTATTCCAGGTTGGCATCAAGTACCAGCTTTTCTAATCAAGCAGAAAGGTATGGTAGCAAAGGATACCTGGGCCAAAATGAAACAATTAATCCTAAAGCATCATCCTCCCTGGCCCTGAAATCAACTAAATTTAACATTTTAAAAATTTATTTAAGGTTTGGGAGTAAGAGGAAAAAAACCTGTCCCTTCCCTCTTGTTTCAAATATCTCATGTGTTCTGGAGATGAACAGGAACCTATTTTCATATGTATTGAACATGAATAAACTCAGATTCAGATGTAATTTAAAGATGCCTTCTGGTTTCCACACTTTCAGTGCAGCTTTTTCTAGCTTGTTCTGTGTTCTGTATTCGTCCTCCTAAACTATCTCTATACATTCAATCAAGTGAATAATTCTTGGCCATGGAGAACCCCTGGTAGTGATTTATTATTACCTAAATCAGATGCTGAATAAGATAAATTCAGTTTGAGAAGCTGTAAAAAATGTTAAGATGTGCAGTTTATGAGTAAATAGATAATACTTTAGCTTTTTAAATTAAACCATTCATTTTATGAGTGATTAGGAAGTACTTCATTTCTTGAAGGAAACTGCTAGAGGCAAATTAATATTATAACGTGTGTGTTTAGCTCGTGTTCATGTGTTTTACGGCAAAGCCAAGAACCTCATCCTGTATCACTGAAATACACAAGGTGACAACAGGATTATATTTCAAACTCGGATGACTCACTAATAAAACTATGTAGAGAATCAGGAAAAATGCAATTATTTACTGAGACTTAAATACTTTAGGTATGTGTACATAACTTTTTCAGCTCTGCATAGTCGAGCTGAAGTCATGAAATCAACATGTTGAACTGTTCATTGGGATCAAGACAGTTCTGCTTTTGACTGTCTCACTCATAACTGAACACTTCCATAAATAAAAAGGATAGGATCATCTTTATTTTCTCCATGCAGTCAGCTTTGAGAACTGTTTCACCTGCAATGCAATTTCTTTCCTCTTCCTCTTCCTTCCCTTCATTTCAGCATGATGATCCCTGGAAATGCTGCAGGTGTGGCCAAGCAGTTCCTCCGTTGTGTGTTCCATCAGCTGGCTCCCAACGGCATCTTTCCCCAGCTCTTCCAGAGCAATATTAAAGGTCATGTCTGGTACCTGAATGCATTTATGACCCTTTCAGTCACCTCTGTATGGAAAGTCAGTGTAAAAATGTAATTCGAATTTCAGATGGAAGTTTTTTACGGACCTTGGCCACGTCTCTTATGGACTTCAGCGAGCTGAGTTCCATTGCTGCTCTGAGCCAGCTGTTAGAGGTACGTTGGTAATCATCAGCTCTATTAATGGTGCTACTTTTATTAGTATTATCAGGCATATTGGATCACTTCTCCTCATTCATTAAGAGTTCAAACTTATGTCACCAAAAGCAGTGTGAATTTTTGTTTTGTCCTCCCTGGAAGCCAGATTAGGCTGGCCTCACCATTTTCCTTCTGGGTTTTGCTCTCACTGATAGCTTGCTTTTTTTTCCCCTCAGACCAGCTCCTGGAGCTGTCCTACACATTGGTAGTGTGGGCCATCCCTTCCCCAAGCACTATTTCTAGCTTTCAGGAACATTTCTGCTCATATATCTCAGTTCTCCCTCTCCATTGTATCTGATGGCAGTTTCTCTAAGTAGTCCAAACATTTATTGCCTGCCTTTCACTGACTGCCTTCTGTGCACTTGGCTTGTTTCTACTGTAACTTTTATCCTTCCATAGCACTAGTCACTTGCATGTGTCCTGCATGAACATGGCAGTTGCTTCATACAAAGATTTTGACATCACTTTAAAACTGCTTACGTCTTTCCAGGCCTGACGCTAAGGTCAAAAAGCATACGTGGTCTGCTGAACATTAATCAAAAATCTTATTTAAAACTATCCAAAGGAAAACATGGGCAATCCAGTGGTGAATACTTTACAAGTTCTGCTTTTTTTACTGCCATGCCAGTCTAAGCAGGTTACAAGTTTGGACCCTGCTTATAACGCTTTGGCTCAAAATCTTTTGGTCAATACTTTAAGAACTGAACTAGATTTTACTGTCATATACACAGTTCAAATTCCCTGCACAACATTTTATCATTAGCATTTTAGAAGAGGTAAGTAGTATTTGGCCTGAACAAATTAACCTCAGCATTTCCAACTACTGTTTAATGGACCATTTCTGCATGTGTACATTTGTTTACAGTTCTGGTTTTGTTTCCCAGGGTTTAAACAACAAAAAAAATTTACCAGCAGGGGGTGCAATGCTACGCTGTTTGGAAAATATTGCTACTTTTATGGAAGCCTTGCCGATGGATTCACCCAGCAACCTATGGACCACAATTAGTAATCAGTTTCAGACCTTCCTTACTAAACTCCCTTGTGTTTTGCCACTTAAGGTATGATGTATGGACATCTGAAACAAGATATACTGCATTGGTCAGGATGTACCAAAATAGTGGGAAAGCTGTGGATGAGAAACCAGAGCGGGTTGTGAATATTTTCTAATGATTCAACTAACATTCCCAGATGACTGAATTTATTGTATGTCTGATCCATCCCTTTAATTATGTTTTCTGTGGGTAATAGTAACAACTCTGACCAGACTACTCTTCACCTCTTTGTTGGCTTTTTTCCTCTACACTTTCCATGCCCTGTCTTTGTCAGATTAGAATACTGCATTTGAGAGAATCAGCATTTGGCATTATAAATCCATCCAGTTTTAACAAAACTCTCAAGAAGAGCAGCACCACCAAACTCATTTGCTAAAAGTACACAATAGTCAGACAGGCAGAGAGAACTGAGACTACTGGGAATTGAGCCTCGCCTGTTTGGCTGACCAGATTGTAGTTCTGGCTGTAATCAGCATATAGTTACAGAAACTGAATCTAGAAGCTTTGGGCTCTGACTTCTCAGTGCTCAGAGGACATGCAAAGGGATCTTATCTCCTGGGGTGTACATTTCCAGATGTCTTTTTATTAAACAAAGTAAAAATTTTTCTGAGTCTTTCCAGTAAACATGGCATTCTGATGCCCTTATTCTGACTTTATTTCCTATGACATGAATGAGCCCAATGGTAATGTCATCTGAGCAAAACAGTGTTGCTTAGTATGAGCTGAGGGATCCAAAATCTAACTTTGTGACTTACCACATTGTCGTTTAGATTGAGTGTCACCACCAAATTACATGAATGATATTAAATTCCTTAGCACTATTATGCAATAGTCAGATCTTTAGGTTTTGGTAAATTGAGGCACTGTCCCGCAGCACTCACTAAACCAAACAGGCAATAACCATTCCCTTTGTATATTAGCCACCCCAATCTGTTGCGTCTTGTCTAATTGAAACAAATAAAAAGAAATTATTAGATCTTAATAGTTCCAACTGCATATCTGCCATTCACAGAACATTTAGATGGCGTGTTTACTCTGATTACCCTTTTATTCACGGGAGGTATCATTAATGATAGAAATAAAACAATTGCTTGCTCCTGAACTTTCCATGTCCTGTTCCTTTCTCTAGGGTCATAAATGACTCTTTGCTGTTCTAGATGTTTGTAGCAGGGATGAGGCAAGATAATGGACAGACCCTGAAAAGTCCCATTGGCTGCTGCAACCTATGTGATTTATGCAGAAGAAAAATCAGTTACACCATAAGGAACAACTTTAGAGGAGCCTCTGGAGCAGCTATTGCCAGGGCACGTTCTGATGTTATGGGGTGTGAGTTGCAGCCCTGTCTTGGTGTCTGTCATAGACCAGGGCAATCACAGAAATATAGCATGAGGTAGATGGTGTGTACCTCCTGCTAACCCACTCTTTTTTTTTTTTATTTCATCTATAACATATTCATAGCTGCTACCAGTAAAAGCAAGACGTGCACAGAAAGCTACTAACTCTGTTTTTTCTTTTTTTTTTTTCTTTCCTGCCTTTAAATATGTTCACAGTGTTCTTTAGATTCTAGTTTAAGAATCATGATTTGCTTGTTGAAGATACCTACCACTAGTGCCACTAGGGTAAGTTCCAAAAAGACAAAATTCTGTTGCCTCAGATTTAGCCAGCCTGTGCTATTCTAAGAATGTGTTCTTATCCCCCAGCTAGGCAAGTATTATATATAAGCATAAAATTGTGCAGTCCAATATTCTTGGGAGAATGATAAGAGCTTTGGAATCTAGGTTACAGTAAAGTATGGGTGGGATTACATTCCTGCGTGGGTGTGAACGTATGTCTTCTTAAAGATTTGATGTTCTCTTTTTTTTCCCGTCTTTTTTTTTCTTTAAAAATTAAAAAAGAAACAAAAGATAGTAATGAACTTCCTTAGAAGTTCTGCCATACAATTCAACTGGAGTCAATGAGGTTTTCCTGCATAAATACTACAGAATCTCTTATATTTCATAAGCACTGTGTCAGAGGTGAAAGTATTTTCTCATTTTTTGCTTCTAATTTCTCATACAAGCATAAGGCAAATGCTAGATAGAGTAGCCATTTAACTAACTGAAACAGTGTAAATCCCAGCAAGATAGCCTCTGAGCTAAAAATAATGCTCTTCCATTCAGGTGTTTCAGAGTTGGAATGCTTTTTGTTTTGCTGAGCAATTGATTTCTCTAAATCATGTAATTGCAGAGTCTTCTGGAGCCTTTTTCAAAGTTACTAAGCTTTGTAATTCAGAATGCTGTCTTCACTCTGGCCTACCTGGTGGAACTGTGCGGTTTGTGCTACCGAGCCTTCACTAAGGTAACAATGAGACTATATCTTCCTTTAGGGCCAAGTGAAAATAGGACAGACAAAGTCCTACTTCCCTCAAGTAGGAGGTTTGTAAGTGAAGATGAAATCAGTGTCAAATGTCAGATGTCAACAGTTTTAATGTAGTTTGGCTAATCAAGTAGTGATCTTTATTCAGTGCCTTTTAATGATACTTTGTTTCACATTTCCAGTATAGACACAGACAAAGGGAACCTACCAAAAACATTGCTTAGAAAAGTATTTTGGTGTGATTTCATGATTTGGAAATTTTTTTCTCTTGTAGAGATGATATCTAGTATTCATGCATGACTTTAAATATCTGTACAGTTGTATCTTTCCTAGTGCACAAGTTTAGCCACATACTTTGTGCAGTAAAAACTTAAATATTCCTGGTAGTGCCTTTTGAGAGCACAGCTGTGAGGAGGGGCAACAGATAGCTAAGTAAAGTGGAAGATTCCAAGTTAAGAGCTTCCCAGCTTAGAGCCTGTCTTGTTCTGTATTAGGTATCTTACTTTGGTGTGCATGGCTATAAACTGTGTAGAAAAGAGAACAGTATGTGTGAACCTTTAAAAAGTTTTTAAGATTCCTGGATGAAAGCTATGGCGTACAAATAACACTCAGTTATTACTCAAGTTCATTTTTGTGAGAAGTTGAATAACAACAAAATCCACAAAAACCAATCAAACCTAAGGCCCTATACGCTCCATTATGTAGATTTTTAATGTGTTGAGCAAAAATCAGAGACTAAGTGCACAGTTTTCCATCCTTGATACATTTGTCAAAACAGTAATTAATCGTCAGGAAATGTTCTCTCATAAATAGTTACGTGATTTTCTATATTGATAATGTACAACTGGAACATGTGTTGCTGCACTCTTGATAAGACTTAAAATATCAATTAAAAAGCACTGATACTCTCACAGAAAAACTGCACCACAAGAAAATATGAAAAACTTTTACCAGATGTAATGGTTTGAAGCATTAAATAGAAACTAACGGTATGTTTAATTACAGCAAACACATACTACCTTTTCTGTTTCATTTGAAAGAGAAGAGTTTATGAAAGAAAAAAATCCTGAATACAGAAGATACTGTCCAGCTTTTGGAAGTTACTTGAGTTAGATCTATAGTTAAGGCTTTGGGCAAGGCAAAGTGAGAAAAATGTTACTTAAAGTCCAACAGAGGGTTTTTTTCATTGAAACAAACAAACAAAAAACATTTAAAACTGACTACATTCGTCTTGCATTTGTGGTCTGATAAGACTATTTCATGTATGCCTGCTACAGCAAATTGTGAAATACAGGAAATGTTTCACTCTCCTTATGCTCCACAGTTTTGGTTATTTCAAGAAAATTTTATTAAACCTACGGTATTAAAAAACCCCATGGTTTTCTTGGTGTTTCCTGGTTCAGTGTTCTATTGAGTACTTAATTGCACACGGGAAGCTTGGAATATAGTGCTTGGTAAAATTTCCTTTTTGATTTAGTTTAATGCAACCTGGTGACCCAGAAATGGAATCATTAGTGAATGATTGCCTGCAATTTATAGCCACAAAATGCTTAATTTAGTGGAACTCCACACTACATTATCTTTGTTATTTCTGAAAGTTTACCATGGTTTTGCATTAGAAATATCAAATTAATGATTGCTGTTAGAAAGAAACAAATCAGTTGTAATGTCTGTGTTTCTCTATAGTGGAAAACACTGTAGCCAAGTAAGAGTGTTGTTTGTGATAGAATACCACATAGAAGTGAGTTCCAGAAGGAATATAATTTGTGAACATTGAAACTATTCATATTTAATTACTTGTTTTGCAACTTTGAATGTGCTGGCTGGAACAGAACACCAACTTTCAGCTAAGACAGAGAGGATTCTTGTCTTTTCAAAGATAAAGCCACTCTGACCTGCACTTTGTCAGTGCTGTACAACCACTCCAAATTTTTTTTTATCATCTCCAACATTTTCCTAATACCCTGTGGCAGGAATATCTCAGTTTCTCTTGTCTTGGAGCCTGAAGACTCACGTCAATCTGGTATTTCCTTGTCTGAGTTTCTGTTCCAGGTCAGCAATTTGATTTTTTTTCCGTGCCTTTGGAACTCTCAGTTGAGAGTAGCATCTTATCTTTAGTTTTCCTTTCAAATATCTTAAGGTCGTAAATGGACGCTTTTTGGCTTTCTTATCTCTTATAGCTGCAGAAGCTTGAACCTAAACTTAAGTCTTTTGCTAGCATTCTGTTGATCCTTATTAAGTAAATGCAGAATGCCACTGAATTGGACATGACATGATTTTGCTATTGAATTTTTTTAAAGAATATCGAAGTGGACAGTTTTCAGTCTTTGTAATTACTGTAGTAGCAACAGTGATAAAATAATTTTACTTTATACTGGAGGATACTTACTTGGAGGATAGCATACGACTCCATTAAAGAAACAACTTTACTATTCTTATTACTAAATTTGGGCCCTGAGATACTGCTAGAAACAAACTTCAGTAGTTTCACATTCTACACATACACTTCTGGCAAGTCACAGTTTGAAGGCTGCAAGGCATTTTTTTTTATAGGGATGCATAGACATTCACGGGGGTTAATTTGGCTGAACAGAGGCTAAAGGGATTGTGTTCTTGACTCTTTCGTACCAGGTTTACACATGTGACTCCCCTGGGCATTATTCTCATGGAACTAATACTCATTTACAGGTCTGTAGCAGAATATAAAGTTCTTAAATTATGTATAAACTATGTTTATACATATTTGTCACCAGCAGAATGAGAGGAGGTAGACTTCAGTAGGAAGGATACTCTGGGCTGTTGGCTTCAGTGTCATCACTCCTGATTTACATAAAGCTACGAAGTGCAGGAAGCAAGAGGTCAGATGTCAGAAAAACATTTTGCTTGATTTTGCTTCATCTGCACTGCATGTGCTTAAAAAACATTAAGAATTTAGATTGTGACATAAGAAACAACTTTGAGAAAGAGGTAGCTCACTGTTGTATTATCCTTAGAGCCAAGGATAGCTGGGATTCAAGCCTGTACTTCCTTCCCAGTATTCTGACAAAGCAATTTATTATGGCCCAATTATATCCTGTGTAGCATAGGTGTTAGTGTGTAAAATAGCTGAATGTTTTTGAAAGAATTTTACCTCTCTTCTTTTCCAGTATGTGCAGGCTGCTGTGCTGGGTTACTGATAGGAACTTCTGATGAGTGTTTTGGGGGATGTAATTGTCAACTGTCTAAGCATGGCACTGCATTATGTATGTGTCTCAAGAATGTGAAGGCATATGATGGTGGGAAGGGTCACTCTTGCTGGTGAACTCTAGGAAGTAATCAGGGTCTATTCGTACCTTGAGTATTGTGCACTGTTCTGGTTCCCCATTCCCAATCAGAATATTGTAGAATCAGAGAAAGTTCAGGTAATGGTAACAAGAATGATCAAACAGTGGGTTGAGTTCCACATACAGAGCAACTAAATTAGGGCTTTTCAGTCTGAAAAAGCAACAATTGATGGGAATGTGAGAGAGGTCTGTAAGGTCCCAAGTGACCCAGACAGGGATGGGTAATTTCATGCCTTTCCAGTACCAGAACAGAATATACTAAGTTTGTAGGAACCAGTGTCAAAGCAAGTAAAGGCAAGTAGTTCTTCAACAGTGTGTGACTCCTTGCCAAGTACTGTGGTTGCTAAAAGTTGATATGGGTCCAAGAGGTCAATGGACACATACATGGAAGAGAAATCCACTGAGAGTTACGAATTATACAGAAACCACTGAGCTCAGAAGCTCCCTGAGCTGAAAATAGTTGGCAGCTAGGAGAGTAGTAGTGGGAATTATACATGGTTGCCTTGGTTTTATTCTTCCTTTTGCATCTGCTTATGGCCTTGTTGCAGAGAAGTTATTGAGGACGGTTGTCCTGGTCTGACCTCTCCTGCATATTCTTAGATTGTATTATTCTCATCAGAGCACCACTCATGCATGTGGGATGTGTGACTTTTGAGTACTTGTCCCCTTAAGTAATAGTTTCATAATACACTCTCACTTCCGGCTATTCATCTCCTCCAACTCCTTCCCTTTTAGCTGCATTTGCTATTGTGTGCAGCTGGAGATGGCCTTCAAACTGACCCTCACTAACTAAACCTCACAAGACTTCTCTGAGGAATATGCAAACATTATTATCCCATTTCACAGATGTCACAGAGGAACTGAGGCTGTGACTGAATAAAAAATTCCACACATTAACTTAAGTGAGCATGAGATTTACAAGATGGAAGATACTAGACTTTAAATCTTAAGCACACTTTAGATATGTTCTTTTTATTACATAACATTATTTAATTTCTAATGTTCATTTGAAAGAGAGCTCAGTGTAAGTTTTCCTGCTGATCAAAATTCTTGAGCTGCTGTGGTCAGTAGCAGGTTATAGATTTGATCCACATTTTTACCTTATCGTCTAAAGGCAGAGAATGTCAAATACGATGTATAACAGGTTCATTTATCTCTTGTCCCTCCTTGCTGTCTCAGCTCTACGACTCTATTCTTAGGCTTCTGTGTTCTAATCTCCATTGGCTGATTTCCCCCTGTGTTTTAAAATGTTTCTGTTGTAGCAGCTGTAGCCAAGATGGTTTTTATTGTGGAAGTGGAAAAGTACTGCTAGTCTAAAGAATGAAAATAGATGTCCAAGCTGCCTTAGTGCAGGCACCCTCATTTTAAAGGGAATGACAACTGAAAAAAAGTATGGTAAAATGTAGACCATTTCTGGCAGGTTTAATGAAAAAATAATGCTAAATACTATCACCAGTTTTGCCCTCCTGTGTCAATCTTTACTGCTTTCCCTTTTTCCTTTTATATGGAAAGTGAAAGCTGTGCTGCATGCCTGGGCTTTATAACTGTTTTATAAAACCTATCTGTATTTCATGTGTGAAATATTAAAATCTTTGATATAATGCCTGATAACAATGTCAAAGGAGAATCACCCTCATTGATGTCTGTTCAATCAAGTCTGTAGAATTGCATAAATGATGAATGATGTCTGTTTTTTTGCAAGAGAGGAGAAACCAGTACACTTTTGTAAGTTTTTTTATTCTCAAACTTAGATTAAAAGTATCTCTATGGTTTACTAGTGGGTGTCAGTGAATTTCAGGACATTCATAATTCTGTGTTTTTCTTTTGTAGGAAAGGGACAAATTCTACTTGACGCGCAGTGTCATATTGGAGTTACTGCAGGCACTCAAGTTAAAGTCACCCTTACCAGACATGAATCTGCTGCTGTTGGTGCAGGTACAGGAGACTCTCATGTAATTCTTATACCGATCCTGTCTCGGCCCAGATTCGGGGAGGGAAGCAGGTCCAACATGGCTGCAGAAAGTACAAGCAATTTAGGGGAAGCAAGAATTTTTTGAATCAAAATCCAGTTACATTGTGTAATTTGCATACATTTAGACTCCCACACTAAAATTTAAGAAACTAAATTGGGAATCCACATTTCCCAGGATGATAATGACCTGTGCATCATTGCTGATGTATTGAGGATCATAGAACATATCTCAAGATGGAAGGGATCCATAAGGATTGAGTCCACTGAGCTTCATACCATGTCCCAGTGGGGCAGCTGCCCCAACTGCTGCCTTGTCTTTACATAATAGCCCCAAAGCCAGTGAGCAATTTGGGAAGGGGTGCTAGTTGATCATGGGCCAGAACTCAGTTTCTGTCTATTCAGGCAGTCCCTGAAGGCCGTTCTCTTTTAACATGGAATTTTCCAGCAAAGAATACATAGACAATATTTCTGTTCCTTTCATTCTGTGGATTGTTGAGGTAGGAGTTAAGCTAGCTTTTTCATAGGAAAATCTGAGGAAGTAAGATACAAACTTGTGAAAAATTTTTCTGCCTCCAAAATGCCACGTGTGGCACTGTTTGGTACCACAAGCCTGTCCTGCAAAAACAATTTACTGAAGTCCATCAATTTTAATCACAGGTAGTGGGCCTTCATTGTTTACAATAAGCTAACCATTATATGCGTTCAGTAACTTTAACTGATAGGGGACCCGCATAACAGCACTCCATAAGGTTCAGGAAAGATGTTTGTTATGTAGATCATTCACAATGCTCCCAGCATCAGAGCTCCATTCACTCTTTCCTCTCTCATTAAGGGGTCAAAACTTTATATAGCTTACTATGGGCTCATTTTCTTTTGAGTACTTGTACTTTACTCATAGTAAATAAGTGGTTGCCAGTTGACAGAGGAATAATACGGACAAGTGAAATTACATAGCAGTTAGGATAACTCTGAAAACAATTATTATGCCATCAGTGTTAGGGGAAGAAGTTGGGAAGAATAACACTTGTGGTTTTTTTCTTTCAATGGTACAGGGTTATTTTTTTTTAATCAATTTTAATTGAAAAAGCAGAAATTTGCCTTTTTCTTTTTTTTCTTTTTTCTTTTAAGGCCAGACTCCTTTTTTTCAGTCCTATCAAATAACTTAACAGCCACCACCCTCTTTCTGTCTTACGGGTGCAGTGGTGCAGCTTGATACAATGTGTATTGTTGACTTGAACTGACTTTTGCTGTATTACAGAATAAAGCAATTTTTCTGCATTGCTGCATTGTATAGCTCAGTCCTATGCCTACCGTACCCCAAAGGGTGACAGTTCCACAGTGTAGTCAATCCTGAATTCCTCATTTGAAAATGCAAACACGCCACAGCAGTTTTGGCAGCGGGATTTAACTAGTAAACACTTGTCCTTCACATTGAGTCAATCCCCAATAGATGCAGTAAGCAAAACTCTCCATTACATTATCTTTATCTCATAAAGATAAAATGATAATTGCCTGGGTTTTCCTCCTAGCACTGTTGCCTATGTTGTATTCACTTTGGATGTATTCATACCTTACACAACAGCACCTAATGTGGATATAAATGTCTTTTATGATGTCTCTCTTTCAGAGGCTGATGAAGTGATTCATATTTCCTGCTATCCAAAGCAGCCAGCTTCTGTTTTTATGCAGTCAGTGATAAAGAATAGGGGTTGTATTCAGACCATCTGCCATAGATGCCTACTGGAGGCATGATGACTACTTCTTCCATTGACTGTGCAAATTGGCAGCCCTCAGTAGTATGTGGTCTGAATCACTCAAAAGCCTCTTGAATTTAAATACCATAGTAACCACTAAGCCCATTTTAACCATTGTTGTAATTTAAGAAACCAACTTGTAAAACCACATAGGTATCTGATTATTTAATTTTCTTTGGTGTCATTAATAGAATGAAGAGATTGGTTCACCTCTTTACCACACAAAGCCACTATAATATTAATTCAAATTGTATGGTTTTGAATCCATCAAGCTATGGCAGGGTTAACACAGGACCAAACGGAAATGTTTTTAATTTCCAAGACAGTTGTGTCCCAATGGACATGACAGCCTGTATACAAGATTCTATATAGACGGTGCACACAGAATACAGAGATTCAGTCAAAATGTTCGAGATATCAAAAGAGCTAGGAGCACTTTAATGATAGATCAGCCGTGGGCTGACTAACAAAGGGATTCCTAGGAATGTACATTTGACACCCACATTCATCCAGATTACATGGTGCCATCAGTGTCACTGGTGACATCAGTGCTAAGATGAGAGCTAACTTTATCCCACTTTACAAAGAATGAGAATTTTAAGCAGATCACCCCAATCATTGCATAGGTGTCCTGGATGATAAAGGGTACAGAAAGTCTGTCTCCTTCATTTGTCCTAGCAAATGAAAGCCATCATGTACATGCTGCTGTTCCATGGGTTTCCATAGGAACTGCTTCTTCACCCAGCATTTTGTTTCCCAGTACTTTTTTCCTGCTCACATTTCACTAGCACGCATCTTCAGGATTTCCATTGACTACAAATTATATTAGTTTCTTACTAGGATTTGCTTGTTCAGTCAGGCTCTAAGGTTCAGTGTATCATCTCATCTGTTTTGTTTAGGTGATTCCTATTTTGGGCCTGACCTTCAGCTACTGTAAATCAGTGTATATCTAGTGGTTCCTGTTCATGTTTCTGTGAAGATTTGATCTACTAATTACTGAATGGAAGGATTTAAAGTTACATATAATACATTTATAAGAATAAGGTTGCTTTGGCTGCTGCTGCTTATTATTCTTAAAAGAAAATGTTGTCTGAAATAAATGATGTTTGTCTTTGGCAAGGGTTTTTTGTTGACTTATATGGTGAGTGCTGTACAATGTCTGTAGCAGTGCACTGAACTCACTGTTGGATGCTAAATATACTCAGCCCTTATGGTCCCTTTCTGCTGCTGATGTAGTACAGGACAACCCTAATCTACACACGAATGGTTGACTGAGAAATCCTTCACACAGGAAAACAACATATCTGTTGTCTAGTGGACCTAGTGTCAGCATTGCTCTTTCTGAAATAGGGTGCCTTAGGAGAAAATCTGTCATCTATTTGCCTAAGTCCATTAATGGTTCTTCTTTTCAAAGAGAAGTGGAGAGTTATGGTTCCTGTTTGAACTAAGATTCAGCTGTCTTTACTGGATTGATACATCCCATAACCCTAAGGCTTTCTTTTGCTTCCCATGTAATTATTAGAGTCGTGGTACAGAAGAGCACCAGGCTATCGCTTAACTCAAATAAAGGTTAGATTCTTGTTTTATTTCCATTTGGCTTATTCTGGTGTAAAATAAATTTTAACCAGAAGAAGAGTCAACTGGAGCCAGGCCTATGTCTGAGGATACCTAACTAGATTATTAATCTAAACTCAGGTATGTCTTTCTGGTATTTATCCTGAAGAACAGGCTCTTGGTCAAGACATAGGTTGAGTAGTTTCCAAGTCTTGGTAGGCAGTCCAAGTTCAGATGAAATCTGTCATTGAAAGGTAAAGTGGAAGGTTAAAAGTAAATTCCAGGTCTATAAAGGATATTTGGAAATATTTTCATGAAGAGCAGTCAGTAATTGAGAGTACTGCTAACACACATGCACCAGACATTTATAAAATATATTTTGTAGTCAATATCTATCTCAGTTTCTGAAGGTACCATGGTATTAATTTTCAAGAAAGAAAATTAAGCCTTAGACCTTAGTTTGACAGCTCTTTTCTGTCTGCTTTTTCTTCAAAAGTTACATTGCATCACTATGGATGAAAATTGCTCAAGTGCAAATACAGTATTAGGACAACAAGTTTTAGGAACAAGCAAATCATCTGCAGAGTGTCCAATGCATTATTGAAGCTTATAATGATTAAATAATGGTATTAGCAGGTCTAATGTATGAATGATGTGGACATCAGAGATTTTGGGTCAAGGGATTTGGAAATAAAAAGAAGCAAAAAAAAAAAGCAAGGAAAATAAAAGCATAAGAAAAGCAATTAGAGATATTCTACTATAACAGAACGATAGTGACCTTCTCTCAGAAACAGCTTGTATTTTTTAGTATTGTGGTCTGCATTATGCAGAAGTTATACCACACCAGATCAGTATGTTCTCAACTTCAAAATCATTCATATAATTAATCATTTTAGAACTTAAATGAAAGTGTCATAATATCACAGTGAAGAACATGGCATGCTGTCTTATCATCCTCTATCATGATTTACTCTATAATGAAAGAGGAACACTTAATATATGCAAGGTACTGCAAAGAGATATATTTTTGCTTATAGAGAAAATTTGATTTATTATATAATATTCTTCACATTGCTTCTGCATGGCATATATGTGTTAATTAAGCACATTAAAGTAAAATTTTTTTTTCATTAAAATTAGCTCATTTATAATGGGGAGTTAACTAGGTTGTTTATAAAGAGAGAGAGCTCTAAAGGCAAATTACCATGAATAGGAGCAAGAAGAGATCTGAACTGATTTTAATAAAGTCATGAATAACTTATTAGTGTCTTCAGGTTCTTCAAAAAATAATTAAAAAATAACTTGTTTTTAATTTCTTCTTAGTTTGTTTGTGCAGATGCTGGAACAAAACTAGCTGAGTCAACAATCTTGCATAAACAGATGATTGCCTCTATGCCTGGAGTAAGTACTGAATCAAACTCCATCTCTTGTTTTTTAAAAAAATTATCTTGTTCAGCTTGTTTTGCTTCATTTTAATGCTCTTTCCTTTTCATTTCTCTTCTGGTTGGCAAGGTGTATGGCAGGCAGAGGTTAAGATGCTTCTTTCTTTTTATTAATGTTGGAAAAGTTCTGAACTTGATGCTGCTTCCCTTACTTTCACTGATAATCTTTAGGCATGTAACTGACTTTAGCTGGAGCCTACGCTCAAGAAGACAGCATGTGGGGAATAGACCAGCTGAATGCCTCAGAAAATGGTAGCAGGGAGGAAAGCTACAAGCTATTGCCTCCATTCTCACAAAAGATTATCTGGTTAAAGAAAGGAGTTAATGATATTTTTCTGGTAATGTATAAGACATTCATCTATATCCTGTTCATGAGTGTAGCTAAATTACCAGTACTCATAATTGCCTAGATGCTGAATATGCACCTGGTGAATATGCGAGGCAATAGCACATTTGGAGGTCTTGTTCCATGACACATGTGACTGAATATTCAAAGAGGTGGATGAGGGTCAGCCCAGATCTGCTTCACAAGCTGAGGAAAACTCTTTTCCCTATGTGTGTCTCTGTTAGTTTTAGGGGTGACCTAATAGGATCTTTCCCATCTCTCATCTGAAATGTGCGATTTTTTTTTAAAATGCAAATCTTTAATAACACCTTTCCTTCCAACAGAATATTTTAATTTATACTTGCTTTAAATAGATAGACTACCATTGGTGTTACAAGGTGTGATAGGAAAGTGATCATTTCAGAAGAAATCATAGAGAATCAGGCTGCCTGCTGCTTGAATGAAACAGAATAGATGGTTGCAGAGAAGTCTTTTGCAACGGAGCATTATTTTCAGAGGTCTGAGTATAGTATCTTTTGTAATTCTATTATTCAATATTTTAAACCCATGTGGAATCCTTAGTCCACATAAACTGGATGGAGGATATGCTGACAGGGCTGCTAGTGACCTTGTTTCACTGTTCGTTATTCTGTCAAGGGAACTGACAGGCATAGCATTTGAAAAGCCAGAAGGCGGTATAGTTCAACACCATGTAGATTGATATTAATGTACAAAAACGAGAAATGCCCAGGTCAGTTGCTTAAAAATAGAATGCTAACAGTTTTTCAAATTTCAGCCGCTAAAACTCAATTATGGCTTAATAACCTTGTGATCAAAACTAAATCCGGTTCATTTGTATATTCAGGGTAATCAGCTTCTGTGCTTCAAAGTGTAGGTAATTAAATAGAGGTCAAAGAAGAGTCGTTTTCCCCTGTAAATTTTACTGCAGTGTTTTACTCTGAGCCTATGACTTTGGATACAGTTGTTTTGGGCGACTTCAAAAAGTTACTTAATTTGATAATTTCATCATTTAGCCTCAAAAGTTAAGCATTGCTTTTATTTGACCCCTAAGAATGAAGCATTCATAGTTCCCCTTGAATTCAGCTAGCATTATCTTCACCTTAGACTATTAAAACGTAAACAGAAGTTTATATGATACCTAATGGGTCAGTCGTATCACCTGCTGAAAGCTTCTCTCCAGGGTTCTCTGGTCTGTTCAAAGCCTTTATTTAATCTGACAGCTTACTGCTTTGCATACCTTGGGCACATCTTGTACTAGCCAAAGGCCAGATTCACATTTCTCACTGTATTTTAGGAAAAGGATTATGAAAATTTGTACTGTGGGAATACAACAAACACCACATTGAGTCCTTTTGTTTTCCCTTTGAGGTGCTTGCTCTGGCACAGGTCACTTCTCAATGCTCACAGCTTTATGATTCAAACTGGGGCAGTTCATGAACTATTTCATTTATTCCTTACTGTCCTTGCCTCCCCTTTTGAGAATTGCAACTAGCTTAAGTGCCATTAGAATGCTGTATTTTGAAGATTTTGCTTCAGGCTTCAGGAATATCTCAGAAACATTTTTTAGTTTAAAAAAAAAAAAGAAAAAAGTGACACTTAAATTTCAGTGATGATGATTTTAGTAATGTTTACACATAAAATAGCTGAAGCCAGTCATTTAAACTGTTTTTCTGTCATGATTAATGTGAACGTAAGGGCATCTGTGCCTGTGACTGAATTTTGTTTTCTGGGATTATAGCTGATTGGTTCCACTTGCAGAAACGTTCAGCTGCTTGAAGAACTGAGTTGTTAAACTCTCATCGATTTTTTTCATACTTAGATTCTGGATCACTGTAAATTTCAGGATGACATGACAAGAATATTCTTGAAAGTTTCATCAGTTAATCTTTTATTGCTGTCATAGATAAGAGTATTTTATGATGCATGAAGAAGCTGCAGTGACTGGGCTATCTTTTTATACGATCATCAGATAAGAGGGCATATTACAATGAGAAGAAAAACATCAAAGAATACCTATTCCTAATTAAAGTAATTTAACTAAAAAGTAAAATAAAGAATTTGAGACAGACAAATTTTTTTCTAGTGAACAAGGAACAAGGACAAAAACATGAACATATTCAAAACTTGGTACTTAAACTTATTTCTTTTATGTTCTAGTGCGGAACAGCAGCAATGGAATGCATGAGGCAATATGTTGGGGAAGTGCTGGATTTCATTGCAGATATGCATACCTTAACCAAATTAAAGGTTGGTTCTGGGCATACATTGATCTAAAGTGTATGTGCTTTTTTTAACAAATATATGTTTTCTGTAATGAATCTGCTTGGGAGAAATGGTTGGAAGTCTTTGAGGATGACTGACGGGTTTTTTTTCCTTTTTAAAAAAAGTTAGTACTGTTATAGATGAGACTCTTCTGGGGTATCAGTAAAAAGTAGCTTATGCAGTGTTGAAATTGAGGTTGATTCAAATATAGTGAGCACACAATAAAAAAAGCAGGCTTGATTTTTTCTGAAATGTTGATGATAAGCTAATGTCATACCAAAATCACTGTTGAGAACTAGTCCTGTGTAATATAACCCATGGAAACATAAACCTCCTTGCCTGTACAACTAATTACACTCTTCTGGAGGAATCTTGTGTCTCTTATATACACAAACAGACACTTAAATTAATTGGAAGTTCAGAGGTTATTAAAATACCGTAATAAACCTTAAAAAAAAAAAAAAAAAAAGGAAGGGGGGTCCTTTTTCTTATGGATGCTGTTATTTCCAGTATCAGGTTATATTCTGTTGGGGGTAGTTCTTACGTCTGTAGTCCAAACTGCTTTTCAGTTCCTGTATATTAGTTTGCTGCCAAATTGTAAGGGAGTGATAGGAAAATACTTCTGTCAACGTAAAATACTTTATTTAGGAAAGAACTTCTTGAAAACATCCTAGTAATAATTACCTGATCGAAACCTGGAATTTGTGTTTCATGGGAGAAGCCAGTGTCTATTAAATTTCCTACAAAATGGAAATTCTTTAAGATGTTTACAAAAGAACTAGGCTAAGTAACATTGGTGCTGTATAATAGGAAATAATAGAAGTGTAGCTTTTTCAATTGCTAGCAAAGTAGCATCTATTGTTAATAGCTTAAATAATTAATGTAACATTTCTGCTAATATATCACTAATAGTCATAATGCTGTGGAGAGGGCAATATTTATTCTATTTAGCATAACACTATCCCATTAGGTAGTTTTATTGTACCATCTGAAGCTGAGTACTAAGTGAGCACTGAGCTGGAGGTGAAACTTTGGTGGTTAAAATCCTCCTTTTTGTAGAGGGAAAGCACCTGTCTTACAGTGGAACCATCTGTCACTTCTCAATGCCAGGCAAAGTTACAGCATAATCTTTTGGGCTTCTCGTGGTTTAACCTGGCAGGCAGCTAAAAAAACCACACAGCTGTTTGCTCATCAACCCCCCAGGGGGATAGGGGAGAGAATTGAAAAGAAAAAAAGAAAAAAAAAAAAAGGTAAAACTCATGGGTTGAGATAAAAACAGTTTAATAGAACAGAAAAGGAAGATAAGAATAAGGAATAAGAAGAATATACAAAACAAAAACAATATACAGTTGCTCACCACCTGAAACCAATGCCCAGCTAGTTCTTAAGCTGAACTGCCTCCCAGCCCACCCCCCACTTATATACTGAGCATGACATCATATGGTATGGAATATCCCCTTGCCAGTTTGGGTCAGCTGTCCTGGCTGTGTCCCCTCCCAGCTTCTTGGGCACCCCCACCTTCTTGTTGGCCAACCAGTATGAGAAGCTGAAAAGTCCTTGTCTGCTTGGCAACAACTAAAAACATCAGTGTGTTATCAACATCATTCTCATCCTAAATCCAAAACACAGCACTAAGCCAGCTGTCAGGAAGAAAATTAACTCTGTCTCAGCTGAAACCACAACACAGCTACATACTGGTACCCTGCACAAGGGTGGATTTCCTTCAGCACATAAAAAGGAGGCAGAGGTGTGACTAGGCCTTGATGCTTCTAACTTCGGCAAAGCTGACAAGACAAATGAACGGTGTGGGGGTGCAGCAGAGGGACCATTACAGATATGGAGGAGAGTCTGTGCTGTCAAAGATGCAGCCAATTCTGAAATCTGGCAGTAGATTTTTAGTCCTCGTACACCAGCAACTCAGTGATCCAAGGGGAAGTTCGTCAACTGAAAGAGGTCATTTCATCACTGGGCACAGTCAAGTAGCTGCCAAGCCGCTTTTATGTGATCTAAAGCTCAGCTGATGGATACAGATACAGTGCCGTCCTGTTCTGGCTATGAATCATATTGCTATTGCTCTGCTGAATGTTACTGGAAATCCACTGGAGTGTTTCATACCACAAGTTCATGCAAGCATTCTGTAGCAAGCAAGACAGAGTAAATGATAACCTGTAGTGGATTTCGATACTGGAGTTTATTTTTGAAGCAATGAGATGAGAACTTTTACCCTACTAGTTTCTCACACACTCACTTGCTCGCTATTTGTCTGCCCCCTCCACCCCACCTCATGCCCCAGAGGAGACACCTTTTTGCAAGTTAATAATACCACAAAGGAAGAAGAATCCCAACTAAACTGAAACTCATGTCTCTTGAAACTCGCAGTAACCTTGTTTTACTGGACAAAATATCCCTTTTGTTAAGTTCTTACCCTGTTGGCCATATGCATTGAATCCCATAGAGTTTTAAAAAAATACTCCAGTAAGGGAAGGAGCCTTTTGTGCTGGAGTAGAAATTTACTTCAAAGTACAAATTAATTAATCATTTTCAGCTGAATTGGAATGCCTTCCCACTCTATCCTTTAAAGTTATTCACCCATTTCTCTTGCAGTTCAGAACTGCTTTCAGAATAGGTGGGCAAATGAACCATAAATGAGGGAGAGATACATCTGGTTTGCCAGTTCCACAGAAAAACACGAACTTATCTGAAACCAGGAATGGGGAAAATTTATTTATAAATACTTCCAGGTGTCCTCTCCCCTGTTGAAAATGTTCCTGTAGAAAGCTCTCTGCTATTTGTACTTTTTCCTTCTGCCCCTTCTCCCTTGAACTGTAGTCTGATTTTTAGAAATGCTCTTGCAATGCTTCAGCCTAAGATGATAATTTCTTATGCTCAGTAGGACTACTTATTTATTAAATTTTTATACACAGATATAGGTAGGACATGAACTAAAACTTTACCCAGTTCTTCACTTTTATGTTTTGAAATTAGACAAGAAGCTTCTCAAATATGTAGTCTGGCCATTTAAAGCTAAATCAGAACCAAATCATCTAAAATTTCCTGTTGTTTTCATTTAGCCATGTAATACAGGAATCTTGAGAACAAGATTAATAGGAGAGTCAAATATGACCATAATTTTATGAATTGTAAAGAATACAGAAAATGGCTCTTTGGAAAATGAAAAAGCACTTCTTATTTAACCAGACCAGATAAAATTATTCTGTGGTTCCAACATAGTTGGGAAAAATTTCCCAAGCATTTCTAAGTTTACCCATAGTCAGAACTTTAAAGAAATTCAAAACATCTAGATTCAAATTCTTGTAAGCTCATTTAATATATTTACTTATGTTGCTTGGGTTTTATTAACAGAGGTGTTCCTAGGAAGTGAGTCCTAGGATTATCCAGTTGTATAATTTCTTACTATGAGTATGTATTATCAACAGCATCTGGACTACCAAACTAACACAAAGAATATGATATGATTTACGTGACCAGTAACAATCCCAACAGCAAAAGTTTAATCTTGGTTTTCAAATTTTGAAATTTCTACTCCCTGTAGAAATTCAGTGAACAGAAATAGTTCAAGTTCTTTATTAATTTCCAATGCCTTATTTTGTGTGTCTGAGAATGGTTTCTTTGAAAGAGGTAAATTATCTTCAATCCTGTGTATTAGCAACTACTGCATTATAAAAAAAGGTATAAATGTTAATTCTCAAGATAATCACATTCCAGTTTATTGTTTCAGTTCAGTTTATTATCTTTTTCCCTTTTGGGATAAAATTTTAATTGGTAGAGCTCAGCAAGGTTTTATTTAGAAAATTCGCCCATTTTTGAAGAAGTATAATGTATCTGTCGGCATATCTATCTATCCTTTTTACCTGGCTCTATAACAAAGCAATTAGATATTCATGCTGGTACATTGTTTTTTGGTTTTTTTTCTCTTGAAAGAGACTTCAAGTGATTTTTGAGAGTCTAAGTTGCTGGGGTCAGATACTTATCTGTTATAAAATATTATTGGTCCACTGATTTTTATCCTGTTATAATTTAATAACTGATGACCTCGATTTTCTTGTGCAAAGCATATGGCTCTCCTTTAAGCAAGCAAATGCACTCAGCATGTGTTCTGTTAGTCTAGTAAAAGAAGGTAATGCAAAGTTAGCTTAATTAGAAATACAGAAGTATCTCAAGAAGCACCAATGAAAAAATCCTTAGAGCCAACAAAGCAGGATAAGAAATTATCTTTCCAGGCATAAATATTTGCATGTTTCTTGGTAAAACGTTTAGCCCTTTTATTTACAGGGCTTAAAGGTATTCGTGGCAGCTGAATAGTGCAACATAGTCATATTGCTGGTGAATGAGTGGCAGCTTATTTTTGTACATGTAAATGGAATATTGCACAGGGAAGGCATTTCCTGCCCAGATGCTATCTTGTGAAATGGTTAGATTTTTTCATCTTCACTTAAGCTGTCTGGATGTGCAATCATTAGTTTGTATTCATCAGCTGTTGAGTTTGCTGATAAAAAAGGTGCCTATACATTTTGCACAATTCATGTTTTGTGTGGGTTCTTGAAAATGTGGCCCTCTGTGGAAAGATCTGCATTATAAAGCTGTTACTAACATAGGGATTGGGGAATTTTTTTAAATCTATGTCTGAGTTTTTTTGTACTGTAGTTTTGCAGACACAGTTAAGAGACCCTGAGAAAGGAATTGAAGGGAAATGAAATAGAATATGCTGTTGCTTAGGAGAACTCAGTTCAAGTGAAATAATCTTTTCGGGTAGAAAATCAGATCTTTGCCTTGCAGAGTCACATGAAGACTTGTTCTCAGCCACTGCATGAAGACACGTTTGGTGGACATCTGAAAGTTGGTTTAGCTCAGATTGCTGCTATGGAAATCACACGGGGAAACCACAGAGACAACAAAGCTGTCATCCGATATTTGCCTTGGCTTTACCATCCTCCTTCTGCAATGCAACAAGGGTGAGAATGCTTTTCCACAAAAAGGAATACTAAATGAGTTAGAAATCTTCACAAAAATCTGTGTTTATTGCCAAATTCCATAGATAAGATTCACAGTACGGAATGGCAGCTGTGGGACACTGAAACAGCTGGTCAACAGCTCCCTGATTCTTAACAGAGGAGTTCATCAATGCAATGTTTAAAGTACATGCCAAAGGGACAGTGGAGGTAACCCTGGAAATTAACTTGATTATCGGTCTAGATACAGTGAAAAGCACCCAAGTATTTGATCTGTCCTAGAATTATAAAAAATATGTTGGGAATTATAGAGAATACAATGAGAAATGTCCTTTGAAATTATGGAGTACAAATGAGTGAGAACTGTAAGTGTAAACCTATTTATGTGATGATAAAAACACTAACTTCATCTGGTTAAAGTTAGATGAGAGAAATCCTGCTCTTCAAGACATGTTTTTTATCCCTTTCCTAATCTGCAGTGTTTTATCTTCAAAAAGAATGGAAATTCTGTCCCTTGTCTTAGAATGACAACAAACAAGATGTTTTGAGTGTAAACCATTGGACTATTTCAACAAACCTGTATTCTTGTCCCACCTTTGTCCCATACTACGTGTCCCAGGACTCTGGAGACTAAGCTGCTTAGTCTCCAGTCCTGTACATATGTCTGCATGTACTTTCATGTAGACCGTGGAAATATTTCATTTGGAAATACGGAGTTGTTATCTCCTTGCACTTTAGTTTCTTACATGTAAAAAAAGGATTATGTGTTCTGAGTTGAAGGTAGTGAATTCCTTTAAGACCCTACAGGTACTTGAGGAAGAGCGTAATATGAGAGTATATAAAAAAAAATAAAAATGGAATGCCTCTTTGGTGCTATAAGTCCTTGATAATGACATCAAATTAGAAATGAAAAAGAGTTGAGAGAGCGGCCTAGTAAGTAGTGATTTATTGATTGAAAAAAAAATTTTTTTTTCCTGTGCCTATGAATTCAAATGAGCGTGTAATCTGAACTTGGCAGCAGTAAGAGGACAGACAAGACGGTATCAGAAAAGTGTTACTCCTTTTTAGATTATATAAGCACATTGCTTTACAATTAGACATTGCACTAGATGGTGGATGAATACTTAAATGTCACAAAAAAGCACAGTCCATGCCCTCAAAAGTATGCAGCCCAAATGTCCAAGGAGAGGCTACGAATAAGAGAAATTAACTTTATTTCACCAATGGAGAACACAGGGTAAGTAAGGCATGGTGCCTGGGAGCTCGCTGTAGAATGCAGAATTTCCTGCCATCACCCTGTCAGCTGTGTGCTGTCCAGAGGACCTGGGAAGAGCACTTCCACTTGGGCAACTCTTCCCATCTGATGATTTCTGTGTAACCAAATCACTGTGTATGGAAACAGTCAATCTGTGAATGTTTTAGCCTGTTATAGAGACTGTTTCTTAGACCCACCAAGTATGTTCTGTTGGACTTGTTAATGGTATGTCAGGTCCACTGAGTTCTGTGTGGCTCTAGTCTTCCCATAACCTGTACCGATCTGTGCCTCCAGACACCGAGACTGCATCTGCCTAGTGTGCATAAGGAGACTCCATATTTTGGGGCAAACCAGAAAACTTATCATCATTGTAAAATCTGCTCTTTCTTGACAGGCCCAAAGAGTTCATAGAATGTGTCTCACACATTCGTTTGCTGTCCTGGCTACTTCTGGGGTCTCTGACACACAATGTTGTCTGTCCAAATTCTCCATCATCTTGCATGCCTATTCCACTGGATGCGGGTTCACAAATTGCTGACCACCTTATTGTTATTCTGATTGGGTTTCCAGAGCAATCAAAGGTAAGGGATTCTGTGTTTTAAGTGGAAATGTGTTATATATTTGCCTTACTATTGCAAACACTTTTTTCTTCATAAGAAAAAAGGAGGGGTAAAACCTTATTAAAACCTGGGATCTAGGGAAAGAAATCTCTGTAGTTTTTCTTGCATATTGCCTCTTCGTGCATAGAAAACTGGTGATGAAATTACTACAATTAAGTTTGAGATTCAGTTATTTCAAAATATCTCAGCACAGGAATGAGGAAAGAAAAACTGAATTCCATACTGAAGTTTTAGCAATGACCACCTCTGAGGCAAATCTCTAGAAAGTTATTTATTCTAGATATATAGTAGAATTGGATAACCTATAAATAATGTTATGATCAAAAGTTAATTACAAACAGTGATGGTTCAAGCACAACTGGTTTTCTCAAGGTGCTCTGGACAAGAAGGGTTATTGCAAATCATAAGCTATTTGTGACAGTAGTTTAACACAGATACAGCAGCACTCTTTGACACCAACCAGGTTTTTATTAGCAACAGAAGCAGAATGATCACACACTTATCTTGTACATAAAATCCCCCTTTCTTTCCACTCACCCAGCCAAGATGCTGTTGCTTCCCATTAATTTCTTTGGCCTTTTTTTGCTCTTTCAAATACCTCTTTCCAGTTACCAAGCAACCATTGCAATGTTTGGTGCAGTCATACTGCTACAGAGCATGAATCACTATTGCACTTGCAAACTGAGAAAACATCTCTGACCAGAAGCATCTTTCTTGTAATGAAGTAGTTAATGTCTAGCACTCCTGGAGGCTCAGACACTGTGATGTATATAACACATATTAGCAAAGAGCCATGCTTCAGTATGCAAAATTAATTCGTTAGCTTTTCAAAACTTACTTTCATTGACTGTGAGCACTTCTGTCCCAGCAAGGTAGAAATGGATGACCTTAACAGATGTAAGATGATGTATTTTCTACAATAGTCTTCCTTTCAGGTGATCAGAATCTGAATGACTTACTCCAGCAGCATTTCTGAAATGGAGTCATACGTGCCAGAGACTCCAGGCCTTCCACAGATTGTGGTGGAGTTTTCCATAAAGAAAGTCTCAGAACTAGTCCTCGGTAGCTGTTCTGCAAAACTGACCTCTTTAAAGGAACTGACCTTAATGCCATACACTAAGATTGCATGAGAGTGTGTATTTGCAAATGCAGTTTTTAGTCTGTAAAGATAAAATGAGTTTTTAAGCATGGAGAAGATGTTATCAAGTGTACTTGACTTAATAGTTCCTAATGGGAGGGGAAATGTGGGAAAGTGAGAGGCAAGACTGCACAGTGGGATGCAGAACAGAGGAGTGCTTTGATGAAAGCCCCTGCACTGTATCCCAATACACTTATTTAAATAATCATTTTCCTCTCTTTTCTGTTTCCACAGACATCTGTTCTGCACATGTGCTCCCTCTTCCATGCATTTATATTTGCTCAGCTCTGGACAGTGTATTGTGAACAAACAGCAGTAGCTCCAACAGTCCAGAATCAGAATGAATTTAGCTTTACAGCAATCCTTACAGCCCTGGAATTCTGGAGCCGAGTTACACCTAGCATACTACAGCTAATGGCACATAACAAAGTGGTGAGTCAGGTGGTGCGTGCACATTTAGTACAGCTTAAACTGAAAAGGCTTGGCTTTGTTTCAGTATTTCAGTGAAATACATCGGATTATGAATAACGTCATAAAGCAACTTTGATGCTTTTGAGAAATTAAAAGGAAAGCTAATTAGTAGTGGTTTAACCTTGCAATGAGCCTGAAACAGGATCTAGCCAGGATCTGCCTGAAACAGAATCAAGAGCTAGAGTTGCTGCTTGTTGGATTAAGGACTCCCTGCATCAGGTCTCAATTCATATATCTTCCTGCTCTTCACAGTGGTCCTCTTTCATCTGTGTTTCATCTGACTCTGCCTTACAGGAGCAACTATGTTTTAGGATAATCCTGTGAATATTCATGTGAATACTTTTTATTGGTGAAAAAATTAACAAATGCTGACACTTGACTACTCATAACCCATTGGTTACTCATCAAAAATAAGCTACATAAATATCTCTGGAAACATTTTTGAGTGATGAATGACTTGAAGGAGGTATCTCTAGAGATAAAGTTTGAAAGGGAAATGTTCGCTCTGACCAGAAATCATCCAGACCATTTTTTGGAAATTACTTTTAAGCATTTGCTTATCTCAACTCCTTACTGCTTGTTGGAGCAGCTTTGTACAATAAGAACCCAGAGCGGTTCCAGCAGCCTCCTCATAGCTGCTACGTTTGCTTCCATTGACTAATGATTCTCTTGGGATTGAGAGCTTGTTTCTGATGGGCAAGATGTATCGTGTTTCCCACTTCCCAGAAGGTCATGACAAGTCTGTCATGACTTGTCAAAACTTTTTAACTTTAACTGAGATGGTAACTAGTATCTCTGGCTCTGGAGAACATGATACTAGCTTTGAGTGGGAAAGATTCTTTATACGTGACCCAGGCCTCTAAGTCAGGTGCTCTTAAGGTTTGGGATTTTCATTCTTTGTTTGTTTGAGTTTTGTTTAGTTTTTTCCTTTTTTAAATGGAGACCTGCTATCTATATGGAAATTATTTTATGTAATTCTTCTTTCCCCATGTGAAACATCTTCCATCCCAGGCAGGTATGGACCTTTGCCTTTTCAATTGTAATTGCATGTGCTGCACTTCAGTGCCTTTGAACTAGTTACTATTCCCTTGTGTCTTGTCAATATCAGGCAAGGACTGCCTAATGCTGGCTTTAAATGACATTTTAGCCTCTGACATCTAGTGAGGTCTCTGTGGTTGACAAGATGCTACTGGGAACAGTAGTTCATGAAGCTCCATTTGAATGAATGGGAAATGTGCATAACGCTTCTAACTAGCTAGTTGTTTGGTCAGACACAAAGGCTTCTTGTCAAGCCTTAGGACAAGAATATGCCCTGGGAAGTCCCAAGTTCCAATCCTTATTCTGAAAGTGTCTCATTATGTGGCTTTAGTGCAAGTTATTAAACTCTCTGCCTCAGCTATTGCTCTCTGAAATGTAGATAATAATACTTGCCCGTCTCACAGGGGTGTTGTGAGGTTAATTAGTTAGTGTTTGTAAAGCGCTTTGAAGATGAAAAGCACTACATAAAAGCTAAATTTATTATTATCAAGGGGAATTTACACATAGTTCAGACAGGCACTGTAAATACTCACTGCTGGCTCAGGGTATTTGTCTTGTACCTATGAATTTACACAATATAAAACATAAAAAGCTGTCTACTACCAAATAACTCATATTTGCATCTGTCATAATTCACAGTAAAAAATGGAAGAATTATGGAATAGCTGCCAGTTCAGAACAATAAATTGTCTTTTGATGGGGAAAAAAAAAAAGATGGGTTTTGTGGGTATGTTAATTTTCAAAGATTCAGTAAATAAAAATATCAATTTCTGACACACTGATTGATGAGAACTACGCAGAAAAGGCATGTAAAAGGATTTATGATGTCTGAAAAGAACAAAGCTGAAGGCAACTTGTTTTGATGTGTGATACGAATTAAAACACATCAAGCACTTTGAAATATTTAACAGATAGGTGTTGCTGCATCAGGGGAAAATGAAAGAAAGACAAATGTCCCTTATGTGCTCACGTAATATTTAATCTTGTATGTCGGTGGTTAATAAATGCACATCTAGTGATTCAGAATAACTGCCAAGCAAATACAGGAAGATGCTTTTTAGAGACTGTTGGCTTAGCTTGCAACACTGT
Source organism: Balearica regulorum gibbericeps (assembly GCF_011004875.1). Classification (NCBI taxonomy): domain Eukaryota; kingdom Metazoa; phylum Chordata; class Aves; order Gruiformes; family Gruidae; genus Balearica; species Balearica regulorum. The sequence goes on along the minus strand of NC_046188.1, from coordinate 17,479,353 downwards.
CATGCTGGACACTAATTTTTTTATGTTTGTTTTTGGTTTTTTTTTCAAGATGGTCGAAATGGTGTGCCTGCATGTGATTAGTTTAATGGAGGCTTTACAGGAATGCAACTCTACTATCTTTGTAAAGGTAGGCCTACCACACCATGAATATTTAGTTAACGATGTTGCCTGTCTGTTGTGATTTCTAGACATACTGTCCTCTGCTTCCCCTCCCACTCAAAAAAACAAAAAGTGGAAGAAGCTGAGGTTGAATGCTAATGCAGAAATAAAACCTAGTAGAGCGTAACAAAAAATATCTGGTAAGAAGTAAGACCAGACCACAATCTTAAATCCTGATTTTTTTTAAAAATGAACTTCTGATCTACTTCCTCCTTCCATTGTTGCAATGGTCTTACTCCTCTTAGAGACTCAACTGGTGTCACTGACTTTGAGAAGGTACTAGGTACTGTCTAGGTACTGTCTGAATTTTCAGCCATTCTCTAAGTTTTAATCATCATAGATCCTTTGCAGATCACGTCACTGTTCTGACCCTCACATTCTTTTAGGTCGGTAACAAAAACTTCGTGCCGTAGTGGTTTCCTCATTATTATATGCCTATGCGTTTGACTTAGTCAATATTATTTGATAGTGAATCTTCTTCCCCTGGGATGTGTAACAGGGTATTCTTTGGTTAGAGAATCAAATCCTGCATGCTCCATTCATGTAAAATTCTTTTTTTGGGAATCAGTGGTCAGTCTCATGTGGGTCGTCCCAGCATTTTCAGAACAGATTCCCAAAGGACTGGGGTAGCCTCACAAGCATGAATCGATTTTACTAGTCTTTTTTATATGTTTTCCCATTGCATTATTCTGAAGGGAGTTTTCACATAAAATATCAACAAATTAAGTAAATGCACTCTGAATCTAACTAAAATATGTTGGTTTATATAGTTCTTCTGTTGCCATAAAGGAAACTTCTGACTGTTGTTTTACTCCAGTCTTTCATGGTCAAGAAGGAATTGAAAATAAAGTAGCTAAAATTGCAGGTCTTGATGTCAACTGGCATGAAAGTATTCACATCCATCGTGAAAATACAGATTTATAGTCAGTAATGACTTGATTCACTACAGAAACACAGTCACTATGGGATGTTAAAGTGATCGTGGCTGTCCCTGCAAGACATATGGGCTTCTTTTTCAGGCAGTCCAGGATGTCCAGAATTTGACAAGGATGAAGAATGGCTTTAAAGCTGTGAAAAGAGTGGCCTTTAGGGCCAAATTCCTGTCACAATTCAAATGAATGCTTTCAGGGGGTTACAGTTGAGAGTATATATCAATAAAATGCTAAATCAGGTTAAAAGGATATTGTTGTTACTACAAAATCAAGCTCACAAACCTGTGAAATTCAGAGTTAAGGCGCTAAACTTTCTTTCATGTTCAGTGGATGGGAGATGGAAGAATCTGGGTGACCAAATCCCCTTTACTTAGCTCTAAAGTGAAATCCTGCAGGAGCAATATACATACATAATAGTTTTATAGCATTCATAGTCCCAGGTTACTAATTTTTTTCAAAACTAACTAATTGTAAAAATATTTATTGTAGATCTGCAAACTAAGTGTTGTGATTTGGGGAAAGACTTATTGTATGTTTGAAGTCCTTCAAAGAGGCAGAAGTGTAAAGCTTATTCACACAGGAACCAGTAAGTGAGTGGCATCTCTATAATTAACAAAAAAGATCAACTTTGAGACTGTCTCTTCTTCAGTGGCAGTGAAGAAGATCTGAACTTTGTACTCCTACTTCAGAAGTCTGCAATGATGACAATTCTTAGAGTATTAGTTGAATGGGCAGGTTTTTGGTAGCTTGTTTTATTCTAGACAATCTTTTATTGCCCTGCCTTTGATAATGAAACAATTTTATCTTGTGCTTTAAAGCTTTTTTTCTTTTCTTTTAGATATAAGCCTTTCAAACAAGGTTTAGTTTTCACTGAAGGAAAGGACATACTGTAGTGAGAGATATTTTTTTAAATAGAACATTCTTAACACACTTTTGGAGGTTCATTCAGCAAATTAATAATTCCCAATGACTTCCTCTTGGAACTGAGCACAGTAGCACTTATAAATCTGGACCATTTATCATTCATATAATTATATTTACTGCAGTGTCTTTTATTCCACCTCAGGAATCAGGTGCTGCAAAAACTTCATTTATTAATGAAGCCATAGCATGATTCTAGACACGCATATTTTTAATTCACCAATTAGAATGTGGTGCATGTCACATGATGCCAGGCAGTTTATGGGATATCTTAGGTGGCCATTTTCTTTGTGACAAGTGAGGGGAAAATATGTCCTAAAACAAGAGAGAAAGAGAAGATGTAAACAACTCAGATCCCCTTCACTGAAAGAGGAGTTTTCTTCATGCCTGAGATAAGCAATCCTTCATCCCCTCCTTTTGTTGGTGTTGTGAGGTTTCCTCCTCCTGGTACTGTGTTGGCCTTTGCTATTAAATTCAGCTCTCACTGATAGCATTGAGACATGTCTTGATTGCTTCCTATAGTCTTTGAGCCATTCCCTGTATTCTCAGGATATTTTTTGGATCTAATGTTAGACTATCTGTACCAATCAGCTGAGGAAAACAAAGTTTCTTTCCTGTGAAAACATTTCAACCGTTAGGTTGAAATGCATGCAAACACATTCATGCAGATGCACACATACCTATATATTAAATTAATTATATTTTCCTCTGAGGGGAAGCATTCTGCTTTAGGAGGGCTGAAATGAAAGTGTTCAGCTTTCCTCCTGTTTTTCTATGTCAAATGAATGAGGAAACTAGCCATCCCGAGACAGCCATTGATGATGGAGACCAGCTCCTTGCTGATCACAGCTCTCTGTCTGACCATCAGATGTATGTCTGAGAAATCTGGGAGCCTGCAGTAGCGAAGGGAGCAGCTCAGCAAACCACAACATCTTTTCCAGAGCCCCAGGGGTTTAGGCAGCTCCAGCAACTGCTGGTAGACTTCTAGAGAACTGGGCAGGCAGCAGAGTTGAGGAGCCAGAAAAGCACAGTGAACAACCTGTTCTCCAGCCTGGTTTCCATCAAAACTTACACTGGAATCAACATAATTCTGTTGAAAATATAAACTCCAAAAAATTGACAGTGCCTGACAGCAGTTTGTTCTTCCAGCTGTTCTTTCTAACTAGCTGTATGTATTCTTTCTTTGCGAAGAAAAGCCTGGCTGAGGATTAGGTAATAAAACTCAAGTGCTTCAATAAAAATGTCATCTTGTCTCATTTATCTAACTGGCAGCTGTAGGAGTGGAGGGTTTGCTTGCTCGTGTCTGCAGCAGAATGTTTCATTTCCCTAAATGTGTCCAGACCTTGGAAGACAGAAGTGGTGCTGGAGGACAAAGATCTGTATCTAACCTTAGACCTCTACAGCGTAGATATCAATATTAGCCAGTTTCCGTGAGTGCCCTTTAAAGACAGTGGAGATAAACAGGTATTTTTGGACATGATTCATCTTGATCTGTTTTAGATACCTGCTTTCGGACAAGATGAAGTGGATGTGAGAAGTGCTTGATTCTCTCAGCTGACTGTAAAAGATGTCTGGTGAATTGGTTCAGATGCAGAGGAGTACCCTGAGTTTTCTGCCTAGTTTTCCTTCTTGTTTGCCATACTTCTGACACCGGTCCTATCACCACTGGCTAGCTCCATAGGGGAGCTTCATTAATGCTGGATTAAATTTTCAGTGACATTTTGTTGATGGCAGTGGGGCATGGAGCATGGCTTCTCAGTATGCTTACCTGTTCTCTGTTCTCCGAAAAACACATCAGGACTTGTGGTCACTGGATCTTATTAAGCACCTTATTAGTGTGGGAGCCCATGGAAGGATGTACAGAACTTCCACGTCTGCCACATCTGGCTGTATTCCAGCTGTTTTGGCATTCGTCTATTTGTAAATGCTGAGGTTTGAATACGTTCTTCATGTGGTAGACTAAGTAATCAGTCCTGACAGAGCGTAATCAGTCCTGACAGAGCTGCATATGATTCTCCAGCAAAACAGCACTGAAATTGAAACAATTATCGTTCCTTGCACAAGGGAAACAGCACTTTATCTAATGTTGTCAATAGTGATTAGGTTTAACTTGCAGCTCCCGGTAGTATAATTGGCAAATTGCAAAGTTTAATGCCATTTGGAGGAACATTTTAGAACAATAACCTCAGTGGTTAAATTAATATTGGAGAACATGAATATTTTTGCTAGAAATGCCTCTCTGTCTTCCATAAGCTTGTCATGTTATACTTACTCAGAAATAAAAGTTCTCTGAAGAGCAAGAGACTGAAATACATATCAATCCAATCATGGGTGACAGATTCACTGACCTCACCTTGTTGTTCTGCATAGTTAGAGTTTTTACCTGTGCTCCCAGGCCTACAGGTCACATTCTGCAGTGAAGCACTGATGTGACTAGTGGCTTGTAAAATGGTGGTTACCATTTAAATATCTGGCCTATTATTAGGAACTTCTGCTGCATGTTTTTTCAGTTCTTGATGTATATCTTGCCATGCAGAATGTTTACTGTATTTATTCCAGTATTACTCACCTGCGCGTACAGAAGCACCCTCACCAGGAAAATAAGAAATTACTTCCTTTAACAATTTTTTTATTCTGTACTCTCATTGTTGCCTTAAACAGGATATCAGCAATTGCTACTGGTGATTCATCAAGCTACAAAGAAGGGAAGCTGGCTTCTTTACCTCTGAGAGTTACCTGCCCCAAAACATATGCATCATTTAAAAATAACCACTTTTCAGATTTGTGGTTCAGGCTGTGTCCGTTCAGACAGCTAAATGCATTAGATACACCCTCTGTCTCACAGTAACTGGAGCATGTTTACAGTCACTTGTATAACAACAAAATATACCTCTTTTCTTACAGCTCATACCAATGTGGTTGCCAATGATACAGTCAAATCTAAAGGTAAGTTGTTACTAGTACCTTATCCTTTTATTCTTAGTGTTCTACATTTCTGTAAATTCTGGAAATAAGATCACTAGGTGTGGTCTCCAACTCTCTGAAAATAAACCATTGTAGTGTATCCAGACGTGCTGGATGGTTCAGCGCTGAAGGTCTCACGTGTGAGCATACACAGGGCATCATCAGCTAAGATACTTGTCCTGTCATCAGTACTGCTCTCTCTTTCCCTTCTGAAACACTTTCTCCTGAGTTCTGTGGCAGGGCCTTTCCTCCCTGTTTACTGAGATTGGCTGTTCCCTGAGCTGTGGTTTTCTTGATGTCTTAGGCTTGAGAGTCCCCTGACAAATCAGGATTGGGACTCTTGACCCAGGAGAAGGATTTTGGTTATACAGCAGATATTGTGGGCCTGCTTGCTTGGGTAAAACTGCCAGCTGGCCCTGTTTGCAAGGGAGAGCACGTGGATCAGCGTGGTTTGCTAGTCAAGAGAATTTTGGTGATGAGAGTAAAAGCATTGGAGTTGGTCTCCGTATGGAGTTGTTTCTGAAAGCGTATTTGCCTTTCATGGCAACACTACAGTACAGGATGTAGAAGAAAGAAATGTGACATTGGGGCAGGGGAGGAACTTTCCCTGGCCAACAAACAGTACCTTTCACAGTGCTGTATTAATGTATATATTAAAGGAAAGAAACAGAATGTTTTGCATTATTTCAACAGCATTTATCTGCTGGACTCCAGCTACGCCTTCAAGCCATCCAGAGCAATGTCAACCATCACAGCCTAAGGATGTTACAGGGGTCAGGACAAATGAACAATAGCTCATCTGTGCTCCGCAAATGGCTACAGTGTACTCAATTTAAAATGGCTCAAGTGGAAATTCAGTCGTCAGAAGCTGCATCTCAATTTTATCCTTTATGATTCATGTAATTTGTTCCAAATGTTCATTTTTAGCCTAGCAATAACAGAGTTAGAGCTGTAAAAGACCTTTTGTATAAATCAGTATACAGAGTATATACTGTAGCTATACTTTTTAGCCTAGGACAGATTGTGGAAAAGCTTATAATGGGTGAAGCTAAGAACCTGATCCTGCCAGTCTTTAATTACATTTACTCAGGATCAACAGGTTCTCAAGTCTGCATTCATGAACATGTATTTGCAGGATTGGATTCAAATCTATCATATTGTACATATCTCTCTGATCATTGAAATATCTTGTTCTTAAATGTTTCTTTACAGTATTTTTGAAGCTAAGACAAAAATCACTTTTCTTTAACTTCTATTTTTTTTAAAAAATAGAATTGTGAGTATTCACAAACATATGGAAGTGCTATGTTGCTATTTTTTGATGATAACAAAAGAAAACAGAGTTTTTAGGAATGTTTATAAGAGTTTTTTTGGGGGTGTCTTTTTTTTTTTTTAGATTCACAGCTGGCAATGCAATAAAACCTGTCACTATAAAACAGTGATGTTCTAACGAGGCTTTTTGTCATCATCAGAGAAAACAGCAGCTTGTAAGGAGAGTTATTATAAAGTGCACTTAGAAATTAGGTTGTTAAACTGTGCCAATTCATTTGTCTTTCTTGAGTACTGTTTTCCAAAACTGCCAAGGCTTATTATTTTTTTGAAATACTGCTTTTACTTCATTGATTCTGTGCTGCTCTTTGTAGCTTTCATAGAAGCCTCTTTAATTTTGTGACTACTGTATTGTATTCTTCTGTCAATACTTGTATACGGTGCAATTAAAAATGGATATCTCAGACCTACTCTTACTGATGTCTACAGAAATTATGTTGCAGACTTCAAGAGGAGCATGATTGGACCTGAACTTTTGCGTAATGAAATTTAAAAATCACAGGATTTGCATACTATTTTATTAAACATGATGTTTAATAATAGATGGATTTTAATATCATTAAGGGACTCAGCAAAAGCCCACTGGAATCTAAGGAGACTCAATTCAGTGGATTTTACATAATATCTTGAGAGCACCATGATTTACCACCTCTTGTAATTAATACTTAAATTTGTGCAATCACAGTTGTATTTTGGTTTTATTCCTGTAACACACTGATCAGAAGAATAAGAAACACACATTTAAGTTGTGTATTATAATGCTATTAAATTCCTAGTCTTTATTACCACTCTCAGAATCAACATTTTTCCTCCTTGATTGCATGGAAGTGGAAAGGCATACCTGTAAAAACTGCCTAAGTGTATTTCAGTTGTTGTGGAGGGTCAATCTTTCCTCAGTGCACTTACCAAAGAAAAAGTGGAAATGTTTGCAGATAGGCCATTAAAGTACCATAATGCTTTAAAAAGAAAAAAACAACAAACAAACAAAAAACCCCTGAACCAACCAAAAGACAATAAAGCATGTGCTAGCTTCCTCTTGTTTTAAGTGAAGGGAAAGTGATTTGGCTTTCCTTCCTTCCCAGATTCTTACATTAACATAGTCTAGGCTTGAACTGGACCAGTCTATTCAAAAGAAAAGATTCTTCATAAGCTATTTAATTGTAACTAGTTTTCCTTGTATTTGCTTGAGGTGAGTGACTTGCACCTGACTAAGCAGAATTCTTGAGTTTCTGGAAAATATTTCTGTCTTGATGTGAAGATTATTAAGAGATCCACCAGGTGATAGTTTCTTAGTGTTTCAGTCTTAGTGGTTTTTTTCATGCTGAATTGAGATTGCACAGACCTGCATCCATTGATAAGGGAGGGCTTCTTCCCAAATTTTCATATTGGCAAGAAAGGGCAACTATTCTTTCTGAAGCTTTTGACTGACTATGGGGAAGAAGGAACAAAGAAATGATTCTACATGTTTGCATCCCTTCATTTTTCTGCTCCCTTATCACTTACTAATCAGCTAATAGTCATTCCATAATCATAGAATGGTTGAGGGTGGAAGGGACCTCTGGAGGTCACCTGGTCCAGCCCCCTGCTCAAGCAGGGTGACTTAGAGCCAGTTGCCCAGGAATATGTCCAGATGGCTTTTGAGTATCTCCAAGGACAAAAACTCCACAACCTCTCTGGCCAACCTGTGCTAGTGCTCGGTCACCCTCAAAGTGGAAAAGAGTTTCCCAATGTTCAGATGGATTCCTGAAGGCTGGTCTTGCTAGTAAAGACTGAGGCAGAGAAGGCATTCCATACCTCAGCCTTTTCCATGTCCTGTATAACCAGGTCCCCCATCTTACTCAGCAGTGGGCCCACATTTTCCCCATTCTTCCTTTTGTCACCTATGTACTTATAGAAGCCCTTCTTGTCTTTGACATCCCTTGTTTGCTGGTTTTGGCTGGGACAGAGTTAATCTTCTTCACAGTAGCTAGTATGGGGTTATGTTTTGGATTTGTCAAGCTGAAGTACTGAATGCCAGGTCTCCTGGCTTTTTTGCCTGACTTCCAACTTACTGGGATGGACTGCTCTTGAGCTTAGAGGAGGTTATCCTTGAATATTAACCAGCTTTCTTGGGTCCTTCTTTCCCCTGGGTCCTTCTTTTCTCCAGGTCCTTATCCCATGGGACTTTTCTGAGCAGATCTTTGAAGATGCCAAAGTCTGCTCTCCCAAAGTCTGGGGTTGTGAGCCTGCCTTTTACCCTACTCCCTCCCCTCAGGATTCTGAGCTCCAGCCATCTCATGGTCACTGCAACCAAGGCTGCCTTTGACCTTCATATCCCCAACAAGCCCCTTGTTGTTGGTCAGCATAAGGTCCAGCAGAGCACCAGTCCTCATTGGCTCCTCTATCACTTGGGTGAGGAAGTTGTCATTGATACACTCTGGACATCCTGAATTGCTTATGCCCTGCTGTGTTGTCCCTCCAGTATACCGGGGTGATTGAAGTCCTCCATGAGGACCAGAGCTTGTGAATGTGAGGATGCTCCTATCTGTCTGTAGAGAGCATCATCCACTTGTTCTTCCTCGTCAAGTGGCCTATAGCAGACATCCACAATGTCACCCCTACTGTCTTTTCTTTAATCCTTACCTGTAAGCTCTCACTTGGCTCCTCATCTATCCCCAGACAGAGCTCCACGCACTCCAGCTGCTCTCTCAAAGGAAACCCCTCTCCTTGTCTTCCCAGCCTGTCCTTGCTAAAGAGCCTGTATTCCTCTGTTGCGACACTCCAGTCATGGGAACCGTCCCACCATGTCTCTGTGATCCCATCAAGACTGTAGCCTTGCAGCTGCACACACATCTCTAACTCATCATGCTTATTCCCCATGCCATGTCCGTTAATGTACAGGCACTTCAGAGAGGCCCCCCAGCATGCTGGCTTCCCAGAAGGCGTTTTGGGGATTTCTCCATAACGGTGCCCTGTAAGCACTTCCTTTCTCACATGCAAAATGGTGGTGGTGATCTCAGTTGAGCCCCATTTTGTTGATTTTATGATCCCTTCCTGTCACATCCCCACAGTCCCTTTGTTCATCAAACCTCTCCATCACTCCCTCACAGGGCTGCAGTTCAAAACTGACTACGTGGTAGGCAGTTGCAACTTTGGCCTTCAGGCAAAAAAGAGCTGTAGACTGTGTTTTCAGTGGGACTGACTCCTTCCGTTCCTGGGCTGTGTCTTCTCCATGCTTGTTTTTGCAATACAGATGGTAACTTTGCTGGGTAACCACATAAATAGGGCCCAGGTTCACTTCTTGTGGGGTCTGGAGTCACCCTAGTGAAATGGAAGTGCTATTGGACCCCTGAAAGTGGGACATGTTGGAGACAGAGATTCCTGTATTTTGATCTGGTGTGACCTGGTGAAACTGAAAGACAGCTGAAAGGCAATGAGAGGCGGGGAGTACAAGGCCCTTGGGTGTGCGGTGGGTGAACTCGGGTATAATGGGAATTATGGAAACTTAAAGGATGAAGATAGATGATTTGTGGGGAAGAGCAGAGCCTGAGAAAGTCTGTCTTTAAGTGTCTTCTAGAAAGTGTAAGCCATGATCAGGCACCTTAGTGGATAATGAATGTAGGCAACATGGCGCAAACGCTTTCCCTGCCTAGCAAAATCTCTGCCTCAAAGCATCTAGTATTCAGGCTGGCAAAACACAAAAAGAATGCAAATATAGTGGTGGGTAATTATTAAAATTAAACGCAAGCCAAAGCCAGACCTGCTGAATCCAGGTCCATAACTCAATACTTTAAGACTTTGCGGGAATTTAGATCTGGTTTCCGCATAGGGTTTAGAGATAAGAGCTGGTCACAGAACCTACTTCCATGTCTGAACATAGGGTTTAGTATGGGTTTTTCACTGGTTATAATTAATATGTTTCTTACAGAGCTGTTATATGTAGGCAAATGAAGACACTAAATATGAATTGAGAAGCTGCTTTAGCACAGAGAATACAGCCTGGAAGATGGTATGACCGATTCTTAGGGATGTGTTGACTAATAACACCACATGGGGCTTGTCCAGATGTGCGTGGTTTAACACCTCATTAAAATCTCTAAGTGCACTCTAGGCATCTGCAGAAGTACAGAAATATGCATTAATTGTTTTTAAAAGCACTGTAAAATATATCTTTACAGTGCCTGAGGTCAATACACAACTCAAGTGAGTCACTCACATTATCTCTCTGAAATAGCCCAGAGCAGCAATTCTTTATATTCTGTAGGAAGATTAGGAAGTAAACAACATTTGGTGTTCCCTGAAAATGCTACTAAATAGCAGAGGCCAATCTTCCAGCTCTGCCAAGCTCTCAGCATGGCTGTCTCTGGGGATGTGTCACCAGGAGCAGAATCCATCCTCTGTCTGATCATACAGAGCTGCAGTTTAGGAACAGCATTTAGTCATCTGTTGCAATAAGCTGCTTAAATCAATGCCTGTTACCAGGCCTGACCTAGTAAAAGAATCAATTTACTGTGTGCTGAACTGTGAAATTTTCAACAACACGGAGCACTTTGGATGAAGCGGGGGTTCAAGCCCCACGCCAGCCGTAGCGCGTCGTACCGCCGGATTACGTAACTTGGTGTCCTGAGAGTGAGGTTAACATCTACGCTGGGCACCTCTGAGCGCTTTCCTGCTGCCTATTGAGACAGCCACTGCCTGAGCTATGCACAGGAAGACACAAACAAAAGGCTTTTGCACCACATCAGTTACTATCTACCTACTCGCTGTATCTTATACGTAACATTTCTGTGACAGCTCATTAGAGCCACAGCAGGGTCAAAGGCCCTAAAAACACACAGTCTGTTTTCTAGCTCTGTTTTTCCTGGTATGACAGCACTTGACATGCTCTAGGACTGATGAATGTTCTGGGCCCGAAGATCTCTCTGAACTCTGGCCTGCACGGCCTGCTTTCAAGCTGGATGAAGATTACCAGAGCCCAGGGCTGTTTAGTCTTTGCTAGCATGTCCTGGAAAAGAGCTCTGCAGCAAAGGTTCGGTGCTGTTCCCCCAGCTGCACATCTCTCTGGGAGAGTTTCACCCACTGTTTTTCTTGTTGCATCTTAATGTGACTCTTCAGCAAGGCCAAACTCTATATTCTTTCAGTGGGAGCTGAGTCTTGATTGCACGAGGGCTGTTTAGTCAACAATGTGGGTTTTTGTCTTAGCAGTCTGCCTAACATCAGGCAGAGGCAACAGCATTACAGTCGGCTTAAAGTTGACATGCCATTTGGTTGGCTTGATGCAAATTTGAAAGGAAGGGCTCTGCATTTGTCTGTTGATTTATAACTCTGAATTATTCTACCCACTTCTGCCTCTCCCTGCTGAGCACAATTTCAGCTGGAGGCTGAGCAGCAAGGGATGGCAGTGAGAATAACAATCGGAGGGGAAGGTGCCCTGATGCCTCTCCAACTGCAAAGGGATCAGGCAGAGAACCTCAATGCGCCCTTGGCGTCGGCCCCCACAGTGCTTGCTGATGGGCAGTCGGGAGCCACCACTGGAAATGCCTTGGGTCAGATAACAGAAGGCCATGTGAGGAGGAGAGGAGGCCTGGCCAGCCTGGGGAGCTGCTGTGGTGCCTAAATCCTGCGGCTGGGAACTTGGGGGGGCTGTCAGCTATCGCTGAGTGTGGTCTGTGTCGTAACAGAGGAGGTTGTGAAGAGCTGGCAGTGCTTGGGAAGGGAGGCTGGTTTTCTCATTCATAGTTCCAAAGCTTTCACATGGAAAAGCAGAACGCATGACTCAATCACTGAAAGTCTACATCATGAATTACTTTCCAGTATTTTGCTGGATTTGGTAGATCCTGCAGGGCTGCCAGCTGACTGGTGAGCAGCCTTACGTGCGCTGCCCCCGGTAACCTACTCTGACATTGTGTTTAACCAGCTCCCCGTCAAACCTGACAAGCCATGACTGTGACCCAGGAGGCTCTAAGTTTGATAGACACAATGTAATGCTAGGTCAATTTTCTCAATGTATAATTCAGCAGCTGGGCAACATAACTGTTACGGCTGTTTTACTATTTTAAATCCTTTCAGAAAGGTACAATAGCATGCCTGTGAAGTTCTACACACAAAATAAAAAAAATTATAGGTAATCCTTTCTTTAGGCCAGTTAGCTTTTCTGGCAGCTCCATGGCTTTCATGTGAAGTCAAATTGATTGCAGTGAAGTCCTTTACAAAAGTTTTTCTAAACCTGTGAATCTTTGCCATGCAGGAAACTATCAGTAAAACAGAATATAAAGGACCATCATTAAAAGAAACAAATAATTCATTAAAACTGTTACCCATTTGGTACTACTGAGGAAATCCTGTGTTGATTAGTGAGATCCAAAGCAAGAACAAACTGCAAGACATGTACTGAAATCTAGAGAGAGGCACGATTTATACCTCTTAAGGTTCAAACTCCATATTTATAGCTCAGACGGAACAAGGATTGATTGTTCGGTTCAAGGATTGTGAAGCAACCGAGCACCGCAGCAATGTGTGTTTCTGGTGCTAGTTGATTCCAGGGAGGTGTCAGATTAAACTGCTAAACTGATGCAGCCATGATGTGATCTTCTTCCTACAGATATGCTTATTCAATACCAGGTTTTGCCATCATGGCACAATCAAGCCAACAATGGAGCTTTTCTTCTTTGTCATGAGGGGGGAAGGGTGTGCGTGGCACATTTGTTCTGTGTTCATCTTGCCTCTTCAATTTGCTCTGATCACACGTGCCTCAGAGCTCGGCATTTTCCTAAATCATCTTAGCATCCCAGTAGCTGCAGCTCTACTTTTGCTCAGGACATCCTATTAATTGTATCTGATCAAAGTATTTTTCAGCCTTCCAATAACATCTAAAATACTACTGGTGTTTCCTTCCCAGTGATCGCCACTCTGAAGACACTGAGCTGGTTCAAATATCAGGTGCTTAATAACAATAGCCCAGACACGTTTCCAAGCTTTCCTAGGAAGAGTGTGAGAGGGCCAGATAGATTATTTTACCAATTTATATTCTTAAGGCAACTTTCAAATTTAAAACCATTTCTTTCATTCTCCTTGCACCAGTCCCAGCAACATCTACGCCTGGATCCCAATCAGAACTTTCTCAGCCTGTCTCTAGTGATTATTTAAGACCCATTGAGAGTTGTCAGGGTGATGAAAGCCACACAAGCCAGGAAGAATGCTTCCCGCCGCAAGGATTTTATGAAACTTAAATCTATGCATCCTCAGTCTTTGCAGACAAAAACTTCCACGGTGTGTCTGCCTTCTTTGGAACTTTTTCAGCAGCAATATTTGGCTATGTTTCATTGTAACTACTTTAATATTTTTTAACATTTCTGTCAAAAATGAATTGCAGCTGATTCACCTAATGTATACTAATTTGCAAATTAATTCTATTAACCGAATTAAGCTTAACTGATCTGCATTGTCCAATTATTCATCTGACTCACCCATCCACATACAGGAGAAGTAGCCTCAGTGGGTTATTGTTCTGTTCCTTTTGAATCACAAAACAGCTGCTAGTTTTCCCCAGCTGTGAGGCTGAGATCAAACATTAGGGCTGCTGAAGATGCTTAGCTTCAAATGAGGGTATTAGAAGTAGGGAATTTAATAACATTGCCTCAAGTGTCACAAAGCAGAGCAGGATGATATGGCTGGGAGGTTAAATCCACAGCAGCATTTCAAGGCTTTGCTTGGTCCCAGCTTGAGAGTGTTTTCCTGTGTACTGTGGCATCTCTCCTGGGCTGCGTAATGAGTGTGTGCTAGTTAGGATGTGTAAAGGAGAGGGCGGCACATAACCAGTGCCCCTTACGGCCTCCGTTGATAGACCAGTCCCGAGTGTGATATGATGTTACTCCCTCACCACTCAGCAAAGCAAGAGGGCATTTGGTGAGACTTTGGTCTCCCTTACCTCCTCCTGAACACACAGAGCATGGCCTGCAGAGACCTGAAGACCCAAGAAGGTTTGTTCCTGCCCTGTTCCAAGTGTGGATGAGAGAGGCTATACTTGCATGGTTTGGGATGTGCAGGTAGATCTGTGTCAGTCTGAGACTTCCCTGAGCAACTTCTCCAGCGGATGTTTTACTGAGGAACCTGAATCTTAAATTTTAGCCAGAGGTTATTTTTCAGGGAAGTGATAGCAGCTGGGGGTATTTAAAAGCACATACATACTAGGGTTAGTTGAGGTGTTAACAACAGTTCCAAAGCAAAAGCTAGAGATAAGTAGCATAGATAATGTAACCAGCACAGGGTCAGCTTCTCTTAGGTCAACTGGAATCTGAAGATGCTGGGAAACCCTTCAGACTGGATCTTGGTTCATAACTAGAAGGGCATTGCCTCACATCACAGGCATTCGCTCCTATCCTCACTGTGGCCAAGGGGCAAGGCCTCAGAGGTAGCATGAGTAGGATGGAGCAGTGGCACATGTCTGAGTTGTGCCCAAGCTGACTATGGGGCCTGAGACCAATGTACATCTTAGGCACAGCCTCTACTGTACTTCTAGGCAGCCTGAACCAAGTCCTTGCTCCCTCTGTGGCAGCTGATCCTTAGACCCCTCACGGGAGGGCCCCAGGCCATCCCATTTACCTATTGTTAGTTACCACCAATATCCCTGCAAAGGTAGAGGAGAGATCTGGAGGCATTGCTGGGCATGGGGGAGCAAATGTGCCTGACAGAACGGGGGGATCTGGGTCGCTTTTGAAGATACTGGCTGGATTGCTGGAGAACTGGACCTCTCTTCAGTTACAACGACACAGCAAGCTTTCAAATTTAAAGTCTTCCTCTGGAAGGCATCAGCTGCTTTTGTTCAAGGAAGGCCTGCATATATTGTATGTTGATTTTTGCCAGCCCTAAGGGCAAAACTTTTACAAAGCAATTTCTTTCCTCTCTCATTAGGTAATTGCCTTTGAGTAAATGAACTCACTTCAGCTGTACTCTCTTCTCAGGTGCCTTCTGCAGAAGGACAGATTCTGGCTTTCCCCCACCTTTTTGTTTAAGGAGATGGACTTGAGGATCCTGCTGGAAGAACTGAGTGGAACTAAGCTTTTTTCTTCCCTGTTCATTGTCTCAGCAGGTGAAAACTGTAGGTTTGGACAACTCTGACCTGTAGCAAAAGATTCGGTGAGAACAAGTTTAACTTGCAACTCACTTTTCTAGTACTGGATAGTTTCAGGGATTGGGAACCAAATCTTGGATGATGGGACATTAACATCCCTTGTTAACCCTTGCAGCTAATTTTATTGTTTGACATGAGAGAGATATTTCTGCCGGTACCCAGAGCAGAGGGAAACATAGCAGGCACCTCAAATACATCTGTGTAGTCTGGGTTGAGCTTAGACCTAAAGCTAGTAGGGGCTTTGTCATGATTCCAGTGCAAAAGGAACAGTTGATCTTATAGTCACAGACAAAATGAAGGCTCCTGG
The DNA here is from genome assembly GCF_011004875.1 of Balearica regulorum gibbericeps. NCBI lineage: Eukaryota > Metazoa > Chordata > Aves > Gruiformes > Gruidae > Balearica > Balearica regulorum. The sequence continues at coordinate 17,463,632 of NC_046188.1, read as the reverse complement.
CATTATCAAATAAAAAACCTAGATGTGATTTAACTTAATATCTCTAAGCCAACAGCATCTTGCCTGAGCTCTCCTGTGATTCTAAAGTGGACCCAGATCTTACATGCCCACCTTAGTCCACTGTTATTGACCTCAGTAAAATATTGAATCCCAATGCTGTTGTCATATGGAAAGCTGAAAGTACCAGTGAAGTGTATTGATTTTTAGAAGTGAAAATTGAGTCTCAAGGGAGTCTGGCTAGCTCAGAGGATTGCATAATACGCTGATGAATCCGTCAGCCATTGCTGTCTCCAGAAGAGAATGGTAGCTCATGGTTGTACAGTGATGCTCACTCTCAGGGAATAAAAGCCTTGACCCTGAGAGGTTTCTGGGCATTCATCTCAAAGGGTGCTGGCAGTTGAAAATCATTGTGATTCTGGGCTAAAGTCCTTCAATTACTGCTTGATACTTAAGTCTTTTTTGTTTTTAGAGGGTGTTCTGTTGCTGAAAATCTCCCTTTAGGAGCCTTAGTAGAGATGGATAGTACTTTAAGAACTACACAAAGGAAAATATGTTTCCATCAATAAGAAGATTGATTTTTTTTTTCAAGAGGAAAAGAATATTTCAAATTCAGTGGCTGCTGCTCTGCCTTAGTGTGCTTAAGTAACAACATCAACATAGCTCAGAAAAATTGCAAGGGTGATCCCCAAAGTGTCCCTGTAAATACCATCCTTTTTGTGCTTTGAATACTGCAGAAACAGTTAAGCTTCTCAGAACAACTTTTTCATTAAAGCAACAAAATGTGCCACTCACCACAGAACTGAAGTGGCCTCCCCTTTGCCATCTAAATAGAAATTATGATTTCAGCTTTTTTTTTGCCACTTCTACTAAGCAAGAATCAAAAAGCAATCAAGTCTGAAGGACTGTAGGAATCTCAGATTAATACAATCAGCCTGACAGTAGGGAGACTTCTTTTTTTTTTTTTTGGTATAAAAATAGCAAATAGCATTGCCAAGTAGGTCCTGTATTTTATTTTTTTTTTATTGCCACTTGTTTCGCACCATTAAATGCTTTGGAAGAAAGGTACAGTAACTGCAGCTATTATAAGTAAACTTTAGATGAATGTACCTGTCAGAATATAAATGAAATCCTATATCACTTTGCTCATTTTGTTTTGTTTTCCCCATCCTAAATGAAATTACAGAGAATTAAATTTTTGAAGCATGACCATTGCACAGAGAATTATTCAGCTAAGAGCTGGCCACCTGCAAGAGGTTCTCTCCTCCCTCCCCTTAAGCTTGTTATTCATTGTCTCTGTTACTAATTAGGTTTTCTGACTTAAACTTAGTTTGCAGATGATGGATTTTAAAGAATATTGTAAGGGACAAGGCATCAAGGTCAATATTTGAAACTGGCAGACAAGTAACCTTCAGAGGGTTTATGCTCTGCGATAGCCCAGGAAAGGGAGAGGCTGTATGCTGAGCTGACACACTTGTTAGTGTTTTTGTTGTTGTGGAGTTTTTTTTATTTTTTACCATTAAACCACAGCACACAGCAAATAGCACTGCTGGTAGTGACACCATAGTTACGAGAGTTAAAAGCCTTACTCATTAAAAGCAGCATCTGCTATGTGTGTGAAGGTCTTCCCTAGACGTCAGGGAAATGCTTCCAGGGTGGATAAACAATATATTTTCTTGCAATCTCAAGACAAACTGACAAGGAGCACAAGGGAGAGGGAAGCAATAAAGCATTTTTAGATAAACATCAACTGCTTTATTGCTGACTGTGAATTCAGAAAGGGAGCTTTACAAGGCTGAAGGGAGAAGAGTCATAATTGAATCCATGGCTAATTCTGCAGCAGTGTGGTGCAGTCACAGCCCTATCTTTCATATGTATAAAATGGAAAATTCCACTTCAGTCCAGTTCTGGTGTTAGATGTACTTTAAATAGCTCTTTTCTCCTCCAGTAGGCCTAATGACTTCATTATAGTCTCTTGTGATCTAAGGCACTGCTTGGAGCAAGTAAGGTGATTGAAGTAGAGTCCTCCACTGGTTTCATGGTTCAGGAAACCATCTCAGGAGCAGAGTTTCACCATCTGGCCTATGAGGGCCAGAAACCATTCTCTGAGAATGAACCCATGGTGGAAAAGCAAGGTCTTTATGATTTAAAAAAAAAAAAAAAAAGCACCTGCTGAACATGCACAGTACTTTCAGAGGACTTGGCTCTTGTACACAGCAGCATCCCTGTAGCTAGCAGGGCACTGGCTGGGACCATGATCTCCCATCCTATGGACATCTGCAAGCTTGTCTGTCTGCAACAGCTAGCCATGTCCTAGCTGTGCTGGTGTTGCCTCTTTTACAGCGGGTTGTCATCCCATGTGGGGAGGGAAGTAAGTGTAATTGTTAGTGGGCACCTATATATCAAGGCACCTGTGGCCAGCAGTAGTACTGCTCCAGCAGAACAATTTTAGGCTAAGTGGTACTTTTGGTGGAGTTTTGTCTTTCCCACACATCTGAGTTGTTTGTTTGGACAGGCTGGGCAGGTTCCTCCTCTGACTGATATGGTGGTGTCGGACTTGTTCTGAAGTCCAGCAGTCTTCCTTGACTTCCACAGTACTTGTCCTCATGGCAAATGCATGCTTTAACTTGTGATCAGCCCTGAGGTGGTCAGGCAGTTGGACTAGATGATCATTGTAGGTCCCTTCCAACTTGTCATGGTTTTACCCCAGCCGGCAGCTGAGCACCACGCAGCTGCTCGTTCACTCCCCCCCCATTGGGATGGGGGAGAGAATTGGAAAAGTTAAAGTGAGAAAACTTGTGGGTTGAGATAGAAGCAGTTTAATAGGTAAAGCAAAAGCCGCACACACAAGCAAAGCAAAGCAAGGAATTCATTCACCACTCCCCATGGGCAGGCAAGTGTTCAGCCATCTCCAGGAAAGCAGGGCTCCGTTGCACGTAACAGTTACTTGGGAAGACAAACGCCATCGCCCCGAACAGCGCCTCCCCCCCTTCCCCCAAGCTCCTTATAAACTGAGCATGACGTCATATGGTATGGCATATCCCTTTGGTCAGTTTGGGTCACCTGTCCTGTCTGTGTCTCCTCCCAAATTCTTGTGCACCCCCAGCCATCCCGCTGGCAGGGCAGTGCAAGAAGCAGAAAAGGCCTTGGCCCCGTGTAAACACTGCTCAACAATAGGTCCATAGAACAAAAACATCTCTATATTATCAATGCTGTCTCCAGCACAAATCCAAAACGTATCCCCACACTAGCTACTATGAAGAAAATCAACCCTCTCAGCTGAAACCAGGACACAACTAAACCATTCTGTTCTGTTCCATTCCGTTCTGTTCCATTCCATTCCTGATCCAGGGTGCCATGTCCAAGGCTGGGAATCTGTGATGCCTTTGTCCCTGGAGGCTCTTCTTTCAGCATCAGCTGTGGTCACAAAGATATACCAAAGGTCTCTTGGCCAGACCTGCAAAGGCTTATTTAAGACTTCTTCCTATGAGATGTGGATGGCTGGGGCTAGAGCCTTGAGATCTTCCCTAAGAAATCTGGTAAGTTGTAACTGTTATGACTCATTAATAGACAAAGCTATACCCAAGATGACAATCATCTCAAACAAGCTTAGAATCAGCATTCAACGGGTTGACCAAATATTCCAGTAATTCATGCAGTACTGACAGAACCACACAGATATTTCAGGTGGTTATTGCTCCATACTTGCTTGAGATAGCTTGGTATTTATATATGCAAAGTCTTTTTTCTCACACTGGGATTAAGTGGAGGGAATCACTAATTTCAATCACTCTTACATCGGTAATAATTCAGCTCTCCCCAGCAGGCTGATTAGGTTCACTGGATAAGACAGCTGTAGGATATCCTGTGGCAGGAAAGAATGGCTGAAATGCTGCTATCCACGGGGTGGTTCATTTGGGAAATGTGGGTGAGATGGAAAGGATGTGCCTGAAAGCTTAAAGGCTAATGGTGGGATAGGCTGCTTTACTACAAGAGAAAGCAGAGGACTTGGAGTAATTGTTGCTGGTTTCATTCTAACTCATTTCTCTTTATTGGATTAGCCAAGCTAAAATCCCCTCTAAATTAATGCTTAGGGACAAAACATTTGGAATAAAAGAAATAATATTTACGTAATGAATTTTTTTGTCCTCAGATTATCTGATCTCATTTGCCATCACGGAGAGTCATATTTTCAAATGTATATGCTTTGATACTACATTCAATTCCAGCATACACAGGTTTAAATTGTCCCTGAAGCACTGAAACAACTGTTTTATGCTTTTGTGAGACAAACTAAATCTGGGACTTGTATAGAACTGCTATGTAATATACATATAGGAAAAAAATCTTTGTTTTATCTGTGGTATTCATTAAGTAAGATATGGTGATTACATTGACTTGAGTAATTGCCAGCAACCAAATGAGCCTGCACAGGAATGCCCTGGGACTGGACGTGGAGAAGAGAGGCTAGGCTTCCATTCTCTTGGTCCTGGAGTGCGACCAGTCTTAGACAAAGCATCTGTGTCACAGTTCCTTCATCATACTGCGAGGGAGGTAAGTCTGACCTCCCCCAGAGGAGTTTTATGAAAATTATGTTTACATTTGTGAAGCCTTCTGAGAAGTATAAAAGGAACTTGCCCACCCCTGGTGTCTCTGTGTACAGATCTTCTGTGCACAACCTGATGAGCAGGAATTTGAAGGGCCCAAGAGACAGAGATCTGAGGTGGCTGTGGGGTCTCAACGGGCCAGTGGAGGAAATTCCATACGGACCTATAAGCAAAACAAATAAAGCCAACCCAACAGTTTATTTGAGAATTCTTAGTATATTCCAGTACTCCTGGAGGGGCAATTACCCATTCAACAAACATTTCAGATGCAGCTTTTTCTGGATGTGATACCTGGCTTTGAGGACATATCAAAATTAAATGAAAAAGTAGATTAGCTCACATAGCAGTTGGAGCAGAAAGAGAGTTTAATTTATTGAACTTCAACAGATTGCATCATGTTTTGAAATTTAGAAGTGAACTTGAAGTCCAGATTGAACCTGACTGTACCTCATGCCAGAAGGACTGATTATAGTCGAGGAAGGACAATTTGATATGTTTTCATAACAATATTTTGTTAGTGTTAATAGGCAGGCAAATGCCAAATGGAAGATTAATTGAAGCAATAGACAGGAAAGAGCTGAAGTTTGGCTGGGAAGTCCTTAATGAGTAAAACACAAATTGTGCATCATTGTCAGTGACCCATAAACACTTCTGGGATGAAATACTTCTCCCTGTTAAGAAGCAAAGAGACTTTCTTAAATTTAAACAAAGGGGAAAATTGGGAAGGAAAGGTCTTAGCAATAAAAAGTCAGAAGGAGGAAGAGATGAGCAATAACCTGACAGGCTGTTGGAATAGTTTGTATTTTCTCTGGAGAGATGGCTCTTAATTTTCTGAATGTCTAATCCCTTCAGTGCTTTGTATCACTTAAGCTCTGGACCCCAAGCTACCAGTGGGCATATGTGACAGAGTGCATGTCTGATCTCTTTAGGGGAATTTATAGCCCTGAAGTATCTCCTTGGTATGTGTAGGACATCTACCTGTGAGACAAGAGGGGTACGTTACATGGTCGCTTCTGCACAAGGGAGCTGTAGCCCATCTTCTCCCAGAGGAGCAATGTGTCCAGATTTGCTGTTAGGGGAAACTTCTGCTAAAAGTCCAAACTTCTGCACTCCTTCAGAGGTTTGAAATGTAGTCATCAAACACCTCAAAGGGCTGAAAAGAGGGAAGTTTCCAAACACCAGACCAAAATTCAGCACTGTCCTTTTACAATTATCAGTAATGATAACTCGACATTGGGTTGGCACTAGAGTGGTTTCAGCGTAGGAGAGATGGCAGAATGTGGCTCATAATGGTGATCCAGTCTGCATTTTTCTCCAGATAGGTAAGTAAATGATTTTTTTTTTTTTTTTTTTGGAAAAAAATATTACTGCTTACAAAAATAGAAGATGTTTTCATTTTCTTAGTTTTAATGAAGTATTTTCGTAAGAAATATCAAGGGTTAAGGCTTATCAAATTTTGATCCTGAGGGGAACTTTTCCTCCACAGATTCAATTTCTACCCTTGTTTTCCTTAGCAGAACAACCTCAGGCCTTGCATGGCAGAGGAGTAACATTTATTAAGCTTCAGCAGCAGGAACCGATTAGCTTAGCAAAAATGTCACAGGGTGCCTTACTTTCCGGCATGTAGATAGAGTAACAATTCAGAGACAATCACTTAAAGTCCAAAACAGGCAACTTCTTGATCAATGCCAAAACACACTCAGAAAATTAAATTGTTAAAAGTCAAGCTTGGTCATTCATTTTCTGGAACATGATGGAGTAGGATAAGCCCGAGAAAACAGAGTCTCTGGACTTGAAAGACCTGATCCTGGTTTCCTGCTAAATCCCCTCTGCACCAGCACCGGGAGGCATGTGAGCCTGTGCTGGAACAATTTAATTACCCATCCTGAAAAATTTGGTGGGGATGCTATGCACTTAACCTAGGGGAAGCTCGGGGCTGGATGCAAGCAGTCTCCTCTCCTCTGATCCTCACAGAGACAGGCTAAAGGGACCCTGTGAAATGCACCCGCTTTCCTCCCATGACTAGGAGACTTTTTAAGCTTTTAATCTCAGCAACTTCCCTGGGGGAGGGAAAGAGCAGAAATGTGCCGAAGAGGCAGCAAAGCCTTTTAAGATCTGGCACAGTGATGGTCTCGGGTGGACATGGTGGCCTGACCCACTCCTCAGTCGCCTTCTCCTTCTTTATGGGATGAAGGTGTGTGAGTCTGGTCCTCGGTGTGGGCCTGCCTTACTTGCCTGCTTGCTGTGCTATGAGTGCAGTGTGGGAGAGCCATCCTGAAGGACAGCTATTTGTTTAATTGGTGTCGTATAAAGTGGGTCACTATCCATTGGCTTCAGTGGTGGCTCTTTATACGGGTTAGGGAAGAGGGGTAATGGATGTGCTATTGCAAGATATGAATATTTATGCAAAATATGGAAGCATGATTGAGTTATTGCAAGGGAATGGAGTCAAGGCATGTAAGCTCGTCTCTGTGCCCACTCGTACTCTGTCATGAAAATGTAGGTGTTTACTTTCAACGATGATTCACTCAGTGTTAGCTAAGGTACCTCTTACCTGCTGCACTCGGAGCACAGACATGTCTTCAGTCTCTAACTTAACGCTTTTCAACACACCGGGCCCCTGGGAGCCTACGGACTACCTCTTGGGAAGCTGCAAAAACTGATGGAGACAGGCAAGCTTGTATATACCTGCAGTAATCTTTGTGTGTGACATTCCTAGAGGAGGCTTTCCACAGGAGACCACAAAACAGAAATGACTGGCCACCGCTGGTCTGGCTCGTGGGCGTCAGTGCCTGAATGACTCCTGGGGGTATCCGCCTGCCTCGGTGCAGAGTTAGTGTTTGTGAAAACCTATTTAAACACCTAGCTCATTTCATGTAAACACCTAATTCATTTCAGTTCTACTCACATGCAGTACAGCCACCATGGTGGGGCATGGGGACGTGCAAAGTTTCCCGCTTCTCTGGCAGATAAAGCAGCCACTTGATCGATTTGATTTATACGAAGGTTTGAATCTGATTCTTGCCTCCAGTCTGTGGCCTTTCTCAGCATTGTTGGGTAGGGATTTATTTCTCTTCTTTGCTCTCTCTGCACTTTTCACAATACTGACTGGACCAGGGCACTGCTAATGACACCCTCCCACCCTCGTCGGTGCCCTAACCCCAGGCTGTAAAGCCAGAGTCTCCCTGCGCATCCCAGTCGGATTGGGGCAGAAGTAAAAATGAGTGATTCCTGGTGAGTTTTAGCGCTCAGCACTGCTTGGACAGATGGAGTCATGTGCGTACCCAGAACAGAGCTACGCTAACTGGGGAGCTCCCAGCAGCCTGTGAATTTAAGCCCCTCTCAAGCCAGGCAGCAGCTGCAGAGGTGCTCCAAAGCCCTGCCTTTTGGATTGCTCTGTCTGGTGTCTTCTGGGGATCTGGCTTTGTTTGTTATGTCCATGTCTTATGAGAAGTACGTGACAGAACAGGGATTTACATTACAGTGTCCTGTCATCTATCTCCCTGTTGTTTTTTTAAAAACTTATTTTGGAGTGAAACTAATTGTTGAGGGAGGGATAAAGGAAGTTGTTTATAAAGTCTGGGTCATTGGCTCAAAAGAGATGAGAAAATAGAATTTATGCAATAGGTCACGTAGGTCACACTGTTCAAGTTTCAGATTGTGACTGTTTAGAGGAAAATTTTCTCAGCAAACTGTTTGCAGAAGAATGCCCATATTTTGGGGTTTGTTTAGATAAGAAATAATGAGAGACCTTCTTGCATGAAGAATGAAAGATCCTAAATGAAGAAAAAAATGTCAGCTGAGAACATCCGCTGCTTAACTCATTAGCTTAATGGATTTGGCTCTCTCTAGAGTAGAAATAGTTCTGCATAATTTTTCCTGATGCTTTACTGTTGTTATTTTTTTAATTCTACATTTGTGGACTGCTACTTTCTGATTTTTCTAATCCTGTGTTGCCTCAATACCCCAAACCACCTATAGAATATTTTCATATACAACAAAAAACCAAGCCCCGCCAACATTAAACCATAAGACACAGTTTTAGTTTTATGCAGTTGGGACAGTGGAAGCCTAAGAGGCTTTGCTGATTTTGCTGGATAAATTCACATTTTGACCTTTCTCTGCTATGCAACTGATAAATATAGCAAAATGGGTTTTCACATCTTCAGGGTAGATAATTTTCTGTTTGAAATGCTGCTCTGAGGCATGTTCCTTTTGTTTTATGAACTTTCTCCTCAGCTAGAAAGAAAAATAGAAACCTTCCAGTCCTAACTGGTTTGGACAAGCAAACTGTGAGTGTCTGTAGATGTTTAGTGTAGTTACAGGAAAATGCCAGCTTATATGACCTCCTTTTTCTCTTGAGGAAAGTTAGGGAAAGATATCCTGCCTTTCAACTGCTTTCTCCATTGAAAGAAAAATGCATTTCTTCCAAAAGGAAAAATGCCAAGGAAGAAGCAGCATCAAAAGGCGGTAACTTCCACCACAGACAGTGACAGAATATGGGTTGTTGTGGCTCAGAGTGTAGGTGTCCCCAAAGGTGGTTACTGGGGGTTTAGGGCCACGCTGATGTGGTTAGACTCTGAACACAGAGGCAGCTTCCCGGACTCTTGCTGAGACCTCCCCAGTTCACTGGATCCTACGGGCATCTCAAGAAGTGTGGGCTTTTGGGCTGTTCTTGTGACCTTTCCTTCTGGTGCAGGTCGCTATGTCCCACAATTTTCCCATTTTCAAACGAGAGTAAAATTTCTCAGTTTCTCCTAGCTTCTGCTACCTCTTCAGTTCTTTGGAGGCAGAATATCTCTTGTTATGTGTACGCACAGTGCCCAACATAACGGGACCTCTCTCATGATATGCCCATCTGCGATGAGGCAGAGTCCATGGTTAGATGGAAATTCATATATGGAGTGGAAGATAATTATCCTTCTGCAATGAATGAAACTTCTTTTCCAATAGATGAGTCATAAAATTGGGACTGACTCTTATAGGTCCTTTTTCTTGTCTTTTGCTCAAAAAGAAGCCATTTTCCCTCTTATTTCACTATCTATATTAGATTTTTATATCTTAGAGTCCCTATCTGTTTCAAGTGAAACATGGTGACCTGCCACATTTTTTGAAGACAACGTCCTTTTCTGCTTCTTGCCAAGGTTTCTAGATAGCACAAAAAGCATATCTTGTCCTAAGTAGCACAGCTAGAGCCCCCAGAAGAAGGCATTTGAAATGCTGTTTGCACAAATGGCTACATTTGTAGGATTATGTCTCTGAGAAGACCTCCTATAATTTGCAAAATTATAGGAAGCCAGAGCATAAGGAAAAATAGACAATTTTGTCTTTCTCGGATAGTTTTTATTAATCTGGCATTTAAAAGAAATAAGCGATCCTCAAAAAAACCGTGTAAAACAAGTATGTCATCCCAACAGCTGTGTATCACTTCACTGGTTTGCTACTATATAGCTTCATATAATTCCCAGGATAAAATAAATAGGCTTCCTCTTTCCATGTAATTGCATGGTATCATGCTTAGCCCTGGGACATCCTGACCGTGGCAATATTTCATGGGCAGCACAGATACAAAGATAACAGTTATCATTAACACACCACAGCATCAGGACATCTTGGCTACCGTTTGCCCCTGACAAGCAAGGTAAATGTATTAAAGCTAAAGTCCTTTGAATTTGTGACACAGGTCCCATTAAACAGATCATGAATGTTCTTCAGACTGGTTATTTAACAATAAACATTAAGAAGGCAAGTGGCCAGGTGACGTCAGAAGAGTAAAATGAGAAGCAAAGCAGTGAAACACAGCTGAGTAGGATCAAATGAAGAGGGCAGTACATCTAGTACTGCAACATGGAGATCCCCCCATTTACAGAACATTAATCAGGCAATGATTGATTTTTAAGGAGAGGCTGAATACTGTGGATAAAGGCTCAATATTATATTAATGCAGATAAACTGGCGTCCTGCAACCTGTCTGGAGAAGTGTTCTGCATTTGTCTAAATAATGGAGATAAGGTAATGAAAAGCTCTGGGAGGCTGGAAGCCATCCGTGAGCTTCAGGCAGAGGACATAGTGCTGTGCAGGAGCAACCACAGTCAACACAGATGGGGAGAGGGAGCAAGGCAGATAGTGGCTCACAACAGGGCTGCTTTTTTTTTTCTTTTTTCCTGGCATTTTGGTGAAGGGAGCAAAGGCGACGTATCTTTGCTTTTGATAAAACTGAAGTTCCTTGACTGCAGTGGGACTACATGACTGTTTAACAGGTGAAGATCTCAGCCCATTTCTATGAATGGAGCAGGTTTATGGCAGCTAGATTATTTTGCGTGGAGTAGTGTAATTCTAGGGGAGGGACAGATTGCAGCATGCAATCATTAGTGGGGCAAGACTGGGCATTATTTCTGTTCTTGAGTGACTCTTCTTTATCAGAAATGGATGTTACCAATAAGACAGTTCTTTCTTTCAGCACCTTGTTTTTTGTGAAGAAAAAAAAATGCTATAAATCACAGTAGTATCCAGGAGGTTGGGAAAAAAAATTTAATGGGGAAAAACCCCCGGCTCATGAAAACAAATCGACCAGTAAATAATTAAAATATTGAACAAAAGAGAGAAAAGTGAAAACAGAGAACAAAATTTTGAAGAATGATGTCGGTTCTGTTACCTCCATCATTTGAACTTAGTGACTGGGAAATGGGATCAGACAAATAACCTTTTTGCCTAGTTTATCTTTTTATACAGCACGCACTGCTGGTAAACATAAGGTGAATATCCCCAATGGGGAGTTGAAGGGGCTCTGTCTGAGGAGTCATAGAATCATAGAATTGTTTTGGTTGGAAAAGATCATCAAGTCCAACCGTTAACCTATCACTATCCTAGTCACATTTGTCTTCAGGGAAGTGATGGGTGCATATGGAAATAATTACCTCTGGCACTGGAAGAAAATTCTGACTCCAGCAAATGCTTTTTGGAGGCCCTGCATCAATGTCTCCAAATTAGTTGCATCAGGTTACCTCAACTTTGAGACTATATTCACTGATGCTGCCTAAGAGAGAGACCAGTTGTACTCTCTGTGACCCGTGAAGGCTAATGCAAACTCAACATGAGGTCATTTGTGTGTTGCCTCTTTCACTCACATGGTCCAGGGAGAAATCAAGGCTTTGATTCTTCCTTTGTCCAAAGCTTTAAAGTACAAGCCAAATCCAGAAAACATTTATCTTTAAAAAAAAAAAAAAAAAAAGCAGCCATCTATGATGTGAGATCCAGGTAGGCAACCAGCAAAGAAGAGGCAAATGCTTCTATGAGCTGCAGTGCTGTATCTGTAGATGAGCATCTGGGTACCTGCATCTCATCAGAGTCTGACGTTGTCACAGGCTCTTGTGCCACCAGGCAGGTATGGGAGGGCACATCTCTACAGCCTCGCACAGGTCCCCCCAGCCTGCCAGGAGGAAGAGCTCCTGCCATGGTCCTTAATTGTGTAAATTCACTTTCCATACAGCTGGTGATGCTCCCTGAGCTGCTGGGCAGTCTCCACAGCTGGTTTGTGGATGCAGATGGGGTCCATTGGGGTACAATTACATTTATAAAACTAGACAGGGGAATTTTAAACTTGGCCTGAAAATGTGGCTTTTAGCTAAAAATCTGTCTTTTTGTTGAATTATTTTGAATCAAGAGGATGAAGAATCAGAAAAAACATGTTCCTTTTCCAGAATATTTTCAGATTGTATTTTCAAGGACCCAATACCTGTGTCATTTATCATACCAATAAGATTGGTTCTCTAAAAGTTTTATCAAGAATGCAAACTCTAGCCTTGTGATTATCATTTGACATCAATCCAGAGAGGAGGAGACAATCTGCACCGTGGGTCTCATCAAAACGGGACAGCTTTTCCCTTCAGTGCTTTTCCAGAGCTGTGATGTTCTCCGAGGATGGCTGCACGCAGTGCATGGGGCTGGGAGGCAGAGCCGGAGCACTAACTCGGTGAGCGGGATGGGATGCCCATTGCTGATCTCTGCTGAGTCAAATATTTGAATAAAAAACCAAAGGCATCTGCTGAGAAAATTACATTTAATTAGAAGGGAATAAAATGAACATGCTGAATAAAAGGAGACTGGAGCTGTTGCAGAAAGGAAGTTGAATTAATCCATCCGGGAGTTCTCTGAATAATGATTATTATTAATAACACTGAGCACTTACGTAGCATTGTTTGGGTCAAGTTCATTGCTGTGAATCATCACAACAAATGTGGAATATAGGTTATTCTTCAGCATCCAAATGTCATGTCTAATTTATATTAGTTTGGTTATCAGTATCATATGATATGTGAGTGAATTCTGTCTTCATTACTGAAGTTTTTTTCCCCTCTCCTGCAAATAAGAATCTCATCACTTGTGCCTCTCCTTAGTCTGTCTCCTGGCATATTAAGTGTAGAATAAACTGTGCAGAACGTAATTTGGAATAACTGGTTTTGTCTCCAGTGTCATTTTAAAATGTGCTCCTTTATACCAACGGAAATTTCAGACAAATCTTTTATACTTCAGTTTCAACAGACATCCTCTTATCTACTTCAAACCCCCAAACTCTGCACAAAATCTAACAGCGGTCTCTTTGGTTTTGAAAGCAGGAACACGAACCCATCGGCAGTCAGATCCTACACCAGGCAAGTCCGTGAGTGCAGCCACTGAAATCAGTACGTGTAGTGCACTACCCCATAAAAAGCATTTAACCACACAACTCTGCTTTCCCTCCTCACTTCTTTAGATCTGGCAGCATCAGCAGATCCTTAATTGTTAACAGCCAGGGTCATCTGCTGGGCACCATTACTTTCTGCAACACCTTTGATAGTAGGGATCCCCTTCCCCAGTGTAGCACCCAGGGTTTGCAGCCTCAGCTGATGATCTGTCTTGTTCACACATGTTACTTACAGGTCATTGTCTTAATTCAGCTACAGTTGAAAATTAATACACATCAAAATACGATCTTTTTCCAGGCATACTCTAGAGGTACTGATGCTTAATCTGACCGAGAGAAATGTTCTGGAGCAGATCTCCCCTTGTATAGACAAGGTGTTTGTGTAAACAGGAGAGCAGTGAGCAGGTTTGAAAAACAATTGTGAAACAGCTATTTTTAAAAATTATGTTCATACTACAGATAACATCAGCAGGAACATTCCTGGAATAAAGGTGTATTTTCCTGGGGTAAATGGGGCTTGAGAGCTTGAAATGTTTGGCTAAAAGTGGATTGGTAGCTGGTATATTTTAGATTCTCTGGGGTTTTTTTAGATTTTTGTTTTCTTATTTCTGCTGATTAAATGTAAGTCAAGGCAGAAAATCCCTGAAAACCCACAGAAGCAAACTCAGTGCTGATTGTTTTTAACCTTGCGTAAGCTGATGGAGTGTCATGTTGCTTTCAGCTGCTCGGTTCCCTCGGAGAAAGGGCACGTCTGTGCAATACATGCTGAATTCAGGCGACGGTGACAGACTGCAGCCATCAGAAGGGATGAGTTGGCTTTTCGGGCACCTCCGGTCATTCTTGTCGACGGCGTGTGACCAGCCAGCTTGGACAGATGATGCAGCCCCTTGCCCTAGAGGAGAGTCAGTTCAAAGGGCGTTCGCTTCCTCACTTACGTGTCTGAGTAGTTTTCCCTGATATAAGAAACTGCTCAAAAGTAGGAGGAAAAACAGATTTGAAGGTGTCCTATGGCCACTGCAGTTTTTCTCTTAACCTAGAAAAAAAAAAAAGGGTTGTGGGGAGGGGTCCTAAATGTTTTTATATGTTTGTAACCTGCATTTCCACATTCACCTCCACACTGGAGAGATGGCTTTGCCAGAAAGGTGGGCTGGTATGCTGGTCTCCTCTCCCATCTGCTCTCCAGAGCCCCGCGAGATCCCAGTTTGGGTTTCTGTCTCCAGAGAGGGAAGCTGAGCCTCCCGGCAGCCACCACTCCACCATCGCTGCGGCAGCCTGTGCTGGGCGTGCTGTTGCTAACCAGGAATGAGGAGGATGCACCGCAGGCTTTTCAGTTGTCCCTTTCGGCCGATGCCTGGCCAGATGGTTCAAGTGACCTCAGAAGTATTGTCTGCCCAATAATTATTATTTTCAGAATGACATTTTTATACTCAGGCTGAACTAAATTGCACACATGTGCGCACACACACACACACATGGTAGTTTTCTTCACATTTTCTAAGGTCTTGTTTTGTATTAATTCATCCACTGTGTTTTCCAGAATGAGGTTGGATTTCCCACACAAGTTTGTATGAATATGTCCAGTTTTTGATGGGCTGTTCCTACTCTAATTATTGATTATTACTTAATTTTGCCTTATTTCCTACCAGGATGGGCATGTCTGACATCATCAGACTGGATGATACCCCCCTGCTGAAATGCTGACATGCAGCAGCATCTGCTCTCTCACCATCAATAAATTCAGACCCTGGGAGCCATGTCCCAGGTTGCAGCAGTTGTCCCCGCACAACCAAAGAGGCTGGGGCTGTTCAGCCCCCCAGGCGTAGGTACTTATTTCAGGGTAAGATGAGTTACCATCTGGAGGAGCTGTCTTTCTCCAATGATGACAAGATTCTAGATAATTTAGGTATGTTATACACCAAATTTTTAGTTTGGTTAAAATTAGGTGAGAGGAATCCTGCCTCAGGTATTCACTGGCTTCGTGAGTCAGGCTTCATAAATCATAGGTGTGGAGAATAAACCTCTCATACGACAAATGAAACTGCAGTATTATTGATATCCCTCAAAGTCCTGAGAGCGAAAGTTGAGCCTGTTCAGATTACACAGTGGTGGGCAGAGAATGTCTCTCGCTGAGTTTATACAGCAGCCAGCACAGCATAAATTTCATCACATCATTTTCATAAGTTAAAACTCTTTTAAAGGGGATCTTGAATTTAGAGCATCCCTCAAACTTACGATAGATCAGTTTCCTGTTTGTACAGCAAATAGCATTTCAGAGAGGACTTTTTTTTTTTGCCCAGAAATGGTAATTTTTAATTCTACAAAGTGCTTGGCTCCATCTTCTGTGGTATCTTAACAACACAGTTCCTACATGAAACTACAATTACTAAAATAAACTTTCCCATGCCTGTTGTTATGGAGTAGTTCTACTGTTTTTAGTAGGGCCAGTGAAGCTGGCAGGTAGCCTCGTGGGTACCACACAGGCTCAGCTGGGGAACTGCTTGCTAAATTTACATTTTTTTTCTTCCTGGACAACCTCCCTGAATACAGCTGTGGGTCAGAAAGATCACACTCTGAAAATGATGAGCTGCTCAAATGCAGCTGAAAACCCAATCCGGAGACCTGAACTCATATTGCAGGTGATGAGGCATGAGGAAAAAAACCAACATAGCCGCTGAGTCTGTAATTTCTTCATTCAAGTACATTCCTCCCTCTCCATAAAGCCTCAGGAACTTCAGATGCGCATCATCAGTACTTTAAAAAAGTTGGGGAAAAGGATAAACCCAGAGATATCTCCCATTCTATTTCTCCCCTGTCATTTTTCAAAGGAGAATCAGATTATAACAATTTTGCTGTAATGACTGGGGCAGGGAGAAAGGTTTGTTTCAAAAGATGCCCTGAAACAGTTCACGGAAAATTGCAAATAGTTGGTGCTCACTTCTAGATGAGCACCGTGTATATATGTATATCTGTGGGTGTATGTTGGTGTGCCTACACCCAGGAGACATGTTTTAATAGCTGTTGAATTGTAGCTTTGACTAAGCACTACCCAAGGTATGAGGAAAGAGGAAGGTGGAACAGATTCATGTGGTCATTCGTCTGAGGGATTTCTCATGCTGAAGTTTTGTTTCTACCTGCATGTATGATCAGCATCACCTCTTTCAACTGGGAGACGCTGAAAATACCCTTCATTCCCACTGACACAGCGAGTAGGAAGATTCTCCTTTGGTGAGACTCTGCTTATTTCTGCTAAGTGATTTCTCTATTCTACTCAGGTCTGTTTCTACCAAAATATTTGAAGATGAGAGCATATTCCTCTAAAAGTTGGGCTTTCACTCATTGCTTCAGACACAGAGGAGAGGATGAGAAGAACAATTCGACCTCTGCTTTGGTAATGAGATAAATAAGCAATGTTCAGGGCTTCCTGGTAGAGCTGGGCAGGTACTGAGTTTTTAGCTTGTTGGTAGAATTAGGGGGAAAAAAACATAGAAGGAAATGTGTTCAGGTAGAACCAAAATAAAATGTGGGATTGTTTTTTGCAAAATCGAAAGACTGTATTTTGGGCCAGTCCCAAACATTTAATCTTTCTGCTCTGTCTGAGTCTGTGACATATTTTAATGTCGAAAATAAATGTTTTGCCATTTCAGGGTACCCTTTCTCCATTCCATTTCTAACTATTGCAAATATTTTATGACTAAAATTCACTGCTAATTTTGAGCTGAATTTACAAATAGTTTTGATGTTCCAAAACTATAATTTTTAAAACAAATTAGTTGAATTGCATTTATTCAGCTCCACCCTTGACTTTATTCACAGATATTTAATTGATTCTGTCTTGGACAAGAACTGACTGAAATTCAGTGTCTTAATGTTAGTAGGAGTGTCAGACGTGGAGCAACTTCACCACAGACTTTTCAGAGGATTTACCTGTCCAAAGTGGCCTGTAAAGAAGGGAAACCGTTAGTTTCCGGAAGCTTGTAACTGGCAATAAAAGCATCGGTCTGCTTGTCAAATTGAATCCCTTCTCCAAAGACTTGAGTAATTAGAGCTTCTCAATAAAATTCAGAAGTTACTTTTGGGTTTTGCTTTAATATTTTTTATTTATCATTCTTGGAAGCAATGGAATTGTTCTTCTGCAGCTCCTAGACAAAGGTGAGCCTGCAACAGACAGTCAGTGTGGAAAATTTCAGCACAAACTGTTCACACTTGAATAGGTTATAAGCACACTGGACACTGGGTCTTCAAACAGAAGGGCTCAAGGAAAATTACGACTGTATTTGGCATCCACTTGTACTGTATGTACTTTTTGGGGTTTTATCATCCAAACTCGGTCCCACATAATGCTTAAAATGAAGAGTGGATAGGTGTGATACATTCCTGAAAAGTTTTGCAGGTCAGTTTCTGCTCCAGAGATTCTCTGAGGAACCGTTGAAGGGACACCAAAGACATGTAGCCTCCCAGAAAAGTTTTACGTGATGATTCATGATGCTTTCTTCGCCTGCCTCTAAAAGTTGTTACCAAAAGAATGAGCAGCCGAAATCTGTGTCGACCAAAGCAGTCTTGCCTGCCAGCCAGCTGGTCGATAGGATAGCGTGACCTTCTGCTTCCAGGGAAGCTTGTTGGGGAAAAGACACATAGCTTCCTTCCAGTGGATTCAGAGGTCACAGGGGACAACGCATTTAAAGAAAACAAGGCTCTGAAACATCCTTGTTTTAAATTCCCCCCCCCCCCGAAATTCTTGCATTATTTTTATACACAGTGTTGTAACATCACTAAGCTATCGCCCAAGCAGGCAATATCTCCGTTTTGTGGGCACAGAGCCATGCAACCCTTGGTTACCCCCCTGCAGGAATTTGGCTGCTGGCGGCCAGCCAGGGAGAGCAGGGCAGCGGGCACAGGCCCCTGACCCCTTGAAATGGGCATGGTGATGGGGCTCCTGCTCTCCCGCTTCTCCCTGCCGTCTCCGAGTGGGTCGTGGGTCTGGGCAGGACCTTCTCCTGCTGCATGGATATGGTGCGGGGACCTTGGCATCAGGAGGTGCCTTCTGAAGCCTCAGTACTATTGAGGGATCTGGCTTTCCTGAGCAGCTGTGGGTCCCATCCGTTTTGCTCCTAAACGCCTACTGCCTGCAGATGGGTGATCAGGTGCATTTGTATTTTAATCTCTCTCTAAAAGGAACACACAGCCCTTGAAATATTTTGTGAAGCAAACGGCTTCAAATGAGGTGTGAAGCCCCCCGCCAGGATATATGCCTCATTCTGCTGTTTGTAGTTCTCTCATCCCCCTTGTCCCCCTTTGTATCCCCCCCCTTTTTTTTTTTAATTTTCCAGTAGGCATCAATTAGGTGAGGGCTTTTCATTTTAAACACTGGGATTTTTACTCGGCCTGCTAAGGCTGTCAGGTCTAGTTTGCTGCTGAACAGTTCATGCTTTGGTGCTGGACAATGCATGAATGTTTAAATTGCTTGAAATGTCTAATTGAATTATCCTCAAATTACAAATCAAAATAGGAAAGGCTGTCTCTGGCTTACAGGCTCGTTCACTGGGATGTGTCTGCCATACTGGTGCTTTTCTTTATATTTTCTTTTCTGCTTCCGACTATGACTGTGTTAAATGAAACCTTAAATACAGAAGGCATTTCTGTTTGCATGTGCAGGGGGAAGTGATGCTGAACGTAAAGGGAAATTTATTCACGTTCCGGCTCCAAGTTCTTTTTGTGCTGCACGCAAACGAGTTCATGAAATTTATACCAATGCATAGGAAAGCACAACAGCCAGCTGCTATTTACAAAGAAACTTCCTTTCTCTTTCAACCACAGTGATATATGATATAAAATACTTTCAGGCAGATATATATAAATACCATTTAACTGGTGTTTTTTGGTTGATTTTTTTTAAATGAGAGCTCACAGATTAAGGAAACCAACAAGCCAGAAAGAAGATTTGATGTATCTAGCCAGTGCTCATGATAAAATCAGCGTCTTAAAGCCTTGCCATTTATACAGTGAGGTGGAAATTAAAGCCTGTAGGATTCTTTTATAAGTTGTTAAGGGAGGCAGAGCTGGGTCTCCATGCATCGCATTCGCCCTGTCCAGCCCCCTCCCCAGCAGCACTGGAGGCTGATCAGAAACTCTGGTCAGTGCAATAATGCTTCTTTCATAGGTACAATATTTTTATGGCATTTTATAATATATGATAAGGGTTCAACCACCTACCCCCAGCCTCCAGTGTTTTGCTGCTATACCTTAACTTGTTCGGTGACTCTTGTACCAGGGGCACAAAGTGGGTGTTGGTGCCGCATCCTGTGCCCAGCAGCTGCCCCATCCCTCCCTCTCCCCAGAAAATGCCCCTTCAAGGGCTGCACACTTCATCCAGGCATTGGTGCCTCCCTCCGTGGCTGCCAGGGCATCCCATGTGCTACATGTTAGCTGCTCAGGTAAGGAGCCCTTGCCAGGTCTCACAGCACTGCATGGATGCTCACCCCGGGACAGGCTGGGCCAGGAGGGCACCAGCATGGCACAGGCACTGCTCAGATTCTCAGTCTTATCAGGATAATTGCTAATCCCCATGGATATACCTATCCATGCCACGATGCAAGACAGGACCAGCAGGACAAGTGTTTAAATGTGACAGTGAGTGCTTCTGTTTCAACTAGAACCAAAAATAAAACAAGTTCAGAACATGCCAGGAATCTTGGTATTAATATTCCCAGTATTTTTTCCTGAACACTAAAAAAATTAATTAGATTCAGGCCACTTTCAAGGGCAACTTCTCTGTTAGCTTGCAATTAGACAGTTGTTTCTGTGCTATAAAAATGGTTGAAGACATAATAGTTACGAAAGAACCTTAAGGAAATGGCTTAGATAAAATCTTTATTAAATGGAAGATCAGCTCTGAAGGGCTATTTTTGAATAGAAAAGAACTATCTATTAATGTTAAGAATGTTAAGACTTCAGTAACTGAAGACTAATATGTACTAAAACATCAGTTGTGGGTTTTTTAAAACATCTGATTGTTTTGGGGGCAAAGATTACACCTGCATGAATCAAGCATGCCCAAATCAGAGCATCTTTCAGAAATGGAGGAAGCTGTAATTTGAAACTAATTGTCCTGGACACCTATTAAAATGATGTAGACCTTGGCAATGCCTGTGTCCAGATGAAACCAGTGAAATGCACTTTATAATGATTGTATATTACCAAAATCACATAATACACTGCATCTCTCTCATTACAAATCTCTTGCTCCCTCTCCAAATAATATTAAACCCTAGTAATCTAATTTCTCTCTTGGTATCATACCGCTGGTTCCCAGTGATGGGGCAGAGGAGGAAGAGTGCATCAGGCAACACCAGGCTCTTCAGCATGGCAAGTTGCTGTATCTCATATTATTTAGCAATGTTTTCAGCTATGCTTAAGACATAACCTCGGCTTTAGGAGCTTTCTGCTGTGCTCTAATCAGATTTGCACTCAATACTTGCACTGTTTGCTGAACAGCACCGGTACTTGGGTCATTTTTTAACATGCTCATGCACTGGTTCCTGTGACCATCTCACCATGACTAAAGCATGACGAGAGCTCATCCAAATGGCAGTGAATTCCGGGTGGGTATTTTTACTGTTAGTAGGACTTAAGGGACCTCACCAGAATTTCACCAGGGCTGTGCCCTACCTTTTTCTGCTGACTGGTTTCCCAGAGGGCTCTTCTCAGTCATGGCAGTCTCCTCTTCAAAGCGACGTCCTTCTTCCTCTGCTGCAGACGGGAGGTACTGATGTTGGCACGGCAGCTTTGGTGCCTGAAGCAGGGGCTGTTGCCTTCCAGAGGTATTTTCTTTCTCAGTGGTCACAGGGCGATTTTACCATAAAAATTTTCTTTTGCAAAGCATGTCTGATATTTAAGTCTGCTGGATAGCATAATATGTGGCATAATGGTTATTGCTGTAATTCATTAATCTGCCACCTGACCACTTTGCATTCGTGTTGGTCTGTCCTATTTAAGGGCTTCTTTAAACTGGGATATGAAATCGTTCCCAAGGAACCAATGAAAACTGTTAGGGACTACTGTCTTAGGAATTAAATGCAACCAAGATGCCTCCCCATTTTAAAATACAGTCCTCCCACCCCCGGCTAGTATTCAGCAGACCTCCCTTAGGCACCTGGCAGTCCCTGGGGAGTTACTTTAGGCTCCTTCTGTGGCTGGGGAGGGAAAAGCCCCAGTGTGAAGGGGGGTTCAGGCTGTGATGGCCCCTTGGCTTCAGAGGACCTCACACAGACTGTGCTCTTCACCCCCGTCTGGTAAAGGCATAAAACTGTGAGGGGGGAATCCTGCCCAAAGGATCCAGGTTTAGCAACTGTAGGTCTGTGCTGATCTGCTGAAGGACAGGTCTGTAATTTGCTTTTGTTCTTGTACAGAAAAGGTAGGGTAAGTCCACACAGTGGGTTAGAATATAAAATGGTGAACATTATCTCTTGCACCAAAATAAACAAAGGTACAGAGTATTATGTGAAAGATAAATAAATCACTCTAAAAATAGAGTATGTTGTTAGGGAAACATGCAGCACCTTCGGCATAAAGAGAATGGGTTTCTTGAGCGTTGGGGGGCAGCAGGAATGTACAAGTGTAATTCCTTTGTTTATGAAGCCCCAGCAGTGCACATATCTGGGACTAAAACTGCAGCGTTAGGCGACAGACCCAGAACCCAGCCAGACACAGGTGTGAGCAGCAGCCATGAGCTTCTCCAAAACCGAACAGAAAGTGTTCAAGCAAGCAGGGTTAATTTGGGCAGTAAGAGGAGTGCCTGAAGAGGCACTGCAGCCATTCCTCCCTTCAGCATTTCTGTTCAACATGTAGAGTCTGTTCTCAGCTACATAACTAACAGGACACAGGAAAATTTTTACAAGTACATTTTTATTTAAAATAAAAATTAATTATGGTGCCTTTTTAAAATAGGGTACTGCACAATCTGTATATGCAACACAGTTTTTGGTACGGAACATATTTATTGAGCAATATCCTTAAATACTAAATATACATTAATGGCTTGTTTGAGAAACATGACAACATTAATTCTGATATTTTTTCTCTTTAGTCATTTAACCACTGATACAGATTCCCTATAAACAATATTTGTTTTCATCTGTACATGTGGTACACAGTCAAGAAGGCAGATCTTAGAATATTTACATTCATGCATTGATTTAAACACACTATTTTGCAGTTTAAAATAATATATTTTTGTTTGTACAAGTGCAGGGAGTATTATAAATACATATCTACCATAGGCCTGATTCTCCATTGCTTGGCAGCATCTATGGTCATGACCTGGTTGGAGCAGGAGGCCCACACTCGCTTCACATGCTGTGACCATATGGCATGCAAGACTGGACAATTAGGTCTCTGTATAGATATATATCAATATATTTATATCTTATACTTAGTAGAACTCTCCTTTTTCCTTCCATGTCTGTTTTTGCAGCATCTATCCAAGGTAGAGATGCTTTCCTGGTCACAACCGCTGTGTCGGGTCTGAGCCAGGAAGGGCGGCAAGGCTGGGGCTTCAGCTCCACCTTCCTGGCGCTGCTGAGGACTGAGGAAACTCAACACTTTGCAGCTCAGGCCCTTAAAGTGCATTCCCTGCTTGTGCCTGCTAGTGGTGATCCTTGAGAAGAAATTTTGAGTTGATGCCCCTCCTCAGACTGAACACAGCAGTTTTCTGAGTCTGGTGGTGGTCAGGAGGGGTCAGAGCAGAGCAGTTAATTTCTGCGTAGAAACTGGCCACCTTTTCATCTGCTGGGGATCTGGCTATTTTGTCAATGGAGCTATGCAGGACCTTTCTAGCCTGATCTTTTGCTGGCTAAAAATAAACTCAAAATGCTTGTAAAGCTGTATTTTGGATTACCAGTTCCCCAGATCCAGGGTCACTGCTTAGTGAAGCCCTTATCCATCAAGCCTGTTCCTTTCCCTTTGTATTTAATTATAGTACAATAAGGAAACACAGAAGCCTCTTTTATAAAAGCTTTGCAAGTAGTCTGTAGAGTGTTAAACCACATCAGCAAACTTTAAAAATCTTTCCTTGGTGATACTGCCTTTCTAGCCTCTTTTCTGAAGACTTACATCTGCATCCAGTATACTTTTCCAAGCGCCTTTCTGAAGATCACCTTAGATTTTGGTGCAATATAGTCAGCTGTACGTAGGCAGGAATCTCAAGGCAAAATTACCCGGTGCAGGATTTCCCGTCTCTCCCCGCCATGGAGCTGTGCGAGTGCTGAGAGCAAAGGCTCTGGACAAGCAGAGGAGCAGCTCTCAGCCTGCCTGCTGCTGCTCTTCCGTGGCCAACGGACTAAAAAAGCACACTGGGGAATGTTTGTTTATGAATATTATGGCGATGATGTGCCCAAATGCGTTTATTCAATAACAGCATGTTGGATATAATGATAGTGTAAATCTGCTTAGGCAAATACCTCTATATCTCTGAAAATGCTGCCACAGAGCTGGTAAGTATTTTTAACTTGATTATACAGGTGGGTAAATTGAGGCACAGAAGCAAAATTACTTGCTAGTAAACAGCAGATCAGTGGCAGAGTCGATCCCAGTCCCTGCATGCTGCTCCTTGAAGTGTCCTGCCTCCCCGCTCTCCATGAAGTTTTTAATGCTTATGTTCCACTGAGGAGACCTCAGGGGGCCCGGGGTGGGTTTGCTTGTGGGTTATGTCACGAACCAGGGTTTTCTCTCAGTGAGAAGAGAGAGTTTTACCACTGACATCACTGAAAAGCAGACAGTGTCCTGTGACCATCTCTTTAGACTTTTTCTTGCAAAACCAGACAGATTTGGATGGACATAATGAGCTACAAATCCCTTTTGTGATTTTGGCTTTACAGAACATGCCTTTAAAGCTGTATTAGGAAATAAATAAAATCAACAACCTTTAGGAGAAAGTGCTAATCCTGAGCCCGTATCATGCTAAACTCATCTGCATTCATACTTTATACTCTCAGCTAAACATGCAACCAGATTCAAACTATGCCACACTTTGGCAGAAACAATTGGAGTAAAAAAAGAAAGGCAAACATAGTTAACTACATCAAAATAAATGTTATAGCTTAAAAAATATTCTAGAAATATACTTGCAACATTTTTATTATAGTATTTAGGGGCTAAGTGCTTTAGGCAATCAACATTTGGGATACTAGACTCAAAGTGTAAATTCTGCCGTTTTAATCCCACTTTGGATCTAAGAACATATCACTGTGTCTTGTGCAAGCACACAACATGAATATGGCAAGGAATGATCGTACTCTTGGGCAAAGGGTTACTTATTCCCTTTCACTTTTGTAATTGCATTCACTTCTCAAGAAAGTCTAGCCTTTAAAAAATAATTTTATGTAGCTAAACCTCTACATAGTAATGACAGGCTAAAAAGCTAAATTAATAACTCCATAAATTCCTCAACAGCAGTATATAGCAGCATTTCATTTTATCATTGAAAAGATACTTATATTTACATACACCCTATTGTTCAATAGGTAATAGAAAACTAGAGATGGGCCTGAGCTGAAACTGCTGATTTGAACGTCCCGGAGCTTTTTCGGGGAAGGTCTGCAGAACGTCGTCTTCCTCTACCATCAGCCCAAATTCTACATCCTGGCAATAGACCAACTGCAGACAGGAATGCGTTCAAAATCAAGGTCTGATTTCTGCAGTTCAGGCACATCCTTATATAAAACTGAAAGCATCGGTGTGTTGGAGTACCGAGGGATGCGACGGCCGGGGGCGCAGCCACGTCCCAGAGTGAGACTGGGTCGGCACCTGGGAGTTACTCACAGACACGGAGACCGAGTGGTATCGAAGCTTGACGTCCAGACAAGAAGCCAGGGTGGAAATGCATCTTTCACTGCATCACTACTTTCAGCGCAGAGGTACATGGAGACATACACGTGGAGGTGCGACACAAAGGAAAGTTTTCAGGTGGTGGGGAAGGACCAGCATCTCGGCTAATCTCATCACCTTTATCCTAAGGGTTACTTACTGAGTCTAACCTGAGATCCTACGTGAAATGAATTTGGGTGGATTCGGCTTTGCTTTAAGTAGTCTGCAATCCACGCCACAGAAGGTACAACACCAAGCTATTATGCTGAATTTGGCACGATTGGCAGTCTTTGCCCAGGAGAGGCAGAGACTGAATTAATGTGGTCATAACCAGCTTACCAGACCCTCAAAAGTGGTCCTCCATGCCAGACCTACAATGTCCTTGGTGGGTCAGTTCAGGAGACTCGACATTTTCAGGAAACAACACTAATCAGTGAAAGAAGAGGACTTCAAAGGGCTGCTAGTCCTTTCAACACAATCCCGCCCAAATACTCACGCCAAGATGTAAACAACGTCTTTCCGGTAGGGGTTTCCCAGGAGAACCAGTGTGATGCAAATGCAGAGAAACATGTAGAATTACACAAAGGAAGAACTTTTTAAAGATTAAAAGGTAAAGTGTGATGCAAAAAAGGAGGCCGATTATGAAGTAATAATGTTCAAAGCACCTCTTAATAATATTTCTCTTTCAATAGCAATGCTAATTGCTAAAATCTGACATTTTGATTTCTTTTGCCTGAAAAGTCTTCAGCCATGGAAATTGCATAGTCACCAGACTGCAGATGAATTTCCTGGGTTAAGTCACAAATTCATGCAATTTTTGGTTGCTTGATGGCTTAACAGAAACCTTTTTTCCCTTTTTAATAATGAAATAATATGAATGATAAGAATGAAGGATAAGCATACAAAACTGCACGGGCTGGAGAAGCATGTAGGTGCTCCCAGCCGTGACCTTCAAACCCACTTATAATCAGCTGCTGCCACTGTGGCAGATCACCTTCTCCTCAAAAGATCCTATTTAAGCAGCTGTTTGTGGACACTCAATTCAAACTGAAAAGTAAGGGGGGAAGAGAGGAAGAAGAAGAAGCAGGAGGCATCACGACATCGCTTTCATGAGATGCAGCATACAATGCTTATGCCTTTGTGAGGCCTTTTCTCCGGGCAGCCCGGGTGGGTGAGTTTATCCTCCCTTGGAGAAGTGGCAAGCCTGAAGAGCAGCCTGCTTTCTCTTCTGAATCACTGATGCGTGCATTATTTCTGAAATGAAGTCCTTGGCCACAGAGCTCCTTTCGTTGCCTTATTTCACCCACCTTGCATACTCTGTGTGTGTGCTTTGAAAGTTTACCACCTCCTGCGCCTCGGCGGGGTTTTGAGGATTATACGACCGCATTGTTATCAACTGTTTTGTTGTTTTGGGAGGAGGTCATTGCATATTCAGCCCGACTGGTTCCGTTCTCTTCTTTTCTCATTGGTTTCCTTGGGTGATCCCAGGTTCAGCAATGTACAGGCAGGGTGGGGGGAGAAGAAAGGACAGAGATAAACATCTTCTTTGTGAATACAGTTTGAAAGCAAGGACATGTAAGGTGCATCACAACACTGAACTTTTCCCCTGTATTTTCCCTTTGTGAACACAGGTCAAACTACGAGTTTTGTCAAGCCTCATGATCCACCTGGAAGATGAAGGGTCTAGTCCTAAGCCCTGTTGATGGGCTGTCAGTCCCCCTGTGCTATCCTGTGTATTTTACATAAGGTGTGTATTTTGCATAAGCCAAAGGCTGCTGGAAGGAGAGGCCTCCACCACCACCTTCGTGCCTGGAATGGATGCTTGGGCGCTGGGTCAGGCTCTGCCTTGGGGTAGTCCTGGGCCTTTCTTTCTGAAGTGCAACATCATTCAAACTGCGATGATGGCCAGTCGTGTCCACTGAGGACCCAACTGGCTCACCAGTCATCATGTTTGGAGAGGAGTCTGACCAGTTTAGATATGTACATCTGTGGTGACCACCCCAGACTACATTCACAGTCAATGGAGAGAAACAGGTACTTTTAAAACACAGTTCAGAACAGCTTAAAGTGGATACCTGAAATAAGTCAGATGCTTTGTGCCCAAGGCATTTGTGTTTCTCTGCATTGTCTGTGAAGGAAGGCTAGTTTACGAGCCCTGACACAGATGTCCATGTTCTAGGTGTCTGAGTTAGTGACTGAAACATAGTGCCTGCTGTGATCTACCAGTGCCCCAGCAGCAATCACTGAAGCATCCCCTTTTTATTTTGTTTGGTGGCCACTGGCACCATTTGGTAACACAGGCCAGGACCACTAGTGCTAATTGTGAGGCAATTCAGGAAATGCCTGGCAAGTGCAGAAATCTAACAAGCGTCTGCACATCACAGAACAAAATCTTATTTGGGATTTTAAAGTGACTCAGAAGGGAGACCTGAGCGTAAGTCCTGTAACAGACCATGTTACATCATGTGTTTCTCCCACAACTTCTCTCCTCAAAAGCGATGTGACATGTATTTAAAGCTCAAGCTGTGCACACAGCAGGAGGAAAAAGCTTTGTGCTTTCCACACAGGTATATTTCACACATTAATACTTTGGGTTTAAGGTGCTTCTAAGAGCAAAAAGAGGACCAGATAAACAAATGTAATACAACAGTCTGCGCTGTTCTTGACCTCATTTAACAGAACAAACAACAATTAATAAAAAATAGTTAATGACATTGAATTTCAGCAAAGTATTAGTGAAAGATTTATGGAGCATTATTACAGGAAGATAAATTTGTTTTGCTTGTAATCTCAAAGAAAATCTCACTTCTGATTGTGAGCTGCTCTTTAGCTGGTAAGAGTTAAGGCTTGTTAATATGAGCCGCGATTCCAGCTGTTAGAGAACAGAAATGGAAGGGAAGGGGAGACTACGAGCTTTGTTGAACCCTTTTTCAGCCATTAGCATGCCGTGCCTGTCTGTATCTGACACGAGCTTCTGCGGCTCTGTCTTCCGTGACATTGTAAAGCACCCATCCACCCTGCCACATCTCTGACAAGAGGAATGGAAAATCTGATGGCTATACGTCTCTAATTTTTTCCTGGGCAGGAAAAATGGTGTGGTTGTCTAAACTTCTCTGCTGCTTTCAAAAATTCCTTTTTTTTCCTCCTCCCTACCCGCTGCCTCCCCAGTTCCAACCCTGACAGTCAGCTCTATGAATAGTCAAAAAATGAAGACATTTTGGCCACTTCTACTTGCTGTTTGTCTCCTCATCACCCCTTCTTTCTTTATTTAGGTCTCTTATGTGTTTCTGCACCTCTCCAGTTCCATTTTCTTTCCCTGTCTAGCCTTTCTCTTCTTTAAAAAATGTCTTCCTTTCATTTTTATCTACATTTTTCTTTTTTCTAGAAGTGATTTCAAGACCAACTTCTTCAGTCCTCCTGAAACTCTTTTTTCTTTCGTCTCCCTTTGCTTTGCTTTGGTTTCTCTTCCCGAGAGCAGCGGTTTGCTCTTTCCACTCCCCAGGCCAGGCTCCCAGCACAGACCTGGGAGGTTTGGAAACTCTCCTCTGATGGCGAGACCTCTCTGGAGACACTGCTGGAGAGGTTGTCGGTGATGTTACACCACTGGCACTAGCATGCATGGGAAGTGTATTTTTTCAGAGCCTACAAATAGTGGAATGGAGATTTTATCAGGGTTCTGCTTCTGCCTTATCAACTGTGTAGGGTTAATGCTAGCAAAACAGAGCAACTACTTCCTTGGATCTCCATGAAATGGCTATTTGAGGCATTTATTTATTTTTTTATTTATCTATTTATTTATTTATTTTTTATGGCAGACATAAATGTTCAGGCTTGGAGAATGCTCTGTTTAACTCCTTCACTCGATTTCTTTCCAAATGCATGTCAGGCATGGATTTGGGGTCGTGGATTCAGAGTCAAACTTGCCTCAGTTACACCATTTAAATGACTGTCTTGACAGACTAAAATTGACCTATGTATTTCGATATGCAAAGTCATTTTGCCCTGTTGCGATTTTTCAACTGCCCTTTTGCATTAGGGCACTAGTTCTTTTTGTGCCACTAGCTCTGCGTGTCACTAGCTCTTTTTTACTTCAAATTTCATACGCTGTTGAGATCCAAACATGCAAGTTTTCCTCTTACGCACCAAGGGGATTCCTTTTATCCTATTTTCTGCCTGATAAGCTAGGTTATGCATGATCTTCCTATGTGTAATACTCCAAGCCCCCTTTCAGCTGAAGTGCTGTGGCCCTGTATTTATGCCACATAAATACATATGTGTGTATTTATTTAGGCATTTCCTTTCCAGGATTGCTCTTCATTGGTGAAAGTGATGTTTCAAATTAGTGAGGGAATGAAGAGGGAACTGTTCGTATCCGTGACATACTCACTTGGCGGCAGGCGAAACGGGCTGTTTGCTAACAAATGGTTTGCATTGCTTTACAGTATGATTTGCTACACATTGTGCTTTGATGTTTAGCAAACAAATTGATGCACTCTTCATGCCAAACATCTGTGAATGAAAGGTACATGCAACTCTGTACAGCTTAGTACACGCCTGAAATGACGCATCAGGGTCCGTAATGACCTCTCCGCCACGCATGCATTAATTTGCATGAGTCCTAAAATCAAGAAAGCATCAAAGAGCCATTTAATAGTGTATTTCACATGTCAAGCTTCAATTTCAGATGATGTTCTGATCACATTCTAAATCTTATTTATCAAAGAAATTCATATTGGTTTGTCATATTGGCTTGTACCAGTTCTCTGCAGAGTCCTGTGTAAAGGTCAATGTTAACGATGCACAGTCAAACATAATTTGTATGTTCTGTCTTGAAAATTTCTTAGAGGAGACACAGTTTTTGGCCCTTGATCATGTCTAGTCACAAAACTCAGTTGGCATATTTGACAAAACCATCTCTGCCAGCTATGGCTACTGGTGTAAATTTGGCATAGACCTACTGTCTATAAGGCAGTTGTGCGGTAGAGTACTAGGGGAGTGCTTCACCTCGTGTCTCACTTGTACACACTTAAGAAAATCTCTATATATGACTTTTCAGACAAAATCAAGCAAAAGCTGAGCAGACTGTTCATTTTATCAGGACGTTATTATGCCTTGTTACTTATAGGCTTATTGAACCTTTGAGGAGAAGAAGACCACCTAGAAATGGGGAGAAGTTTTGTCCAGAAGACTAAAATGCAACAGAGTTTAAAAGACACAACACAATCCACATGCTCATACTTTTCAAGGTGCTTTGTGCTTGGAAAGGATGAGAGTTAAGGATAAAACCTGATTTCATAAGACGAGCCTGAGCATTACAAACCTGTTTCCTACTGTTACCTCCACAGCCATGTTTCTGTTGAGTGCCAGTGCACCACGGCCAGCATCTGGGAGGGTTGGGCCCTGGGGAAAACCAGCCAAGCTAGGAGGGGGTGGCCTTGGGCAGGCAGCAGAGAAGTGAAGGGATCTTAAATTCCCTTCCTCCTAGGGATCCCATAGCTGACTCAGCACTGCCAGGAGATGACTGCCTCCACATGGGATTTGCTGCCCTGGATTATCCTCTGAGGGAAACACCTACCCTCTTTCTTAGAAAACAGGAATAGCATGCCATTCTTCTCCTAAAATGCAGACAGAGGAGGAAAGGCCACTTTGCCCTCCCCGCTGCGTGTTGTTGGAGGAGATGCCCAGTGCTCAGAAGACCACGGTGCAACTCCACTCTCTCCTCAACATTGGTACAAAATTGTAAATTGTAGTTAAAAGGCACCTGCAAAAATATATCTAAAAAAAGATTTCATTGTATGGGTATCAGTATCAACTGATAAAAGAATTTACCAACAGTCTACTGCCTCTGCACAGCTGTACCTGTGCCAATGTACAAGGTACCTATGCCAAAAATTGTTTCATGTTTTCAGTTCCTCTCATGAAGGTGCTTTCAGTAATGCATAAAGAGCTTGTCCCTCCTCTCAGTTTCACCTCAAGGTGGCTCCTACCATGAGTGAAGCTGCTACCAAGCTCTGTGGGCAGCCCCACTTTTGCATGTCCCAGAACACTATGTACTATGGGCAAAGATAAGCAGCCGGCAAGCTGCCCTACCGACGAGCTTCACTGCGGCTCGCCTGCCCCTCCTGCGTTGGCGGTGACATGTGCCAGGTCGCATGTGTGTCTGTCGATCCCCGGGGCAGAGCGTCAGAAGGGAAGAGACAAATCAGAGAGCTGAAGATGTATCGCTTATACATACGATGAGTTCAAAGCTCTTCTCCATACCAATGAATATTTCATTAGCTATCAACACATAAAAATTAATGATTTTCAATAAAACTGGGTCTCATACAACACACCCATTTACTTCATAGGCTTGGTCTATCCTGATGTGCCTCCAGTGCACAGCAGAAATATCAAAGCTACCTGTATACCAGTAGAGATCCAACAGCAGCACCATCTTCCTGGGTTAGGATGCTAGCAGTACCTGTAGCAGCTATGTTTAAAGCTCTTGGCTAGACTTCACTGCTGGAAGCCTAGACAAGACGATGTGTGGGCTACAGTCACTCTTCAGAAATATCCTTATTTAGCAGATACAGGATAGGAATGGAAGAAAAAGTTTTGTAATGTTATTCAAATACTGAACCATCTCTCCCAGTAATTTGACTGTTTGTAAGATGATAAAGAACATGAATGGAGGCTGTTTACATCTCAGTACTGGGGACATTCATCAAACAGCTGTTTGATTCATGCTGGCCATCAGCAATCAGAGGTAAATCAGTTCCCATGATAGCAAGTGGTGGGAGAAAAGAACTTGCTTTCTACGACTGGTTTGTGAACAGGACCCCTGCTACAGGGGCTCAGTGCATTGACAACAGTTGCTTTCTGGGGCATGGTCATGGAATTTGTGTGCAGCTGCCCACCATGAGCCTTGCCTAATGACAAACCTGGGCTGGCCAGCCTGGTGCTATGGCCCTGCCATGTGGGACTCATGTTAAAGAAGGACACTTCTCTGGAGTTAGTTTTCTAAGTCATGGAAAGAGAGTCGCATTCTGACTTCTCCCTTTGACCATCTCAGAGGGACCAGAAAAATTAAATCTGGATATTTTTTATTTGACAATGTAAAGATAGAAATCAAAGAAGAAACCCTAATGATGAAAATTCTCTGAAACCTTAGTTTTTCTCCATTAAATTAATTAACAGCTGTATGTGGACCATCTATCCATCCAGAAAACAACAAGCATACTATTCGTTCCTCATAGGAAGAGGTTACTGGCTCAACTACCTCCCACATACAAAGTGAATGTTTTGCAGTTATAATAAAAAGCAGCTCCATCTGGACAACTTTCAGGAATGCACTCATTACTGCTCAATGTTTGTCAAGGACCAATGTTAAATACTCTCAATCTCCCAAGGCTTTTACACATATTCCTTGTATTTCCATCTTTGGACTGGTAAGTTAGATAGTCCAGCATTTAAAAGGCAAACAAACTGTCTTGTCCCAGTGTTTATTACTTATTATCCCAATATGTGATGTTTTTTTACTTACTCTTCAAGTCTTATAGGTAACCTGGATGATATTACTTGCACTCTTTGGAAGGACTATGTATATTGGGTTACTTTCAGTTTTGGACATTTGATGGACGTCTCCTTCCTCAAGGTGCATTGCCCCTTTGCTCTTCATGAAAAGAAGAGAAGTGTCTTTGGTTAATCAGAAAAGGCCATTCTTTCCCTAGAGACCTTTGAGTACTTCAGTCTTAGCCAAACAAAACTAGTGGTCAGCTGATAAATAAGATTTACGGGAGAAAGTAAGCATACAATTTTGAACATCTTCAGACCTTTTCTGTCTCTCACAGATGAAGAAGTGGAGAAGATCTGTACAAATGCACAGTGCTAGGACCATTATGCAAAATGCTCTTTCACAGCACTGCAAGTCATGTCACACCAATAGACTTTGATCTAGCCCCAAGATACCATCTCCTAAGGAGAGTTTCTTCCTTTCTGGCTGTTCACATGAGCATTTTCAAGCCTGCAATTTACGGCTAATTCAGCTTTCCCTCACAGCCATTTTTAGCTGACCAGTTTCTGGAGTATATTTAAGCAAGCCCTGCAGGCATGTGGGCGATTTCTGTTTGGGGATGTTTCACAGTCCCCTGTGATAATCAAATCCCCCTCACTGTGCACAGATTGAAGATTTAGCCTTTGCTGAGTGCTTCTGTCAGGGAAAAAAATAAATCCATATGGAGCCACTCTGCAGCCATTCATCGGCACTTAGAGGTTCCCTGAGCTGGTGCACTTGGGCTGCAAAATGTGGTGGGCAGATCTCTTTCTGCAGAAGTGCATCTATCCCAGCCAGTCGCTCTGGGTATATCTGAAGGCAGGATTTGGCCTGTTCAGATTGCAAGTAATTGCAATAGATTGCTGAGCCACATGTGAAATTTAAGAAGTGGAGTTTAGTCTTCATTTATTTTCAGCACTGCAAAGTCAGAGCAATTCCACAGACTTTGGTGGACTTGAGGAGAATTTGTTCTGATGTTAGAGAGGAAGATCTGTTCCTGGGAGACTAAGGTGATGCCATCACATTTCCTACTAGGTCTTCAATTAAGCTAACTTCAGAGTTACACTCCTACACAAAACTGATTTTAAGGAAGAGAAGCAGCTTTATTATTAGCATACTGGATGATTCACTGACATAATTGATAAAAGTACTTTCAATGACCTCTTACCTTACAACCCATTCTTTGCATTCCCTGTAATGATCTTTAAAAGGTTTTATTGACTGGAGGAATATTACAGCTGACGTTATCCATTGGATGTTCTCAGTGCAGAATACATCATTGATATGTTTTCATGACAAAAGGAAAAAAATGAATGGGCCTAATGTAAAAAAATGAGCTCATGTCGCCAGCCTTTCAGCCTGGCAAAAAGCCACTAAATGGGAAAAAAAAAAAAAAGACAAAAAAGAAGATATTAAATGCATGGAATGAAGGCACACTGCTTTCAACGAAGCCAAAACATGTCTGGAGGATAGCCACGGTCATGCCTGACAGTGTGCTATGCACTGGCAGTGCCCTTTGGATATGAGCTGGGCATGCTCCTGCTCCTCAAAGGCCTGTCCTGCCACAGAGCACTGCAGGCAGCTAAGGTATGTTCATGGAGCCCAGTTCATGGCGCACGACGCTCTGCCAAGCAGTGCAGAAACAGCGTGGGATTCTCAATGTATATGTAGCTCCCAGATAACCAGGATTATATATGTAAGTCTATTGCATTAGGCAGGATCTGCCCTAACAAGTCTATAATTTAGAGAGAAGCCAGCTCAAATTTCTGTCCTAATTTCTTATGGAAGACAATAAACAAGCTTGAACAATCTGGTCTAATGAAAAGAAAGAGAGGATGGGATTGGTCTCAGGGAGCACCAGGAAAGGAAAAGGGCGCTTGAATGGAAGAAATGGGAAGTAGACATGGGTAAATTTAGGCTGGAGATGCAAACAAGGTTCTTCTACTCTCAGAAGAGTAACAGTTTGAATTTGGATTGCTGGAGGACGTAGAAGTGAGAGAGGGAACACTAAACAGCTCAAAGACGACTGGTATGTTTATGAAAAGGATCAAATACCACAGTGCCCACAATACTGGAGACAGACAGGGTGACCCAAGGGTCTTGTTCCAGTCCCATGTTACTAAGATGTCTAGGCTGCCACCCTGAAGAATCAAAGAAGGAATACGGACTGCTTCAGGGAACTGAAATAACCAATGTAACAGGAGAAACCATTTCACCGAACTTCAGGTGCAGCCTCAGCTTCCCTGGGGTTGATTCTCAGTGATCACGTCAATACCTACAGTCAGAGCTGGCCATGGGGTGCACTGCTCTACTACGGCACCAGGTCTGGGCAATGGCTGGGGATAGGTAA
The DNA here is from genome assembly GCF_011004875.1 of Balearica regulorum gibbericeps. Classification (NCBI taxonomy): domain Eukaryota; kingdom Metazoa; phylum Chordata; class Aves; order Gruiformes; family Gruidae; genus Balearica; species Balearica regulorum. The sequence goes on along the minus strand of NC_046188.1, from coordinate 17,428,602 downwards.
CAGCTGGATAATGAAGGCAGCACACTCTCCTACTTTGCTTTTTTTTGTTTTTCCTATTTCATGCAGATTGGAAGGGGGAAGAGAGTAACATTTCCTGGAGTCCTCCTGTCAATGTCCTCCAGACTAGTGCAGACTGGATGCATTACTGCAGTAGTGCCACTATGCTGCTGTCTCACTAAAATCAAAGTCAGGGAGCTTGTGTAATCATAGACAAAAATTTAAGGCTGCCCCCAAACTGGACTGTGCACACTCTCTGGGATTTTGTGCCCACAAGCTGAATGCACATGCAGGTTTGGTCCTTCATTTCTGCACACATCTGTGACAGCCCTCCATGACCCACACAAAACTGAGACATGCACGTTCTCACAGGTGCTGGCATGAAGGCAACAAACACTCCTCTGCTTATCTGCCACTCAGTAATACAAAAACACCAGTGGAAGCCCAAACTGAGATCTTTCTCTTAGTACTTTAAAATTCTCCACTCTTTCTGGAACAGATTAAACACCACCTATCATGATCCAATGCTTTCTAGCTTCAAAGTGCTTAACGAACATTAATTAGGAAACATGGTGGCAGAGAGAGGAGATGAGCAAGGGCTGCTCCTCACTGCTCTCCCGCCCTATCTGAAGGACAGTATGTCTCTCACCAGACAAGTGACTGTAGATATTGCCATTTTAGGCGCTGGACTTTTCCATCCCCAAAACAAAGTTGATCTTCTGTGCTACTTTGTGCCCAGATTTTTGCTGAATGTAGATAACTGCCTTGCTATTTGATCCCTTGCAAACATAAGCAACAACTTTAATGATGAACTTGATCCATACAGAAGAACAAGGCTACTGCTATTTCACAGACTCATTTAAACAGAATTTACAAAATTATTTAAATATTAATGATTAATTTCTGTGCAGATGAACCAAAATTCTCTGCAGATTTTCTGTTATAGAAATGTCTTTAATAGAAGAGTGTCTGTAACACAAATAAATGCAAGGAGCTGAGAAGAAAATTAAAACTTGTAAAATGAACTGACCTTTGCAACTATCTAGATCACTTTGCATTTGAGGCAATCTGTCTCTGCCACCAACTAGAGTAAGACCACTGATCTCCAAGCAGCTGCTTCTGACTTTCTCCACTCACAACAAACAGTCTGCAGAGCCAGACCCTGCTCTTTGCAGGATAACTGCAAACCCACTGTAAGTGGACTGCACAGGGTGGTCCCAGCCTTCCTGTACTCTAGGTGTGCGATGGGGTAAGTTCATACAGAGGTGGAGCAACCAGCAAGTCCTGCACACCTTAATGTCTACACAGAGAACTTGCTTTTGTGCAGTTTGGGAGCTCAGTGGCATTAGACAATTGTAACCAGGGACAATTTCTGAGAAAGGATTTGAGGTCAGCCAGTCTCCACACTGGCTTCTCAGGGCTCAGAGCAACTGAAAGGAAGAGCCAGGTTAGCCTGAAGTTACTGCTGCTTGGGAGTATTAACATCTTTTGTAAGATTTCATGCTACTGACTCAAAAAGCAGACACCAAAAGAGGCACTATTTCTCCACTTGAGACTTCGTTTCAAAGGCCAGAGTGAGGAATGACCCTATTTTCCCACTCGTGCCTTGCACACATCTGGGATCAGACCTTTTACATCAGACACCCTGTTAGTGCTTCACTCCAACACCTGGCATTAGCTTGGGGAATGGATGCTGTGATCCTCATCTCCACAAATGCCCTCTGACATGGCTATTTAGCCAAGTCTCTGAGATGGACAAACCAGAAGCATTGTTCTCCAGCCCAGACATACTGGAGAGGGTGGCCACATGCCTGCCAATGGAGGGGACACTGAAGTCAGAGTGAGCTAAGTGTGTGTCAGAGCAGGACCACCACAGCAGATGCCATCTTCTCCCACCTGCAGCTCTGCCCACGCTGACCTACTGCGTGTCTTGCCTTCACGGCAAGGCTCTCCCGAGCGGGGAGCTGTGCGCTGCTTAGCAACCCAGGAGCATTATAAATATTTAGCAGTAAGTATGAGGGGTGCAGAGAAGGAAGGACAGAGGTAGCAGAAATCACATGGACACAAGTGGTGGCAGCACAGCTGTGAGGGGCTTGAGGGTGGCTATGAGCGATCGATGTGTGCCCGAGGAGCGTCGCAGCTCTGCACAGGGGAACCCCGTGTGCACCCTTTGTGCCTCGGGCAGCGTGGCTGCATGGCAGCAAACAGCACAGCAAGGCAGAGGTCTGTGTGATGTGACCTCCCTTCAGAGCAGCAGAGACCCCTGAAACCAGCTGGTGGGGACAAGCACCCCTGAGCCTACCTTCATCAACACCTGCTCTCAGCTAAAGCATGGAAAAGTTGAGATCTTGTTTGGACACCAAGTTGTGACTAATTAGACAAAGGTGTGAAACTAATGCACATAAATTACAGTGTGAAATAATGCTGCTGTGGTCAGATGCCTCGTTACCTCTGCCTGTGATTCCTTGCACAGGAGGAAGCACGTCCGAGCGCAGCTTCTGCCGTTCCCTGAGCTCTACCTTTCCCCAGGGTCTCTGCACAAAGAACTCCAGGTTAGAGCCAGGCATCAAACTCAAAGCCAGCAGAAGTCATGAATTAGAGGAGCCAAGGGTGGCCCCAAACCAAGGCTGCTGGCCAGAAGCGTGCTGAAAGGTCAGGCAGGAAGGGGGCATCTTCTGTGTGGTGAAATCTGGAGCAACGTGGGGGTGATGCAGGAAGCAAGGCTCTGCAGTAAACAAGAAAGGGCAGAGACTGGAGGGGAACGGGGCATGCACACAGGACTGAGAGGTGTGCTGAACAGCCCGAGCATCTTGAAGATGGTCTGATGCGTGTGATGGTTAGGGGACCGGCTGGTGCTTAGCTGCTCCATGGTAAGGTCTGGCTTCTTGTCACCCTGAGGCAGAGCAGAGTTGAGTCCAGGCAGAGCCTGCCTGGGGCACGTGTGGGAACTGTTGGGCAATTTCCACACATTTCTGGCTTTCTTGTTCTAACTTTTTGGGTTTTAGAGCTCCTGCAAATCCACTGTGTTTGCTGAACCCACCGGGAGCTGCAGTTGTTCGGCCACTGGAGAAATCAGGCTCTACTGCTTTTACTCCAGATGCACTGCAAATCCTTTGTGGAAAGGAAAAGGGGGCAATAAAAGCACCCAGGAGGTTCCTGTGGGATTCTCGGTGTGTAGAGGGAATTTCTGGGTGAGACAGAGCTGGAGTAATAGATCTACAGTCCCACCCCATTACCATGGGTACAATTTCCTCTGAGTCATAAAAAAGGTTGTTGCAGTCACCCCAGGGTGCTGCTGGGTTCTTGCAGGCTGTAACAAACACAGTCCTGAGCTCAGATATCCCAGATAATCAAGCCCAAAACTTTCTTCAAGTATCCCTACACACTGTGCCTGGTACACCTCAGCCACAGCTGTGGCTTTTCACCAGCAGTGTCAGCCACAAGTGTTCTTGTGTCAGCTGGTAAAGACTATGATTTGCTTAAAAATTAAATGAATTTCTAAGAAAACATTATTTGTTTGCCTTGCAGGATTTTGAATATCTAAGGGTCTTAAATTGGAAAGTCAGTTTTTAGACAAGTAGGTGAAGAGAATCCTGATCTCATATTTATCCAGATTACTTCAGAAGTTATGGCTTCAGGAAAAAATGTAATAAAAACTGATGGTAAACCTGGCAACTTTCGTATATGTTTCAAAGCTCTAGTATCCACTTGTATCTTCTAATTGTGCTGGGGTAAATCAGGAATATTTCAACCAACACAATTAGACCAGGATGAGCATTGTGTTCTGGCACGAGCCTGTAAAAGCCACCCATGGCTCTCACAGAGTTGCACTGAGGCAGTGAATGTACAATACTTGATTCTATTGCAAGACTTTGGCCCATTCGATGTGTTACCCTCATCTGCAGTAGAAAACAGAAACATGGCAAGTTTGTTTCTGGTCACAGTGAAAGGTTAATTGATCACAGGATAGACCATAATGCTCTACAGATTTCTGTTGGTATCATTGTCAGTACATCACAAATCAGGAGTGAACAAGGACGGTATTCTGTGAAACACTTGGACCACTTGTTTTATGCTAAAGACTAAAGCCTCCTGAAGGCTGATAGTGTTCCTGGCTATGAGAAACAGTGGGGCATTTTATCCACTTATGACAGCAAACTTTCTCCCTAGCAATATGTGACTTTGGTATAACTTAAAAGAGACAGAGAAATCCTGTCCTATAATAGTTATGCTATCTCTCTGATGAAGGACAATTTTAGGTACTTTACTCATCAGCGCTTGATCAGTCAAATGAACCTGCTAATAAGTAGTGGCAATACTTTTGCTATTCTGCTTTAAAAATTAGGCCAACCCTTTTTTGTCTTGATGCAGCCAAAAAACATTGGGCAGCACCAGCTGTTAGTCCCCCATCCAAAATCCCCAATGATGCCACTGAATCAGCAGAATGAATACAGCAGAGCTCTGGTGTCTCCAGTGGGCTTGGGTCAAGCTGTAAAGCTGTTCAACAGTTTGTCTCATATATACCACCCTGGAAATAGTTGCACAACCAACATCCAGACTTCAATACTGTTTAGAAGAACAACTTATTTTCCTTGTACTAGCAAGTTTTCATCAAGCAGAGCTACATTTAGTTTAATAAATAGTGATAACTTTGAAAGAACACAAGAAAACCAACAAGTGCTCAGATAGGTTGTGGCCTCTCCATTTGCGGAGATACTCAAAACCCAGCTGGACACAGTCCTGGGCAACCTACTCTAGCTGACTCTGCTACAGCACGAGTTTGGAGTAGATGATGTCAAGTCGTCCCTTCCAGCCTCAACCATTCTGTGATTCTATGAACTCATTTCTTGATCGTTAAAAAATGGGATCTCCTGCAGAAATACTGGTTGCTCAGGGTATTTAAATTGTCATCAGTAGATCATCTATAACCTCATTCCAAGGATGGGAGTAAATTCACCACTGGGAGATGATTAGGCAGAGAGGCTAAGCAACAGATGAGGATGCTGGGCTTTGGTTAGAGGTGGCAGAAGACCTGGACAGTGGTGCTCAGCAGTAGATGCCAATCCTGTTGTTGATAAGCATCAACATTCAGCCTGTGGAAAAGATAATCAGGCTACAGTGTGACTGTCTTTTCTGTGCTCTTCCAAAACTTTGAAGTTTGTCTTTCAACTGCCCTCAGTAACAGTCCCGGCTCTTCCAGAGGAAGACCATATTCCCTTGTGAGTGGCACTTCTTAGGGGTTGACCCCTTTTGCAGTGCTGAACTGGTTTGATGTCAGGGAATTGCATCAAGGACACATAGAGACCATGCCCCCATAGACTTTCTTCTTCCCTTTGAGTGTCCCCCCACTCAAATGGTACTTTTTAACTCAGCTTTTCCACCAACTATCTCACTTTATCTTCTGAGTAATTACTATCTTTCCAGTCATCTGCTGAGAATTAAGGCACCATTTCAGTACAAACCCTTCTAATGTGTCAGGGAGAACAGAAGAGATTAACAATCTCAATGTACCTTGATCTGTCTGCCATCAGCCATGCCATGAATATCCATTTCAAAGCAATTAAGTTTAGGACACTGTTCTGTCTTCTCTCCTCACATGGAAAAGCATTGTTTTGTTGCAATTAGTAATGATTTTGGACTTGATTGTGCTCAGCCTCAGTACTTCTCATGGGAGATGGCCGTGTGGCCACCTACACAGTGCTTGCTCTTTAGAGGAGTGAGTGGTAAAAAACAGGCTGGGCAAGAGGTGTGGGGCCTGTTGAGCAGGATGTACACCCCTGCACGGGACACACTCTTCCACACACACAGGAGCTCACCACAGCCCCAAATCCTACTTTTTACCCTCCTTAAACAAGCCTCCCTGTTTTTCCCTTGCAAGCACCTGCCTCATTTTGTCAAACAAACCCAACTTTCCGAACCTTGCTCCCACTACTGAAACTAGACCTTGCAGTGTACAGGGTCCATAAATCATACACTAATGCTGAATACCCTAGAAAATACCTGAGCAATGAATTTTAAGACAGTTTAAATATGACCTGTCATTTTATTTCAGTACAATGTTTTCTTCCATTTAATTATTTGAAGGTGAACTCAGTGCCTATTTAAGGAAGTGCGTATGTAGGCATTTATGGTACCTTTCTCTCAGGCTATGGGACACATACATACAAAACAGTGGATTGACAAAGTTAGAGGACTAAAAGTTATATCATGTAAAACTTTGCTATCATCAGCCTGCTTTCTGTGCTGACTTAGCAAGAGGGCTCTCTTTGGCAGCAGACCCTGTGGTACATCTGAGAGCAGAGGTATCTATCCTACCTAAAATCCAGCAAAGCCAAGGAGTCACATCCGTAGGCACAATGGGCTGCTCATGGGTCATCTCAGACCATATGGATGTTCTGGAGATAGTAAGTACAGGTTTTTCACATGTTGGCAAACCATCGAAACACTTCCTGCCAGGTTTCATCAGCTGGCATGGAGACTTGGACACTCAGCTTTGCTTTCCCCTTCGAGGTTTTAGAAATGGCTCCAGTATCTTAATTTTATACAGGGAGCCAGGGATTTATTTTTCCCTTTTATGTAAATATCTTACTCCCTTCACAGACACTGACACACCAGTGAGCTGCAGAAATAGGATTACATACTGCAGGTCCCTCTCTCCCCCATCTCAGTTGCTTATTTACCAAACCACTCTTGTTAATCCTCTTCACTGTATTTACTTCCCACTTCCCTCCAGTCTTACTGTCTTTCTTACTATTATTCAGGTGCTTGGCGATGGTAAAAAAAGCTTAAAAGACAGCCACCTCCAGAGCTGATTAAAATGAATCGAGCTCCACTGATTGTTTTTGACTCCGCACCGATTTACACCAGATGGAGAGCTGTTGGAACTGCTGGCATTCACAGTGCACTTGCCCCAGTCCAGTCCATAAACCATGTAATACTGAAACGATCCAGCTTCCTCCAGCCTGTACGGGTTTATGAATTGTCCTTGGACCTCCTGCTTTTACTTCTTGGTGACAGACAGAGACATGGCAGAGAAATACCTGGAGGTATTCCAGATTTTGAACAGTCATTCGTCTGCTCTTGCTACGTGTTACAGAAATCGCTGGTTGTCACAGCTCACAAAATGAGCAGTGAAGTCTCACTGCTTACAGTGGGCCTGAGCCCTGGCCAAGGAGTGATTAAGCCTGTCCTAGAAATCTACAGATCTTACAAACTGTGAGTGCTGCTGGCGCTAAGTGCCAATCCTTAATTTTTTTTCTGATGTGCCATGGAAAAGTTTCTTAAGAGAAAATTCACATTTTTTAAAAGAGGAAATACCCATCTGTCACCAAGACCAGAGAAAACAGCTGTTCCCCCATTGCCAAACTGAGGGTGCTATCACTGTGTGTGTAACCATGCTGCAGCACCTCACAATTATCACATGAGATCTCCTCTGGTGCTTGATCTATGCAGTAGTGCACACCTGTACCTGGCCATGCAGTGCCCAGTATCACACATAGGAAATTCGGAGGCTGCTTTAAGAACCTTCGAAGAACTGCCCCATATGTATCTTCCCAGGAGTTTAACCTGTCTAGCAGTTCTCTGAGTAGTGAAGTTGATTGATTGACATATTTTGGTATTGGTTCCAACATGGATCAGAGAGGTAAAATCCATCCACTGGAATGGATTTCAGTATTTCTTATGATCATTTCATATCGGGAGAAGCCGAGTATTTCCAGGAGAGATGCAGGGATGGGGGTAGCAGCATGCTGGCTTGGTTCTAGTAGTTATTTCATACGAAGAAGCACCAATTCACTAAGCTGTATTTTATCAAAAAAAGCTTTAGTGCCTAAAATTGGCGATATGCTAAAGTTTTAGCTTTTACTAGGGAAAGCAAACCACCCCAGGAGAAACGTGTTTTATACAGATTGAATAAAAATATAGTTGAGTTACGATACCTTGAGGACAGTCGTTCCCTCTCTTCCTGCTACAGAAAAGCAGACATGAGAGAGTTTGATTGGGTCTGGCCCTTGGAAACCAGTAAATGAGATTTTAACTTAAGCACAATAGGATTTTTCTTTTTCTTTCTACTTCAAATTTGATTCCTATGAAAGTGAGGGATTAATACAACAGATCCAAGCTCTGTGCAAATAAATCTCTTCCTGCACTTTCCTACTAAAACATTTAACTCTTGCTACAACCTACAACCAGATGATTGATGTTATTTCACTTTTCAGCATCTCTTCAGTGCTTACACTGCTAATTAAGCTGAGCCGTATGCTTTAGGCTAAATAGGAAATAGATAACATTGATGGTCAGGATGTAAATCCCACTTCATTTGGAAGACTAATAAGCAGAGAAATCAAGTTATTCCAGTTAGGCTTTTGCAATACTCTCCTGTAATACTTATGGACTGGGAAATATATACCAACCATATATGTCTACTATAGTAGATACATAGGATCTACTATAGATAGGATACATAGGATATATAGAGATGTATACATAGGATACATCTATCCATGGATAAAACTGGTACTATCATCCAATCTGAACTCATGTTCAGTAGGTACTTGGTATTTTTATTTTGGTTTACAACTTTTTTAGCTGAATGGGCTGGTGAGAATTTTTAAATGTGTTTCCTGTTGCACCAAAAAAAGATATAAGCCATCTGCTGCTGCCAAGCCAGTTTCCATGCTTACTGGTGCTTCCAGTTTTTGTTGAACACCCCAGGCTATCATCAGAATGAGGTTTGCAAATGTGAAGATGTGGATCTCCTTCCTCTGCTCCCCCAGGAAGTGGTAAAAAAATTCTGTCTAAAAATGCTGGATGGTGACAGTCTCATGCAAGGTTGTAGGGAGTGTATGTTTGAATAATGATTCTCACCACTTTCACATTTACTGTTCATCAGAAAGTAGGTGATGAACCTCAGTGACCCCCCCTGAAATGTAGGCAAATGCTTTGATATCTGTTTCAAGGAAAGGAAACTGAGCAGAAGAGGGCTTTGAAGATCAGTTTGTGATGGGCACTGTGAACAGTCCCGTCCTCAGCAAACTTTGCCACTTTCCTGGTCCCCCCCGCAGTGACCAGCCACATGACAGCAGGGGACCGAGGCTGGGACACATCTGAAACCTGCAGACATGCTGACATGGTGCAAGAAGGGAAGGATGCCGCTCAGTGTGAGACACATGGCTATCCTCACCCGGGGCTAAGAAAGAGTCGGGGCAGGCACAGGTTGGGCCTTCAGGCTGGGTTCTGGTTTCTACATCAAGGCAATCAGCGTGTGCCTTTCCTTGGATGAAGAGGGTTGTGCCATATTGAGGTTACAACCCAGCCTAGATCCAGCTGGAGGATGAGTGGGTGGCATTCGCATCTAAAGGAGATGGGTATATTATAAATAAGCAGCCTTGGAGGTGGGAGACAGATTTCTTGGAGATGCAATGACAGAGGTCCCAATTCCAGGAGATGCACAGGAATAAGGGCCCAGGAGGACCACAGAGGAGAGCTGGTGGGATGGAGGTGTGAGAAAGGACGGGGCAGAGCACGGTTATGGAGCTGGAGGCTGGGAGCACACTGGAGGGACTCTCAGCTTCAGCATCACCCAGATTAATCCCCTCACTCCTTCTCTAGCCACCTCTACCTCTCAGTAAAAAATAGAGTGAAGGATTTATCACACTAGCTAAAATAAATTCAGCTAAACAGTATGGGATAATAGTCTGTGTCAAAGGCAGAGATGCTTCTCTTGTGAAGTGTCTTATCTTATTTCCTAGAGTTTATCAATAGATATCTTTTAGAGTGTATCAAGGAACCTGAACTACTGAGGAATGCTGCCAGGTACTTTAGGGCATCCTTTTAACAGAGCTGTTTTAGGAAGGACTCATTGATGAAAAGAAACGCTCTAGTTACTCTGTAAAAATATAATTAATAAGATTTTCTTTTATAGCTGTCTGTCCCACATCTGAGCAGTTTTCAGCTTAGCATTTGTCAGCAGTGTGAATGTCAACACTAAGAAGATCTAAGAGGAATTTTCACTTTTCTCTGAGCCTAATGCCTGTTCAAGCAGCTGACTTGTACGTTGATATTCACACTGTTGACAAATAATGCATGTCTTCATCAAGTATCTGTATTATTCTTCACTGACATGAAGCTTAAGACTTTGTTATGTGAATTCCCACAGTCTTTTCAAGGGAGTTCTAAATTTGTCTGTTTAAATTCCTTTTCTGCACCTCCCATCTACCAGCATCAGAGCAGATTTTAAGAGCAATTCCTTGCTAGGCACAAGTTGCCTTGGAGAGTTACTGCTCCTGTAGGTATATTTTGCAGCCTTGGCAGAAATAATTCACAATTTGGCACCAGGCACACAAATACAATAGTGGTTTTTGAAACAAATACAACTTTCCACATGGAATTACACCAATCCCCTATGAACAGCCAATGCTAGATTAGGAACTATAAGTAAGAAATTTTGCACTGCATTACCAGTCCAATTCAAGTCCAATTTCAGTCCTCCACAGATGATTTTTAAGAAGTTCAGTAGATAAGAGTGAAAGCCTTCCAACTCCTCAAAACTAATAAGCATTCATTTTAGCTAAACTGGAATAGCAAAGATACTTATGTAAATTTAATAAGAAATTAGATACAGACTTCTGTCTTCTTGTTTGAATACTCCCTTTTTGATGCTCTCAGATAGATATACTATCCTTCAAATCTGGCATAAATTTTTCAGACAATCACAAAGCATGTGCAATGCTCCACCATTGTGATATCCCTGCTGAGTCTCATCAAAAATCTTACAGTTCCTTTGCATGCAGATAACATTTTTCCCCCTCAAAAAATCCCAAAGCTGAATAAACATCATTTAATCCAAACTGTGATTCAGGTGTCACTGCAGTATCTCATGAGAGTTACAGATTTTTACTTTTCCCCTCAAAATATGAAATATTATTTAGGTGAAGAAATTATTCCCACTCCCATTTTTCTATGTAAGTAAACTCAATAATTTCTAACTACCGGAGGCCTATGCAAGCACATCTATTGCAAAGACAGTGGTAGGGGAGCTGAAACGGTCACTACACATCGTGCTGTACGTAGGCTTCACATAGGTTTTTAAATTAAAAGAGACATGTTTTGAAATCGATTCTGTAGGTGATAATTTTGAAGTAAGAATAAATTAGAAGTAGAGTCTCCAAATGAAAAACTACACAAATTACCCTAGATTTTGGGTTACAAGGGCTTGCATCAATCCGAAAGTAGTGACGGGCCCGGGCCAAGAATCTCACATCCCACATGTAAATTTTGAATACTACCAGAACTGAATAGCATGGTGTTTCCTGCCGCTACACTTGGCCAAGCCAAAGCTATTGACATTCCCCAGCAACCCGCCGCAATCTGACTTTGGGGAGTTCATATTAGTCTGAACACTGTGGCCCTGTCCCATTTCTAGTTTTTCTCCTCCTCATGCCCATGACTGTGCATTACACTTCATCCTTTACACAGGCAGGATACAGTACATACAGTGACTTTCCAATGAAAACACACATCGACTACAGGATGCATTTTGCCTTTAGGATGCCTTTAAACAAAACAAGGTATCAACCCAGTCTTGGGCCAACCTTTGTGGGGTTACATTGCCCTAAGCACAGTAAAAGCATCTAGAATCTTACCTTTTTATGGCTTTGTAGCAAATGATGACAACTACGAAGAGGAACACTAGTGTGGCGCAGCATACTGCGATGATAATAACCAGGCCTGGCCACCAGGTCTCTTCAGTGGGACAAAAGGTGGACTTGGGAGCTGTAAAAGGAGTGTGGAAAAATACATGAGTTCTCTGAAATAAGCAGCGTATAATCAGATATGCTTCAGTCACCCATGCAATAGCACTATGCCAGGGCCACAGATACATGCAAAGAGGATATTTCCCATTTAGGACCCTTTTTTTTTTTTTTTTCCCCAAGCAATCAACTAGTTTGGTACTAGGTATTTCTTATCGTGGTTCCCAGATGACCAGGTTCTCTTTGTCAGTGCTGTCCACATGCTCAGCACAAAGGAGAAAGGCTCCATTCTGCTACCCGTGGGAAACCTCTCCTCCCTCTGCATTTGCCATCTCCTGCTGCATCAGATTTAGTTTGAGAGAGAGATGTTACACTGATAAGGACAGGCTTTCAAACCCCATTAGAGGAGGTTTATCAGGGAGCTGCAGCAGTGCCTACCAATCAGTATTGCAGCTGCTATCGTTGTAACCTTGGAGCAAGGAAGGGGGATTTGTTTTAAAAGAAGAGGAATTTTATTACATTTATTAACTGCTTTTAGAGGACTATAGTTGACAAGCTTCTTTCCCTACCCTGCCTTTGAATTGTATGTCCAACAGGTAAGAAACGTCAACATTAACAAATGTTAACCTGTGAAAATATAACCAATTATTGTTACATTTTTCTTATTCAATTTAGGGCTAGGCTTGCCTATGTAAGTATCACTCAAAACAGGCACTATTTTGCATCAAGAGTAATACTGGTGGCATTTAGTTCCAATATTTTCCTTCAGGGCCATATTCCTTTCCCCAGGCTTTGAGGGGACACATTTCCTGAAGGATGGTGAGCGACAGACAATGGCATGACCACTGCCAGTGCATTGCAGAGGGGGAAGAGACCCTTAACTCAGTGTATGCAACCACATAAACTCCATGAGAGTTTAAGTCACCCTAAATTAAGTTTAATAAAGAATAAGTCAATGGGACTATCTAAATCTATATTTTCAATTAAGTATGGGAGAGAACTAAATATAGCAAAAGGCGCATTTTGAGTCTAATTATTTGATCTGATATATCCTAAATTCTGAACTTCATGTTATACACATCACAAATAGGTGCACAAATTAAAATATGTCATCTGCATCATTTACTGTGAGCTGACATCTCCTGTGCCTCCTGTGTTTGATTAGGAAAAGACATAGACATACTCTTAGGTTTAACACTTCTCAGGTAAAATCCTGAAGTACGTAATTACTGAGAAAAGATTTTTTTTTCCAGTTGCATGATCTGTAGAAGAATTGGCAACATTCACCCAGAGAAATCTGCAGGAGCAGATAGCTCATGCAGTGAGCATGCTATCACTCTGATTATACTTGTCTAGCAAATATTGCCTTCAATTTATTGTACATATATTGACTGAAGGGTGGTGGTGGGGTTTTGTGTGTGTCTGTTTTCCTATGGGAGAGAAAAATAAAGCTGGAAAATTAAGTGATTTGAAAAACTAATTGTTCCTGGCTCCTCTTTTGACAATGTGTCCACTCCCAGACTACCTCGGCAACTGATTTTCTACTTTATTACTATGTCAGATGCAGAATTCAGTTTTCAGTGGGTGATGGAACTATTTATTGTGTTGTGATAAAGCTAATGTTTTTAATATTCCCTGGAAGTTTTCAGTATTGTTATTTTCTAAGATTCCAGAACAGAGGGAATGACAAAATATTTGTATGAAGGAGCAGGCAGTCTCAGGGCCAACTCCACCCTCCTGGTGTTGCCCTGACAAACACAATAGGTTGCAGTGAAATCAGAAGAAACATATGCATCAGCAGATGCCATGTAAAATTAGATGCGATCATAAAAAAATGGGGCAAGGAGGCCATCCTTATTTTGTCCTTGCAAGGCGGGATCAACCAAACTATTTGTAAAGCAAACCGAGATGGTGAGACGAGGTCGCTCCTTGGCACAACACGAGACTGACGTATGGCAGAGACAGGGTATAAAGCAAGGCTTGTCACATGCCTGTGCACCACATGCTCCTTGATGGTTTATCACAGTATTTTTACATGGAGAATAAACAGATATATGTGGGACTGAATAGTGAATATGATTCCTAACAGCCTATATGTAGTTATTAATGACAGGAAAATAAGAATTGCTGATGCGGAGGCGACCCCTAATCCACCTGGCTCAGTTCTCTTCCCCACTGGTCCAGACCAGGAACCCAGAAAGAAGCACAAGAAATCACACTGGAAGCTATCAAAACCTGTTTCTTAGTGGCTGGTGGGTTTATACAGCTTTAGAAAGTATTTTCTATTTCTACCCCTTATTATTGCAGTGCTAGGTAATCTTGTTTTCCTTAAAAAATGTCCACTCTTTTTCCAATAAGCTTCTAGTTGCGTGCTATTTTCTGCCTTTCTCAGTAGGCATTCACATAGCTTTCATTACCGTGACATTTATATGGCCTTAATGCATTTCTCCTCACAATTATCCTCTGAGGAAGAGCAGAACTGCTTTTAATCCCCTTGTGCTGCTGGGAAGCCCAACCCTGGCCCACATGGATGCCTCCCTGTGCCTGCCGTGCTTCATGCCTATGAGCAGCGGCTGGGAAAGTTAGCTGAGAGAGCAACTTCCCAAAGAACCAGCAAGGTGCCTGGGAAGTGCCATGTCCTCAGAGAGGTGCCTCTTGGTGAGTTCCGCACTGAGCTTTTGATGTTAGGGGAGTGTTGATGTCTCCGTCCCCCTGGGATGGGGCTCATGGATCTGCTCCCTGGGGCAGCCCGGGGCTGGGGAGGCTCTCCATGCTCCTGTGCCTGGGTCCTACCTGCCAGCTCATCACCCACAGTGTAGAAGAAACAGGTTGCACCTGTAAGGGGCTGAGCCTGCATGTGTCATGCACTTAATGATCAGAAATTATGCTGGGCTGAAGACACTCATAGCACCTTCTTGCAACTGTGCCACTTTGCATGGAACAGCAATGCATTTCTTCGGCACTCTGTGGAAGAGGGAAGACACGAGTCTCAAACCCTGCTCTAATACTGAAATTATTCTAGTAAACACTGAGCAGCTGTCGTCCAACACTACCTATACCAAAGACAATGTCCGTTCATTTCATTGTCTTGCAAAAGCTTTGATGAAATGCAGGAAAACACTTGAATTCTCATGGTTGTCTCCTTTGTACCACCTCTTTCAAATCCACTATAAACTCCCCAAAATCAGAATCTTTCTTTCAGCATCCTTTCCCTTGTCACATAAAGAAACAAGCCATGTACTGCTGTCATTCACAGCAGTGTATTTGGGGAATGAAGGGCATCTCTGGGCGCAGGGAGTCCCTTCATCATCACCGCAGGGCTACTGAGAGCTGAGGGCTGGCAAGCCCAGCCATGGTGGTTGCTCCCTTGGCACCCTTTGCTGGTCTCATGTGAGTGGTTTCAGTTGCTCAGAGCATGACTGCCTCCTGGTTTGACTCTTTCCTGGGTGCTCTTCACTGGTCTCAAAATCAGCTGAAAGGGGAATATGATTTTCACAGTGCAAAACAACTTGATGAAAATGTGCTTTTTCTCCTAAGCCCCAAAGTGGTGGTCTGCACAATGAACATACTGTTGGGTGGAAAGTGGTAGGAAAGTGATGACATTTTAAAGAAGATAAGCAGAGTGAACTAAGCAATCGCAGCCTGCCATCCTGACAGAAATCCTGCCAAAATAATGAAAATCTCATTTGATTAATAAAATATTAAAATAAATAATTGATGCTAAATGCCATAGGTTTAGGAAAACACATCTTGTCAAACTAACTAGATATTTTCTGAGGAGATACTGGTTTGGTAAACAGATGTATTAGTGCTGGTGTGATAGCTTTAGACTTTGGTATGACATTCGACTTAATTCCACGTGATGTTGGGGTTACAAAACTTTAAAGCTACACAGTAAGCGTGGCACACATAAATAGAGTTAAAAGCCAGAGAACTGGTATGTCTCAAAATCTCACTATAAATGGAAAGTCACTGCTGAGAGAATGTGTTTTTTAACAGTGACTCCCCCCTTCCCCGCAAAATAGGGTGATGGATACTGGTAGAGTTTGTAAATGACTCAGAAATGTACTCCACTACAAGTGGAGACTAAGCATATTTAGATTAGAAGTAGAGTAATTATTATCATTAAGGGCAATTAGCCGTTACGATAGTTTATCATCAGCTCTGGTGGAGTATTTCATTGAAAAATTTAGCTTAAGGTAGTCTTTTCACTTTTCCTGAAAGAAAGAAGTCTAAATTCAGCTAAAGAGATCAGACTCAGGATAAGAATTATGTAAAGAAAATACTCCGTCTCTGGAAAGGCCACATGAGCACAATGCCTTTTTTTTCTTGGATTTAAAATTTATGAAGTACAAATGTTGGTTAGGTTTACATTTAGAGGGCCAACACCTTCAACTATTCCTAACATCACCAGGTCCAAATAAATACAATGAATAAAAAGACCAACTTCAGCCCTACAGTGAGTGGCTGGATCCAACTTATTGAAAACAAATTCATGAAATAGTACTTTTGGAGCAACGGCATCCTGCAAACTATTTAAGCACCACACAAATCTCACACACTTGTTCTCTTTGACTAAATTTATTTTGAAGGCTCAGCATAAAGACACAGCTCCAGTTCTAATGTTAGCAGGTATCTGTATACACATGGGTCTAGCCAGAAATGTGCATACCAGGAAAGATTAGCCCAGCTACAGAGGGTTTCCCTCAATGTCCAGGCACAAAAATAGAATTTGTGTCACTGGAAAGGAAGTTTCCATAAAATCACAAAGAAGTCTCTGATTACATTTTAGCAAATCTCAGAGTAGGTCCCTCTGAAAATTGCCCTGAGCTACTAAAACCAAAAAACATTGATGAAGCTGTTTTAATCTTCTGGATTAAGCATTAAATGGTTTTGTGTATGTTGTAAAAGTCACACATACTTGTACTGCCTGCAACAGAATATAGAAACAGGACTTGGAATCCTTGGATACGCCCACAGGCTATCTTTACTGGACATGGCTGTACTTTATAAAGCTAAGATTGTGGAAATCTAGTACTTCTGTTATTTATTTTGATTAGGGTTATTACTTTCCATTGCGGTATGGGTTGTAGGCTAATTGCTCTTCGTGTGGGAATGTCAGAACATTGGAAAGGACCACCACCAAGTCTGTCAGAAGAGAGTAAGTGCTCCATCATGGGGATTACGCTGGGTTGAGTCGTTGCCTCTGCGCAGCCCTCAGCAGTGGTGCCGAGGCAGGGAGCCTGCATCCAGGCATCCCTTTCCACTGGCGCTCGCCCATCAGGCAGCTCAACAAAGCAAAGCAAAACAAAATAAAACAAAACACAGGGCTGAGCTGGAAGATAGCTAAGGGAGGCAGTGACCCATGCTCCCATGTGCGATCCTAGGGGAGGTGTTTCTGGCTGAGGTCTGAGTGTGTCGATCTGCTTACAGAGTTGGTCCCAAGCAGCAGGTGAGTGTGCAATAATGTGAGGTGAAGGGTGACAGTGACCCCCCTCACCTCTTTACAATAACAGTAACTTCATGCCTAAAAAAGGAAGAGCACTTTCAAGATACATCAAAACTGATTATTGTTTTTCTTCCTGCTTTTATTCCTGTTCTTGCAGAAAGGTCAAGAGTGCTGGCATAACCATCTTTGTGAGACATCTGCCTGTTTTTAATATTGTATACTCGCAACAGGCTAAACTCTGCCATTTCTATGCCTGCAGCACTCCTCTTGTTATTGTAGGGCTGCCTGAATCAGCCATGCACTTTTAATTAGCATGCTAGGAAGCAAGATTGGATTTTATTTTGAAGGCAGGCTCATATTCCAAGGGCCTCAAGTATTTTATCAGTCTTGGTTGGAACTTAAAAGCAATTGGAGATGCAAGAAATGTGTTTCTAGCAACCTCTATGTACGTCACATATTTTAGAGACCTGTTGATCTGCTGGCTAAGGCAGGGCTTTGGGTTCTAGTCTCGTCTTCACTCTTATTTGCCTTATTTTGATATATTCACATAATTTGCACATTGGCATCTCCACTTGCAAGACAGAGAGAAGCCACTAGTTCCTACAGCTGTTATCACACTGGGATGCAGGAACAAGCCCAGAAAACATGGAGAGGTTTAGATGTGATTTCAGATGTCAAAGTATATGAAAAGACTCCCAGGACACTCCATTCCCAGTTAAGTATGGAGAGAGATTTTGAATCTGTTGCAGCTTGTGCCTCTTCACATCAAGGTGTCTCATCCAACCCCCTGTGGAATAGAGGAGTTCAATGAATCCCCTGATTAATGTGAAATAACTTGGGTTTCTGGGAGAAACCCTACAGAGGAACAGAGACAGCAAGGCTCGGACACTTACTCTATAAGCACTGTGTTCTGTAAAGATGAAATGTGAGGAGAGCCTCCATCACATGCCCACATCTTTTTTGAGGAAGCTGATTTCATTGCCGAGCCTGAGGTCTCTTGTCTACTTTCATGTAAGGCCCTTAATTCCCCCCAGCAGTGTAAGTAAGTTCACCCCAAAGTGAGTGCTGATTAACTTAACGCTGATTAACTTAATTGTCCATCAGAATGAAGCCTTGGGCAGCTAACAAAAAGGGCCAAGAGCTCAAGTGATGTAAACTAGAACCTGTCCCTGCTCATTGCAGGGGGGGGTTGGACTAGATGACCTTTAAAGGTTCCTTCCAACCCAAACTATTCTGTGATTCTATGAGACTAGTAAAAGTCCATTCAGTTGTGAGACTGGTGCCAGCTGAGGACCTTGTCCCAGCATCTGCATGATGATGCTCTTAAGTGCTGCTCCAAATTTTGCCGAAGGTCAGGAGCTCAGTCCCCAGAGCCTTGAAGGCTGTGGGCTCTCCGGGTGCAGGTTTTGTTACCTAACCCCAGGGAGACGTGGAGAGACCTGAATCCGTGTCAGCTCAAGTGTGCCCTGTTTGTTTGCTGTATTTCGTCACATAGGAACCACTACAGATGAGTTGGATAATCCGCATGGTAGGAACACGCTGTGTATACCCAGCATGTACAGCGAGAGGCAGCTGGCATGGGAAAAACAAATCCTTCAAAAGAGTCTTCTAATGAAGTTTGTGTTACTGCTAGACCTTGATACAAATATAGAGCTTCAACTGTTATTCTAAAAGGCACTTCAGAAATAGGCAAAGTATGCGTTTCCTTCAAACCATATCCAGTGACACTTTTGAATTCGAGGGGAAAATTTCCTGGGAGGATGGGGGAGAGGAGGCTGACCAGGACATGAGGGGCCTTGGTGCCTCCTCCTGAGGCAGAAAGCCATGCATGCCTGTGTGCCATGCAGCGGCTCCTCCGCTCGCCCCAGCCTCACACCTCCCTGGCGCACAGCCCTGGGGTTTGTGCGTGGCCAGAGGGAAACCTGAGCTGATGTTCACGCTGCAACCACAGCTGCCTGCAGAACGCAATGCACAGGCTGGTGATCGTGTACAAAGATGGGCTCACAGAGGGAAGGATTGCCATTTTCCACTGACAGATGAAGAGACTTCTCTAAGTGTGTCAAGTTTCTGTGTGCTGTGAGAGGAACTCCCTGGTGTTTGTGTGTGTATATATATATATGCATATATACCCCCCCCATATATGCATCTATATATGTACATATATGCATACACCTACATGTATATATGTATATAAACACACATATATACATAGAAAGGATATATATGATAGATATATTTAATGTATGTATATAAAGGGGTATATATATGCATCCATATAAATGAAACTGCTGCCAATACTTTTGTTAAATGTCTTTGCATTCTGAGTGGCTCCTCGGGATTAATTAGTAAGTGTTTGTAACTGAATATGTGAGAAACTCTACCAACTCCTTTTTTCTTCTCCCTCTTCCCTGCACTTGAGATTCCTTACATTGGCTGAACATGTAACGGCAAACATTCGCATTTGGGGCACCTCTGCATGTGTCTGAAATTATTCATTTTGAAGATAAAGGACCTATATGAATGGATGCACTTCGCTGTCTCCCTGGCAGGTCCAAAAATCACCTCATCAACCTCCCTTCACAGTTGTTGCCTGCAGACAAAACACCCGGCCATGCCTGAACTACTGAAGGGGAGATGCAGGAGCACATCAAATCAAATGCCAAAGGCAATGCTGGTACCAACAGGAGCCCCAGGGGCTGGGTCAGCCCCCCTCCCCAACTGGCCAGCACGGACTTGGAGACAGCCTGCAAGAGGCCACAATCCTCCTCTGCACTCCTCCAGACTGCACAGCAAACGCAGGCTCAGGGAGGGGAAGGTAGAGGCATTCCCAGACTTCAGCTACCGTGGATCCAAGACAGGAGTCTGGTGAAGTCCTGCCTCAACCACATGAGCTGGTGGCGGCACCAGGTGCTGCTCCCAGTGGTGTGTATGCACAATTAAACCTTAAGAAAGAAAAACATCTGCAGTGGGGAAACTTCTCTGCCCCATATTGAGCCATGGTGATAACCAAACCCATCTAGCTGCTGGCTGGAGCAGGTCCCTTCTGACCCAAACCATTCTGGGATTCTGTGATGTTTAAACATCCGGCATGGAGGTGCTTTGGCAGCTCAGGATGCGGCCCCAGCCCTGCTGCCGCTTCACCCTTGCTTCCCCCTGAGAAACAGAAACAAAGCAAGCTCCAAAGGAGAGCTCCAAATGCTAAAGCAATGTCGAGTAGATTAAATCCATTAAATACAATAAAATACGAGATTCCCACAGCATCGGGCCTTCCCAGGGCTATTCTGCTCCATGTGATGGACACATCGTTACTTGTTTAGAGAGTTGGGAGGAAAAAGGGTGCAGGATGGGCAGCACAGAAAGCCAGATGTATTAACAGCCATCATTAACTCGAGGGACTGGGCCAATGCAGCAGGAATGTAAAGCAGGAATGGATGACAGCTTCAGTAAGAGATGAAGTCCACTTGGGGCAAGTTCATCTCCAGTAAATCCGAACATGATGGAAAGGATTTGGATTATCACAGTCCCCAAAGGGCAGTGACCCAGAAAGCTGCTCTGCTGGACCCGTTCCCTGAGATCCTGCCGCAGAGAACAGGCACAGGAGGAAGATGCTACCCAGTGAGGAAAGACCAAAGAACTGCTTTTGACCAGCAATATCCTATTCCATCACCCTCATCTCTGGAGCATGGCTGTACCTGCACAGGATGTGCAATAGACTGGCTTAAGGAAAATAAGAATCACCTAATTTTGGAGCAAATTTTGATCCAGAAAAAAAGTCTATGTTGGTTTTCTTTCATTTTTTTACTTCCTTATAGATCTGTGCCCTTCCTGTTGCTTGTAAACTTAGAGCCATTTCCAGAGTGCCATGAACTAGTTAGGTAAACAACTACTACCAGGCAATAGTGGTGTGCTCAGCAGAAAGCCTGTCCTGATTTACTGCCTCCCTGGAGTAGGTAGGTTAAATAATACTAGTGGAAATCAGCTATTCCTGTAGCAGATGATACTTCTATTTATCACATTATGTTGCAGACGAGTTTGTACCATGCAGCTGCTCTGTGCATATGTTTCTACTACCCTTTTAAGGGGAGTACTGCAATCACTACACAGCGGGAACTTCTGCTATAATAAAAACATGTGTGGGATGATGCTGGAGAAATTCCCTCCCCCGCAGCTTTTACACTGTAGACGCTGTTATTCTACACTCTCGGTTCCCCCATCTCCTTAGTTTTCTCCCCCTTTCTAAAAATACTTCTGTTCTGAAACAAGAAACATGCTCAGTTGTGTGCTTAATTTTGGAGGCTGGAGTTTGCAGGAGGTGGAGGAAAGGGGCAGTTCTGCAGGAATTTTCTGAAGGTCACGGGCAATAGAGGAGTGCATGGCTCATTGCAAGAAACAGAACTGGAACTGCTGATGAAAAAACCTCAGCCTGGATACAGCCAGTGGGAAAGAGAGGCACTAGATGGGGGAGTTTTGAGTGTGGTGCTTAAGATCTAAGCTTGAAAGGTTATTGAACCCACACACATTTAGGTTTGGGTTTTGCAGTGGATTTCACTAACGCCCCATGTTGCTGTGCTGTCTTGGTAGGTCTCGTGCAGCTGCTTTTCCGTGGCAGATTTGAGAGTCCTTTGGAAAAGCAACATATCATTAGGACCAAAAAACCCCAAAACCCAGATTAAAGTACCGGTCACCCAGGCATAAACGAAGCGGCTTGCGCAAAGTTGCCGCAGCTCAGTGAAAAAGCCAGGAAACAAAATGTCTTTTGACTCCTGGCCAGTCCTACCCTCTGGACCGTGTTGCCTCCTCCTTGGGAGTCAGACGCAAACACTGGATTTGGCCATAACTACATGACAGGGTGGCAGCAGCAAACTGCCTTGTTGACTTCCTGGGCAGGCTCCAGATTTCTGCCCCAAACTGGCACGCTGATGCCGTCCACAGGAGCTCTGTGCAGCTGAGACCTATGGACAGGCACGAGGTGGGATCCTGTAGGGTGCCCAGGAAGGGCTGACGCTAAGCTTGTAGGATAACTTGTTGGTTTTGGCACAGCTGCAGAGGAAGAATAGTATTTCAGTTGAGAGTCCTACATGCTTATGGAAGGATGATGATGGTGCAGACAGCAGAACAGTCAAAGCACTATCCAAAAAAGTAGGGAGGGAGAGTCTGTGCTCCAAACAATTGGCAGGCTGAGGGCCAGATCTGCCAGCCTTAATCCTATTAGGTTGTCGGTGAAGCTGATGGGACCTGCCAGAACTGAGGTACTGCACCACAAATAGGAGTAAAATATGGTTTCAGCCGCCAAGGTCTTTTGGAGGAGAGTGGGGTTAGCGAGCACAGAGGGAGAGTCTGTTCTCTAAAGCATGATCTGGAGAAGCAGTAGCATTTAAAGGCCTTGGAGAAAAAGGCTTTTAAGGAGATTACATCATAGCTAGCTTCTGTGTTAATGCTTGGCTCTGGCATTTATCTTTACAATGGACGCTCACGTCAGCCACTGCCCTCTGATCTGACTTTGTCACATGTTTTTTTAACCAGCAGTCTCCTGATGAGACGCCGTTTCTCCCTCTCCATCTGATTCTTCCTCAGCAAAAAGGCCGGAATTGTTTTTACCCCAATTAAATCACACACTATCAGTTTCTGACCTGAGCAAATGAGAATTGAAGCCTGTGCCTTGCAAGGCAGCCTCCTCCTCGCAGCAACGCAGTCATCCTGGAGACCCTCATGGGCACCATCACATTTCCCTGCTCTCCACAACGTGGATCAGCACCAGGCTGGGCAGCACCGAGATAGTCCTAGTGACACCCCCAGATAGTCCTAAGCGCTGCCTCCCCGTGAGAGCTGTCGTTCAGGTGAACCCTGCTGTACTTGGGTGGTCTGCCTTCCGAAACACAGGAGTCGTTGATCAGGTTAGTGGGTATTTGGTGCCTCTAAGAAACAGGTCACAACTGCCTGAAAATTAGCTGATAAATTAGTACCGTTGAATTTATTTTAGAAGGTGACCTGATTTCCAGAGGTGCTGAGCACTCAGAGAGCCAGGGTGCTTGAATGTAGATATACAACCTTAAGTTTAATCTTCTCAGTTTTATGATATAGGCTTTAACCTCTCTTTAGGTAGAGTGCAATGGTGGGTAGAGGACAGGAAATTCCTCTCAGGATGTGGGTTCCAGCCTCAGCCCTCCCCCTTGTTTGTTGGGTGATACTGGAAAGATCTTCATCCCCAGCCTCTGATTCTCCTTCTCCAGGATGGGGACAGTAGTCCCAGCTTTCCATACTGTTGCAAGATGTAGGGATAAAATGTGCAACATAAGGCTGGATGCCAGCAGTGTTGTTACTCTTTCCCAATTCTTTAATAGGCTAAGTAGGGAAATTTGTAAGTACTTCATCTATGTTTCCACAAGAACCAGCTTATTTCCCTGACCTTCCCATCAACTACCTATTCAAGCAACCACAGCAGCAAGGCCAAGGTCTAGAGCAGAACAGCAGCAGCACGGCACTGACCTGGGGACAGTAATTCTCAGTTCTTTTGAACAGAGGCACCACTGAGAGGCACAGAGATGTGCCAGCACAGTACCATCCACTTCATTGCACAAACACACAGTCTGGCTCTCCAGCGGCGAGTGATGCACGCAGAAAGCATGGGCTATTCTTCAGCAGGGAAAATCAGTGCTAAGGATCATCTGCTTGGCCCAGCAAACTGTGGGACCCCATCACGTTACAGCAGTGAAAAGAACATCCAGCAGAAAAGAGGCCTGAAAACACTGAACATCCATGCTAAGTCTGCCTTCGCCATTTCAGCGCTCTGATACCTGAAAGCATAGTAGCGTATTTCCACCAGTATTCAATAAGCACATGCACATATACACATACATACAGATATCTATATATGTCTGTCCTCCATTCTGCTTTGGCTGGTGCAGATTTCCTAGAGAGGACCTAAAAATGAGTATAATACACAGGGATGAGTGAACTCTCAAGACTTTTAAGGATGAACTTAACACCTGTAGTAAGTGTCAAACCATCAGCCTTGCAGACCAAGTGGGTACTGCAGTCCATCCCCTGCCAGTGTGTCCCAGGTACACCTGCCCTGCAGCCACTTCTGTGAGAAGCTGGTTGGCCACCCCATGTTGTGAGCCTTTGGCTTCCTCGCTGTGTCTCCTAACAAGGTTGAAAAAAATCAGAAGCTTCTCTTTTGGTGTTTGCCATGGTGGGACCCCGGTCCACTGAAACCCACAGAGCTCAGTGAGCAACTTCAGCATGGGCAAGAGGAGGTTTGTTGCTATGCATCAAATGTGGAGACCTTTTCAAGCTTCTTGGGAAAAGGGCTACCTTTCTTTGCAGGCTTACAGCACTGGGCCCTGGGGTATATGACAGTAGTAAGGACCACGTCCAAACTGGAAATCGCTGGCGACAGGAGATGCATTTTTCCCACAGAGCTTTCCTCCTCCATCACATAGCCAACATCACCTCTCAGATCCACCACAGTCAGATAGGTATGAAAAGAAATTAGTTTTCTGGACAGTCGCCTCCTCCGGTCAAACTGGCTTTCTTTCAGGCTGTTTCAGAGGCTATTTTGGGGCAGAAAATGGGCTCATCACCAGCTACCATGTCTTTCAGGGAGAGACGGGCTCCTGCATGGGGCAGTGCAGTTGCAGAGGACATCTCATGAAGAAGTGACTGCCAAAGAGCAAAGACATGAGTAGAAAATTGGCCTTATCCTCCCTGTGTCCTCCCTCGTGACCTGCTGGCCACCACCTGCCTCAGGTCAGCAGCAAGGAAGTGCTTAGTAAACGGCACATAGAAAGCATCCATCCTCTCCATAATAAGGTGGAGTGGGCCATGGCTTAGGACACTTGCTGGGACTTAAGTGGTTTGGAGAGATCATTCGACCCCTATCTGCATTTTTAGGTGATAAAAGCCCTTAAAAAGCTAGCCCTTGATTTTGCTGAGCCTCAGGAACCCTTGGATGAAATCCAAGCAAGCACTGTGAAGGCAGGTACAGCTGCGTCTGTTAAGGTACTATGGTATTGGCACCCACATGGACACTTTAACTATAGTGATATGCTTTTCAGGATGTTAACTGCCATATCAGCTGATACATGGTCCTTTGCCAGAGGTTTGCTGAAGCTGTATCATCACTGACAGAGACATGACGTAGTGACGTTTTGCACTGTGGGTTCTTGTCCAGCCCCTCAGGCTGCCTCCTTTCTTTCACTACCATGCAATGACGGCGTGGCCATAGGCTCTGCCTCTTGCTCCTGGCATGGTGAACACCATGTCCTCCTTGCTGTGTGGTGGTGCAGCCTCCTCTTCAATGAGTCGTATGACAGGACATAACATCAATTCTGTAGTAATTGCTGTTCACTTTTGAGCCTAAAAATAACAATAATCTTCAGTGCTTGATATCCACTAGTCTCAAATCCAAAGTTTAAGAGGCGAAAAAATATCTCCATTTCAGTTGACTCTCTTGGGATTTCCCAGCAGGTCAGTGGCAGAGGGAGAAGCAGCATCCTGGACTCTCTTTTCGCCGTTCCCTGCAGGGTGGGCAAGATGCCTCCTTTGTGGGAGTCACAGTATGTCACCATCAAGTCTGCTGAAAGCTTATCCATCTTTCAGCTCCTGCAGTGAACAGGCCTTCAAAGGAGGGATGATACAGACTGAAATTCAAACAGCTGAAATATGATTTCGGAAGTCTAAGCTCCTACATTAATGACCAGTCTTTTGCCAGAGAATGATTAATAAGATATCTCAGGGTTGGCAGATTTAATCCCACAGAAAGATGACAGATTTTCTTGGTATAATGTTCTATATATAGATCAAATTAAGGTCCAGATCTGCACAACTTCTTCAGGCTGCACAATATTCACATGAGAGGTCCCATAAAAGTCACAGGCTATGAAATATAAGTAAAATTCTGTGCTACTGGTATCATTAAGATATTATCTCTTAGACCCTTTAGTGGCTTTTAAAAGAGCTCAGGAACCTCCAGATAAAAACAAAGATTGGACAAGTCTCACAGCTTGTAGCTGAAACTTTCTCAAAATTAGTTCCTCTTCAGGGAAGGCAGATAGATACAAAACCAGCTTCAGCCAACTGCAGACTGAATTTCCTAACACAGATTGTGGCAGACTTGGAAAGACTTGGAATATTTTCCTAATGTGTTAGTGGTGGCAGTGTCTAAGGCACCAGTTTGTGTCCATCTCTGAAAAATTAATGGTTTGCCTGTTGGGCAGATATTCCATGGAGACAGTGACTATAACAGGCATATACTTTAGAATGGTAAGTACAGATGGCTTTAGAGAGTTCACTTTACAAAGAAAGCCATATTGCAAGTCATATGTCTGAGTTTTAGGGAACAGCTGGCTATGTAGCAGATACTTCTGTTAGTGTATGGCATCTATATAAACATAATCCTCCTGTTTGATATTACAGAATTTATTCCTTGTATCACTTCAATGGCTCAGTTGTTGCTGGAAGTAAGGGTTATCACTTAAAAATGTCCCTGAGGAGACCAATTAATAATTTCCATACCTAGTGCAGCCAAGTTCTTTTCCCAAAATGTATTCAGGTTCAACTTAAGGGAAATAAAATTGATGACCCACCATGCATCAACTGATAAATTTTCATGCAGTGTCCATAAAACACAGAATACTTAAAATGGCAATTACATCATGTTAACAGATCAAGTAGCTTCACCATGCCAAACGCCCAACACAAAGTCCTCTGTCACCACTCAGAGTACATTGGTAACTCTC